>NW_027203382.1:11912500-11995000 GCF_024711535.1 Dipodomys merriami | reverse complement strand
TTGACATTTCAACTGCCTTATAAACACATTAGTCTAATGAATTAAGACTTATGAATTGTGTTTAGACACAAGTAGGAATAGTAAGTCCAGGGTATTTTTAGCCCTTCATTGACTGAATGAAAAATAGATCATTTTCTTTCTGAATCTGATGAAAAATGAAGTGTATTCCTCTTTGTGTTTATCTCTGCTCATTCGGCTTTCTGTTGATGGATGTGTATTAGCAATTTCCATTTCCCAGAGAACACTAATCTCACTTATGGATGTGAAATTATGCAGTGATGAACCAAGAAAGGAAAAGAGAGAGAGAGAGAGAGAGAGAGAGAGAGAGAGAGAGAGAGAGAGAGAGAGAGAGAGAGAGAGAGAGAGAGAGAGAGAGAGAGAGAAAGTGCTGAGTAAGAATCCCACAGCCCATTCATCTCAATCCAGTATTGGGTAAATTTTAAAGCAATCTGTCATCATGGTGAACAAACCCCATTCAGAGCTTGTTATAAGAGGATGTTCTTCAGTGAACTTTGAGAAGTGCTAGCTTAATCATTCAGTTATGTGATTTCCTTGAAATGTTTTGTATTTACACTTGGTTAACAATATAACACAAGTAAAGGTTTTTGGAAAAGACATTTCTTGTCAATAAAGATTTTCACATTTCTAGCCAATTCTTGTGTTATTCTTTCTCATCTTCACTTTCATTCTTCCCATAAAATCCTTTTCATTGTACTAACTGTTCTTATTTATTGGTCAAATGAAACATAACATATTTAAATTTTATGCAGTAAAAAATAGTTGGTTTACTTCATTTAATATAATTTTTGGCAATGTCAAAGTTATATTAAGTGAAGTAAGCCAAGCCCAAAGAAATATAGGCCCTATGGTTTCCCTTATTTGCAATAACTAGTATATGTCTGAGAAAAGCAGAAATTGTCAGATAAGTTGATGTTAGGTGAAATGAACCCAAAGATAAGGACTCAAATGGTTTACTTCCTTGAGATTGTTTCTAACATATTTATAAGATGATTTCTACGTTGCTTTGTATGTCCCTCTCCCCCCTCCCATATAATCCCTGTTTTCACTGTATTTGATGATGGTATAATTTGTGGAGGGGAAGGGCAAAAACAAACCATTTAAACAGGGATACAGGTGGACCATTGCAACAATGAGATGTAAAAGAAGTTATGTCGAAGAATGAACTTTGGCCAGGGGAGGAAGAGGGGGGAGGAGAATGGGGGTGGGGGGAAGATGAGAAGGGATGTGAAGGGTAAACAAAGGAGGAGGCAACAATGCTTGATAAGAAATGTACTCATTACCTTGCCCATGTAATTGTAACCCCTCTGCACAGTATTTTCACAATAAAAAAAAAGAAAAAAAAAGTTGGTACCTTTTACTTTGCTAAACACTAAATTTGAAGTCACTACTTTGCCATAAAAATGTTGGAGATTGGAGAAAATTTTAAAAATGGGATTAAAAAAAATTTTTTTTCCAGTCCTGGAGTCTGAAACCAGAAGCGTGTCTGCTAAGTAGCCAGTGTACCTACCACAAAGAGATAATCTTCGTTTGAGAACAGCCTTTTGTGGGTAAAACAAAGAAAGTTTATTATATCAAGAAGGCTTCAGCTGGGCGCCGGTGGTGGCTCACACTTGTAATCTTAGCTACTCTGGAGGTTGAGATCTGAGGATCACAGTTCAAAGCCAGCCCGGGCAGGAAAGGCCATGGCACTCTTATCTCTAGAAAACCAGAAGTGGCGCTGTAGCTCAAGCAGTAGAGTGCATGCCTTGAGCTGAAATGCTGAGGGATAGTGGCCAAACCCAGAGTTCAAGCCCTACAACCGACAAAAACAAACAAACAAACAAAAAGGAGGGTTCATTGAAGAGATATCCACATTAGATACCCAGAGGTTTATTTAAATATTAAAATATATTTACACAAAGTATACTTTAGGTGTTTTATTGTACACATCTGAATTAAACTGAGAGCATTCATATATTCACGATGCAATTTATTTAGCCATCTGCAAACTTGTTTTCTTCCAATATATTTATGCATAATTTCATTGCTTTCACTTGACAGTGGCAAAGTAGCTAGTTTAATAAGCTAGCATAAGTTTTTATAGCATTGCTTATGGACTTTTATGGTATTTAAACTAGATTAATCAGTGAAGTATGATAAAGCTGAAAGATTAAACATACTGCATGCACTTAAATACAAAACACTAATGGAGAATCTTGCACGAGGCAATATTTGTAATTCTAAAAATATAATAAAAAGATAATTGGTGGAGTTCTCTTTTTAGAGAAAAAGATAGGTTTACTCAGCTTAAGAAGTCAAATTAATGCCTAGGGAAATGGGGCACCCTTATTATATGTACACATGGTGCACTTATGTGATAGTCATTTGATTGTTAACACATAAAATGAGACTTAAGCCTTGCATTATGGGTCCATATGCCTGAAATCAAAGTATGATCCTAGAGAAAGTAATTCTTCTAATTTTAACCTGGAAGAATCTATATATGCCCATGAACATGAATTTATAAAACATTTGAATGATTGGCGGTATTTGTTTTCTGTTTTAAAAAGTACTTACCACTAACAACAAAAAATATGTTGCAAAGTAGTTTTGAATTGCTTCAAGTTGGTTTGAATGCTTCAAATATTTTGGTACCGATTAGAAATAAAAGTTTAGGATAAGGGTACTAATCAATAAAAATGTAAACTTTGACAATTTTATCCATCATATATATATATATATATATATATATATATATATATATATATATATATATATATATATATATATATATATACATGTATGATGTATTTTTTCTTACATTTAGAAGTTCTAGGCTTTTATTACCTACCTAGTATTACAAACAATATTACTCCAGGTTTTGTCAGCTTAAATAACAAATAAATATTTTTTTTCAGATTTCATGGGTTAGAAATCTGGGTATGATTATTTTGACTTCTCTGACTTAAGGAATCTCTTGTGATTCAGGTATAATGGTCAGCAGAGGTCAGGGTTTTATAAAAAGCTTTGAGGAAAAGAATATATTTTTCCAAACCCTTACATGTGAGTTTTTATCAAAGTCCTGTTTTCTCTTGGTATTGACTATAGTACTTCCTAAGTTTCTTGCCCTATGTGATTTTCCAAAAGGAGTTGATAACTTAGTATCTGGCTTTCCTCAGATCAATAAAGGAGGAAGACTCAAGATAAGAACTAAAGTATTTTTATATCCTAACATTTTTCATACATATTGCCAGCAATAAAAGTAATTCTGGAAGTTTCATAAATATAGGAAATTAAACAATTGAAGCATCATTTTGTTGATTAGTAACTGGGTACCGTGATTCCTGTCTGTTATCTCATTTCTTGGGAGACTAAGGCAAGGGTTTCGAAAATTCAGTGAGGGTTACATGGTGATGAGTTTCAGGAAAGTCTGGCCACATAGCAAAATCTTATCTTTAAATGTAACAAATAAATAAACCCAACAAACTACACTCGAGAGCAAATGGATCTAATGGGAAACCTGAAAAATATTCTGGCCAAGACCTGAATACTATATTCTCTCAACTTCACATGAAACAACAGATCACACATTTTATACCAAAAAGAAGGAGTCAACAAATTTTAAATCATATATACTTTCTGATCACAATGAAACACAACTAGAAATCATCCATAGGAGTAACACTGAAACATTGCCAATACATGGGAATTAAATTATCAAAGTATCATTTTGTTGATCATTTTGTATTTTTTTTTGTCAGTCCTGGGGCCTGAACTCTGGGCCTGGGCACTATTCTTCAGTTCTTCAGCTCAAGGCTAGAGCTCTAGCACTTGAGCCATAGTGCAACTTCTGGCTTTTTCTGCTTATGTTATGCTGAGGAATCGAACACAGGGCTTTACATGCAAGGCAAGCACTCTTCCACTGACCCACTTTCCCTGCCCATCATTTTGTATTTTTAAACCTCTGTTTCAGATTTTTGTGCTTGATTTTTATTATTAATTTCCTTTTATGAATTGTTGGGTTAATTTATTTTGTTCCTCTACATATCTGAGAGTTATTATCTTGAGATTGTTCTGTTTCTTTGGTGTAGGTATTTATTATTGAGCTCTGTTGTTGCTTTGGCTCCATCCCATATTTTGAAGTGCTATTTCCATTTGTCTCTGTTTCCATTCCTCTTTGAATTTCTCATTTACACATTTCCTTTTCAGGAGTGTGTGGTTTTATATTTAATTTCCAAAGTTTTATATTTTCTCCCATATTCAGAACTCTATTCTATCCTTCCCCTTCTCCAATGCCTAGTAAACACTATTCTTCTCTCTACTTCTAGGAGATTTTTTTTAAGATTGTACATATGAGTGAGATCATGTGGTATTGGCAATACTATGTCTGGTTTACTGAATGTGAATAATGTTTTTTAATCTTGCTAAAAATGACAAATTTCTTTTTTTATGGCTGATGTGTGTTCCATTTTTATGTTCTTTTTTTCTTGAGTGTGTGTGATATTTTAATCCAGTCATTTTTTTGGATTGACACTGTTGTTGATTCACATCCTGGTTATCGTGAATAGACCTGTAGTAACCATGAGGTGCCAATATTTCTTGATATATATCAAGAAATGGGAAGAGAAATGCAAGTTCCTAAAACATTCTTTTCTTTTTTGTGGAACCTTGATGCTAGGTCCTAATTGCTATAAAATTTGTTTCCTTCCTTCTACATGTTTTCACCTATGTTTTTCAAGCTTGTTCTCTGACTCTGTTGCAATAATGGGTTGATTTCACTACATAAATCAGCCCTCTTAGTGTATGGAGAATCACTGGTGGTTGTAGGGAACTTTACAGCCTGGGCTGGGCAGCCTGTCACACGTTCTACCCTCCATCTTGTTTGTGAACCCAAGGGCCATCTTCCTATTACTTCCTCTGGAGTTCCTGGGATTCCAAGTGTATAACTGTAATCATGCCTGGATACCACTCACATTTTGTAATTGTTAATTAGATACATGCTTTTTTTACAAAAATATCTTCCATGTCAACATTAGATGTTTTATATGAATAACATGAATGTTGGCTTCAGTTATGAAGTTTTTTCCTAACTATTCTGCTGGGTAGTTTATGAAGCAGAAGCATGAAATTAGTCTTTTTATTTTTTACTTGTTTACTTGTTAACTTTAGATTTATAGTTCATCCTTGATGCTTTCAGCTTATATTTTCTCTTGAGTAGCAACTGTCTTTCAAGGGTTTGTTTTCTAAGCTATTATCAAAAGTGTAATGACTTAATATACATTTATACAATTGTAGAGAAGGGAAGTATAAAATAAACTAACTGGGCTAATATCATGATATGTGAGAAGATTGGTTCCTTTTAGAGGCTCCAAGGAAGAACATGTTCTTTGCCTCTCTCAGCTTTTGGCAAGTGATGGCATTCCTTGGCTTGTGGATGCATCATGCCAATTTTTACTTCCAAAGTCATGTTGTCTTCTCTGTATCTATAGTTACTTTTCATTTCCTTTTTTCTATGCAGATTTAAGGTTATAGTTAGACCTTACTCCAATAATCGAGAGCAATATATTATCCTCCCCAATTTAAATATTCTTAATCTTCTGAAAAGTCTCTTTGATCATATAAAACGAAATTTGCAGATTTCAGAGATCAGCACATTGAGGATTTTGGATGAATTAATATTTACTCTACCCACACTCTCAATATGATGAGTCTATTTATGAGAATTCAAGGCTTTTTCATTTGAATATTTTAATCAAGAAATAATTCTGTCTACATCATTGTGCATAATCATGCATTTTTTTTCCTGAAAAACTAAAAACTTCATTGTTAGACTGGATTTTTATTCTTTATCCTTTTATATACCATCATCCTTAGATTTTGATGATGCTTTTGTCCCTATGTGCCTTTCATATCACTAATTTAACTTTCTACAATGAAATCTACTTGGAATTAGTTCCAACATAGATTTTATTATGACAATCAAATGCTGTCAGCCTCAACTTCCATTTTAACTCTGCCTCCATTTCCATCTTAAATCAACCTCTACATCCATCTTATTTTAGCCTCCACTTCCATATTAACTCAGTCCTCCCCTTAAAACTCCTTGCTTCTGGGGCTGGGAAGATGGCTCAGTGGTAGAGCGCTTGCCTTGCATGCCTGAGGCCCTGGGCTCAATTCTTCAGCACCACATAAGCAAAAAGAAAAAAGCCGGAAGTGGCGCTGTGGCTCAAGTGGTAGAGCACTAGCCTTGAGCTGAAGAGCTGAGGGACAGCGCCCAGGCCCAGAGTTCAGGCCCCACGACTGGACCCCCCCAAAAAAAAAAAACTCCCTGCTTCTGTTTTTGTAATTCATTTCTTCCTGTATTATTTTAAGGATAACAACCTGCTACCTGTCTTAAAAACTGTCAATTTTTCTTATAAAGGTTATTTAGAAATATATATATATATATATATATATATATATATATACATATATATATATATATACCTGTAACTATTAGGCATAATTTCCTTTTTTACCTTGCTGTAATAATTCATAGCTACATTTTTAAATTTTTTTTGCCAGTCCTGAGCTTGAACTCAGAGCCTGGGCACTGTTCCTGAGCTTCTTTTGCTCAAGACTAGCACTCTACCACTTGAGCCACAGCACCACTTCTGGCTTTTTGCTGTGTATGTGGTACTGAGGAATAGAACCCAGGGCTTCATGCATGCTAGGTAAACACTTTACCACTGAGCCACATTCCCAGCCCCATAAAAGCATTTTTATGTGTCTTGAAAGTGCACAATGTCTGTCCTCAGGGAAGACCAGTCTAACAGCTCTAGTTGGTATTTCTTTGAATGGTAGGTAGAAGAGTTGCTCTTAAAATCTCAGCCTGGAGCAAAAGCCTAAACTTGATTTGCAATTTGTAGAGTAATTCTACAAACTAAACTTGAATCATCTGCTGCTTCAATGCTAAATATCTCTTGTTCCAATATGCATTTACTCTTGAATTTCTTTGTACATAAAAGCGGTATATGATCTCATTCCTTTACTTCTTTTTGAGTATTGTTCCTTGCTTTTTCAATTCTATGCTTCTGAGAGTAACATTTGGACTAACCTAACTCTACTGAAGAATAAGAGGGAGAGAAGGCAAAGCTTGTAATGGTAGTTCTGTTCAGAGATCTGAATTTTTTTTCATATGTCTTATGTTACTCAAGGACATTATATTAGTACAGAATGTGGATTTGTTTATACATACTACAAGCATATTTCCTAATCTATAAAGCAATATTCTTGCCCAGATTAAGGTCCATAGCATTTTCCTTGTTTCATATTGCTGACTTTCCATGACTATTTCAACTAGCAATTTTTTGGAACAGTAGCTATCCTAATTTTAACACTGAAGTTGAAGGTATTTTCTAAAGCTTTCTTTCATTTCCATTCTCAAATAATGTTAGATTATAGAGTATAACTTTATTAGCTATTCTATAACAATGTCACACATTTTCTTGTATTTCTACACTTTGCCTCCCTCACCATTCCCTTTCCTTCATTCTTTCCTTTTATTTTCCTTTATTATTTCCTTTCCTTCCTTACTTCTTTTCATTCATTCTTCTCTTACCTGTTTTTTATATTACCTTTTCCTGCTTTTGAAAGCAAAAATAATTTAATTGGTGCATGTTTTAAAGTGTCATTGACTTTTCCTTGACTTCATATATTGTAGAAGAGTAGTGGCTAGATCTTTGTTTGAGAGTTACAGTAATGTGTGTTCCACATTGCCTGAAACTCAGCATGTAATAAGCATTTTCCAATTGTGGTTTTGCTTTTCCTAAAATCATCCCCTGTACTCACTTCAATAAAAGGAAGCTTCCATTCTCAACTTCCTCTCAGAAATATTCCCGTGTCAATCCCATAAACTGGGCAACAATTGAACATCTCTAACAAAATTTCTAACTGCAGTTGGCCTATCAATAAAAATTCAAATGATATGAGGAAGGTTCACATTTGGGGTTATTGTACAAAGGCAAACTCATATTAAGTTAATAATTTTAAAAGCACAGAATATAAGCAATGTCATTTTCAGAGCAAAGCAATACTTGTTGTGGATCAGGACAGATAACACAATCATCTATATATGGCTAAGGCTAGAGATTGGCTGAGATCAGCTGACAGTCCTAAGATACCCAATACTCTGGAAATTGACACTATTCCTCTCAGGGAAGGGCCCTTCCAAACTATTACTGGCCAAATAAAGGACACAGAGAGAAAAAGTACCTATAGAAGAAAAGGAAAATTCTCTACACTAGGTGAATATAGAAGAAGGAACAGCAATGCTTCAGTTGTCCACTTCGAGGAAGAGAAACCTCTCACTCAAAGTCCTAAAAACATGTTAGTGAACTAATAAGAAAGGTATGCTCTACGAAACCAAAACAGAGAGAATATTTACCACACAAAATACAAGAAAACACAAATCTGAAAATGAATTGAAAAGTTGCATGGAGTTTTTTAAATAAGTGTTTTATTGTGAAAATACTCTACAGAAGGGTTACAGTTACATGGGCAAGGTAATGAATACATTTCTTATCAAGCATTGTAGCCTCCTCCTTTATTTCCCCTACCATCACTTTCCTCCCACTTCCACAACTACAACCCCCCACACCTAAATTGTATAGTTCGTTTTTCAACAGTGTCTTGTACATCTCATCTCATTGTTACAAAGGGTCAACCTGTATCCATATTTAAACATTTTCTTTTTTCCCTTCCACTCTCCAAATTATACCAACATCAAATACAGGGAAAACAGAGGTTATACTGTGGGGGAGGAACATACAAAGCAACAAAAAAAAAGGCATGGTACCTTATAAATACATTAGAAACAATAGCAAGAAAGAACAAACCACTTGTGTCACTATCTTGGGATTCATTTCGCTTAACTTCATCTTATCTGATCATATGTACCTAGCTTTTAATCTTTTCTACTTGTACCAGACATATACTAGTTATTGCAAATAAGGGAAACCATTGATCTATGTTTCTTTGGGCCTGGCTTATTTCACTTAATATAATTTTTTCCAAGCCTTTTCATTTCCTAACAAATAGGGCAATGTCATTCTTTCTCATGGAGGCATAGAATTCCATTGTGTATATATCTATATCTATATCTATATATCTATATATATCACATTTTTTTATCTATTCATTTACTGAGGGGCATCTGGGTTGGTTCCATGTCTTAGCTATGGTAAATAATACTACAATAAACATAGTTGTGCTGGTGGTTTTAGTATGGTCTTGTATGTGATCATTTGGGTAAATGCCCAAAAGTGAAATTGCTGGGTCGTAGGGGAGCTCTATGCATGAAGATTTTAAGGTAATAGACACACAAGTACCCAGTATGCGCTATTCTGAAGAGAATTCCTACATGCACTCTACACCTCTGTGAATGTGCTTTGACAGTAGTGTTGTCTTTCAGACCCGATCACTCCCTCAATGTCACTGGTGCCCAGAGTAGAAACACTTGTAGCCATGATGGGGTGCTGTGGTTCCAGCCGAGGACACGGTGCTCACTGAGGGATGGCTCCACTGAGTATTGCTCTGGAATGCCATTTGTTTGACCAATTTGAACATTATGGTTATTAAACACATTTAAAGATTTTAGTAATAAATACCTAGAATCTTACTGCTGTGTACCTCATAATTATACATAAAATTTTGATAGTACTTGAAGACATGAATTAGGGCCATCGATACCTAATTTCTTATATCAGAACAGCCCAAGTGAAGACTTTTTGTCTTAAATGTAAAACACATTTCCAAATGGCAAGAATGATTTTTTAAGAAAAATTAAAATGTATTTTGAAAACGTAGATCACTTTCGTTTTCAGATTTTGTATTTGATCCATAGTAACACATTTTAAAATATATTCAATTGAAAATTCTAAAGAAGCAATATTTTCCTTTCATGTGACTTCTGAAGGGCAAAAAAATAGATCACATGGCTATGCATGAAGAGAAGCAAAATCTCCAGTTCTAATCAACCTTCATCACCTATTATTCACCCTATTAAAAATTGAAATGGCAAGCTGACAGGCATGTCAAGATGAAGCCCTTATAAAGTACATGTCAAGGCTAGAATAGAAAATATCATGAAAATGAAAAATTGTAAAACAAATGCATCTTTATTCTTTATTTTTCAGGGAGATTTTGGGTGGTGAAGATAAAGAACATTTTCCTAGGACTTGAGCAGCCATTGAGTTACACTCAACCTGCCACTTTTCTACTAAATTGGGATGGGCCAAAATGAACAGGTTTAATTAAGAGGGCACAAAAACATTGAAAACTGAATAATAAATAGTTGCACAATGTTTTAAGGCTTTGGTTGTAAGTCTCAAATGGTGTTATAACCAACTCATAAGATTTGAAAATGTAAAATAGAAAGGATCTCATACTAGACCAAAATATTTTTTCTATAACTATGTTAAGTTCCTATCTCTTGGCAACTGTTAAAATAAATACTTATATTATTGTAAGTAATTTCTGCATTTCTGTTTTTTTCCTAAAATATGATTTCCTGGATTTATGATATCAACATATTTTAAGATCATAGATCATCTCTTTTCTTTAAATAAAAATCAGCTATCGACTATTTGCTTGAAAATAGTCAATAAATACCATCAGCCACCAATTGTGACATGGAGAAATGTAGAAATGTACAGAAAATATGCTATTAAAAGATATAATGTAGGGGAAAACAAAGGAGGAGGCAGCAATGCTTGATAAGAAATGTACTCATTACCTTGCTCATGTAACAGTAACAGTATTTTCACAATAAAAAACTTATTTCAAAAAAAGATATTGTGTCTTCTTTGTGTGAATAGGAGGAAAATAATAAAAAAAATTGAGAGTATCCTCAAATGTGAAATGCTAAATCGCATGTTCTGTTTCCTAATGACCTTTTCTTTACCTAACTTTCAAAGACCATATTACTGAAAGGTCTGACCATCAGTGACCTGAAATAATTTGTATTTCCTGAAGATCCTACTATGGGTATGAAGTTATTTGATGTATACAGTAGTTTAGTTGGATGATTATGATCAAGAATTTTTCATTATGACCAATTTTTCAAGAATTGGTCATAATTAAGAAATGTAACATAGAAAGGAACCTCATGTTAGCTCAAAGTATTGATCTATAATTAATTTCAGTTCAAATGTACTAGCAACATTGTTAAAAGTAAAATTGTATTCTTACAAGTTTTTTAAAAATATATTTTAGTGCATGTAAAGCAAAGTACCATTAATATACCTACAAAAACCCATGTTGGTTGAAAATAATAAGCATGTCATAAAAAAGCATACCTTTAAGTTCATTCACAATGGCAAAAAAGCCCTCCTTTTATAAAAGGAGGGTTACTATATTTTTAAAAGAACATATTCAAAATCAAATGCCTTAACATTTAAATGTTTCCTAGAAAACTAAGACTGAAAAAGTTACACAAATTCTTCAAAATTCTTCAATCCAGTAGAGTGTTCTAGAAATAAAGAAATGAACAATGTGGATTATGGTTATGAAATAATAATCTTTCCCTTATTTAGCTTCAACTCTCAGACATTAAACAATTTTGTATTATGTAACAAACGAAAAACTTGACGGTGATTACCCTTCCAAGTGATTTATCATCAGAGATCTTTACTGTGAAATTACAACTTTCATCACATCCTACATGGGCAATCAATGTGACTGCCATACTTCACTTTATCTCTTGCCAACTATGACTGTTACTAGTTTCATACCATACATCTCCACTGGGATGTATCTGGCAGTGCTCACCTTGTTGCTCTGACTGCATCAAATTTGCTTCTTACAAAAAAGTTGTTTTATGTATTAATTAGTACTGGCTTTGAACCCAATGGCTTGTATTTGCTAGGATTATTCAAGCATTATTATTTTTTCTTTTTCTTTTTGTTGCTTGTGGGGCAAGGCCCTGTGTTATAAATACATTTATCTGAATTAGGGAAGAGAAGGGGAACAACAAAACTGTGAGACAAAGGACAAAGGGTGAACCAATGCAACAGCAATATAAGACATTATGTTGGAAATGAAATTATAACTGTGCAAGTGGGCATTGGGGGAAGGGAAAGTGGCAGAAAAACTAGGGAGGAGGTAACAATGTTCAATTAGAAATGTACTCACTACCTTGTAAGTGTAACTGTAACCTCTTGGTATATCACCTTCATAATAAAATAAAATTTTAAAAAGTAAATAAAATAAATAAAAAAGTTGCTTTCTAACCAACCACATTCCTAACAAATGGACTTATCAGAGAGAATCTGGACTTCAGGAGTATAGCATAAGAAGTAACATATCCATAGAGTTATATCCATTTTGTGATACTTTTACAATGATTTATATCATTTAGAGCAATAAAATGTTTATGTTTTATAAGAATCAGTTACTTTCCATCTCTGCTGATCTTTATAAGAAATTATTTTCCATGTTTTTGATAGAAACAATTCATAAAGATTTATTATCTTCAGTTTTAATTATTACTCTAAATTTCAGTGAATTAAAAACATTTAAAGTTTAAATGTTAGCCAAAATTAGATGAAGAGGATGACTGTCAAAGAAAGGTAGAGAAAGAGAGAGAAAAAGAGAAAGATACAAAATATATTCAATATTTTCTGTAATACAGTACAAAATGATCAAGATCTTCATTTAGTTAACTCAAAACAAGGCTTTTGAACAGAATGGGTAATAATTATACTCATGTTGAAACACATAAATCGAGAGTCAGAAAACAATTTTCACTTTTAGATGATTTTAATGAGCTTGATTAAATTTAGTAATAATTCTTTGGTTCCTGCTGAAATTTTGACCCAGATATCTAAAATCACATTAAAATGATGTGACTGGGCATAGCTGTACACATATGGTGAGTCCCAAAGAAACTCATGTGAATGAATAGATAATGAATAAAGAGATAAATGAATTAAAAACTTAATTTTTTCTCATATCATTGATGTCAAATAGGTTTACTCAATTTAGTCTATTCATATTATGTCACTTGATGTATTTTGAATATCATATTCTATAGACTGCTTGCATATAGTAAAGTTTTTGGTCCACATTTGTTGGGGTGTTTGGTGTTGGGAACTGAACACAGGGCTTACACATGCTAGACAGCTGCTCTAGCATTGAGCCACATCCTCACCTCCATATTGCTAAGAACAACAACAACAACAACAACAACAAAACGCACAGAATCTTGTTGTAAACTCTTTACCAAACCATTTCTGATCTTTGGGGAAGAGCTTTGAAATCTAGGGATTAAAGTTTGATATTTATCTCTTAATTGAGCCAGTTTTATTTTCTAGGCATTTATCTTGCTTTGAGCTTTTTGAAGAATAATAGCAGGCCTTTAGCCAGATACTAAATGTTGACTTAATTCAGTCCTCATAAAGCTTTGTTTTGTGATTGTTCTAGATACACATTAAAACAACCTTAAAAACAAAGCAAAACAGGTCAGTATCTGTTTGGTTGTGAGCCTCATTCAACCTGAAATTTAATTATGTTACCATGTGGAACCGTAATGAGGATTAATAGTTTTTTTGTACTCCTGTGATTAGTTTCTGTTTGTTCTAATTTCTTTTTTAGCTCCTTCCTGACCTTGAGGTGAGAAAACACACAAGATGTATTCCTTCAATTTAATGCCAGTTTGAGGTGTTTCTCCTGCATCATCAGATCAATGAAAAGTAAATAGCCTACACTTCTTGTTTCTCAGTGCAGTATTGATCTTTCTTCAGCTTTTGCTTCCCTTTTTCCCTGCGCCTTGTGTCTTTCAACCCCTGGGACTGAAGTGATTGCCATAGATTGGACAAGCTAACAAGCGCATGATAAGAAACCCGTGTTTTGTGGCACACTCACATACACATGCTTGGTATATAAAGCCTGCTTCAGCAATGAGGGAAAGGTGCCATTTTGCCTGTGTGGCATACGCCACTAAGAGAAAGAATTAGAAGAAAGGGAAGAGAAAGGACGATGTTCTTTGATATTTCAAATCTTTGCCGAGCATGCTATATTAGGTGATGAAACTCTGTTGTAAACTAAGACAAGTAGTCTACGGGAAAATGCCACATGTTTTTACCTTTGGCAAATGACTGGATATTGACACCTCCTGGGTAAGTCTCTACCATTCCTTAGCATCTATGCTTTCTCCAAAATATATCTATGCTGTTTGTTTTGTTTTTATTTCTTAAGGCTGATGGTTAATTCTACAGTTTGAGGAGCAAACATTATAACTTGGATTCAACATCCAACACGTATAAATATGCCTTTAAATCACACATTTTACATCCAGAGAAATACCTGCTGATTTAACAACTTGACCTATTTGTGTCTTGAGGTGAAAAGCAAACCTTTTATAAAATCATCAAGTGATATGTTTAGAAATGTCAAGTAATGGAAGGACATAGGATAACTTTGTAAAGCTTACAAATACTTTCTTTTATCTCTGCCTGTCTTTAAATTATGCATTATAGAAATAAAAACATGCACATTTTACTTGGGACCTCGTAGTACCCACATATTTGCCAGGCATTGAAAAAAATAGGTGAATAAAAAATTGATAAACTATCACATATGCTATCATCTTCTTAGAGAAGGAAATCTTATGCTGGACAGCTCATATATTTTCTAGACTGGCTTTAGGATGGAAAGAATCTAGTTTCTTGAATTGCAGCACTTTATTAGCTGTTGGTACCAAAGCAGAGCTCCCAGCTCTGTAAACTAGTCTATTACAAAGATGTTATTTCATTCATTTATTCACTCAATTGCTAATTTTGCTTTCCTTCAACTTAGTTTAAGCATCGACAGTCAGGTTGTGTTATTCTTGATTCCATGGATGGTAAGAGGGTCATATGATAGAGGAAATAAATGAAGCTTGTGTTTCACTCATGAAAGTATAGACTTTGTTACACTGACAAGTGGTAATACAATGTGAGGGAGGGTCTGTGCACATGGTTTAACTGGTCACTAGTTGGAAAGAAAATATTTAGCAGGCACTGATTCCTGATTCTCCTATGTAAATCATTATGTTTCCTGTGATCTCTGCATCTATCTCTGCAATGCGGCTTATTAGCACATCAAAGTCAACACCAAAGCTTTTTTGTAGTCTCAGTAAAATATAATGTACATGGAAGAGATTAAGTATAATGTTGGAGCTTGTGCTATTTTTCAGGTTTTATGATTTTTTATCATTTCTGGAGTTGGAGGATTGTTCTAACCTAAGCTATTATGTAATCCTTAGGGTAAGCCTAGTGCTGATTTGAAAGCTATTAATTTTCTATTACAGTGTGCTAAAGATGTTCTATAGTGTGGCACTCACCTGCATTATTGAGTCAATGACCAATTGCAGAGTTACTCTGTGGTGGTTGGAGCTTAACTCAACCCTCTGGGATCTCATTTATTATTTGCAGTTATTGATTTTAGGAAAAGGAAAGCTAAGATGTGTGAATCTAATACCAACTTAGATCTGGCCTAGAGCCGTTAACTCCTAATTCTCTGCATATTGTGTGTGCTATGTTAATGTGGAACAGTATTACACATTTTCTTATTTTTTTGCACTGATGCATTGTATTGTATTCACACTATGTAGTAACATACATACAGTTTTTTTTCTAAGCACTGAGTTTCCAAATGGACTTGCTATATGTCCTTAGAATCTCAAAGTTAGCTACAATCAAGTAACATTTATAATTTCTGATATCTAATAAATTCAAAGAAGAGAATATTTACTTTTATCGAAGAAAATATGCAAAAGAAATTCTCTAAGTATGATTGGGTTGTATCCCTAATGTGTGTGTGTGCGTGTGTGTGTGTGTGTGTGTGTGTGTGTGTGTGTGTATAGGAAAAATCTTAGTGTGACTAATTAATTAATTTATCTATCCATAAAAGGTATTATAGTACACAGGCAGTTTCCTCAGCAGCTTTAGAGACTGTCAAAAAACAAAGAAATGCATAATTTTGTAAGGCAAACTTTCACCTGAAGGCCCTAAAAAATTCAAGAAGAAGCTAGTGCTTTTGTGGCATTCTAGGGTAGATGACCTGTTGGCTGAAAGAATCCTGTGAGCTAGTCATGACACAGGTCACCACAGGCTGACTAGGTCACAAAGACATACTCTTGTGAATGTCCAGCAGTCACCTTGCCATGTTGTCATACTATCTGTGAAAGATTCCTGTCATGGATGCCTCAGATTCTGAATATTCCCATTCAGATGTCATCACTATTCTCAGAGAATTTCTAGATTGCTGAAATTTTTGAATATGTTCAGAAACTTATTTGTTTCATTTTGCAGGCAAATGACAGTTTCTAAATAGAAGTCTGATTTTACTTATTATTTTCTATCACTTTTATATCAAGTATAAAAGAAAAATATTAACAATTAAAATTAATTAACTAATGTAATAGATCTTGAAAAGGAATATGTTGACAGGAAACCATTGAGCAGAACAAGTTATATGAAAATAATTGGTTAATAAGGAATATGCTTGAACATAAGACATTTGCCTACCTCCTTCTATAGCAATGCATTTCACTTCAATCATCACCTGTCCTAATTATCCCCTTCTTTTGCAACTATTCCAGAAGATCTCTTTCATGAGTGATCTTAGTGAGTTAATTCATCCATGAATTTTTATTAAGCAGAAATGCATCCTACCTACTACATCTTATGTGTGCTATATGTTAAAAATATTAAATGCAGTTTCCTCATATAAATTAAATGTTTAATAAAAAGGATAAAGATCAAGTCTTTGATTTTGTCAAAGCTCAAATATAATAGTAATCCCCTACTACTCAGTTTATAAAATAATTTATTTTGTGGCAGACAAAAATGTGCCCTATTGTGAGAATACCTAAAATATATAGTGTAAACAAAGTGTCTTCAGCATAATTTTGTGTTTCAAAATGGCTTGAGGACTGGGATGTAGCTCCATGGAAAAGTGCTTGCTAGCAAGTGTAACATCATTGTGTTCAATCCCTAGTACTAAAAAGGAAAAGACAAAATAAAATATCTTGAATATTGAAAGGGGTGATATTGATCAAGATGTGTTGTACTCATGAATTGTTTTGTTAAATGAAAACTCTTTTGAACAACTTCCTAAAGATAATTAAAACATAAAAAATATAGCTTGAGAATATATATATATATATATATATATATATATATATATGTAGCAGAATTTCTTGATTGATAGGAGTATTTAGCCAACCAGCATTTAGTTATCATGAGTCACATCATATGGGTGGGGTGGGGGTGGAGAGAGAAAGAATAAAACAGCCATTCACAACATATTTTTTAGTGGAGCAAAAAAGAGGAAATTTTGCTTTATTCAGATACATTTAATTCTAAAGGTTAAATCACGGTAATTGATATTTAGTACACTTATAAATAATGAAAAGGAACTCAAGTGATCTTTCTATTTATTATATTCTACATCATCTATGTCATATTTTGAACATATGATCTGGAATAATCACTTTTCTTATTATAATTATTGAATAGGTTAAGCCAGTACAAAGGATAAGAGATATTAAAAACTTAATGACAATCAATCTGGTTTAAATAATCAAGAAACAAGTAATAAAATCAGATGCCAAGTCTAAACAAGCTTACAATAGGAAGACATTGACAGGATTTATGTTAGGAAAGTTTTCAGTGGGATAGGTTTCTTTGGGAAAAACTTAAAATCTCACGATAGAGGTACCTGATTTATAAATTCAGAGAAGTGCATTTTAATGCTGTATTTGTGGTTAGGGTCTGTAAATGTTTTTGAAAATATCTGATATTCTCTTTATGGCGTAAGAGACTTTGCGTAGTTGCTTTTAAATATGATCATATAATTGAAGATGTGAGTTACTCTTTGTAATGGATAGTCTCTCCTATTCATTTCTATTTCTTTATCAGCAAATGACATTGACAACTAGCTGAAAGTAAGCAGTAACATTAGAAATAGTTTTATGTGATTAGTTACAAGATAATAATCAGATAAAACATAGGCTCCTCTCCTTTCACTAATATAGAATCCAAAATAACTCCATCACTGACACTAGTTTTGACTGCTTAACTTATTTGTTATGTGTATGAAATATCAGGTTACTGTGATTTTCCTCCTTATGTTATTACTGTTATGTGGCTGCTCCTGCTGTTGTTTTTTTGTTTCCTCACAGAGCACTCCAAAATACGCGGCAGAAAATAATTCTCGACATGTTATTATCTCTATTAATTTAGAAGGTGCATTTTCCTGGCACAATAATCTGTTCTTAGGAACATCAACTTCAAATAAGATCTGTTGTTTTGTGGAGGCTTGTGAAACAATACCATAAATTCATCTCTAAGGAGAAGTATCAGTAGTGAGATCTGAAGCAGCCTCTCCTGCAAAAAGCAAGGCATTACTCAAGAGAGACAGTTTTAGCCAAAGGTTATTGTTAGGCTTCTAAGGGTAAGCAATGAGTACTTATCTTCTTTATCTCTGTACCTTCATTCAGTGGGAAAAATTCTTTCAAAATCTGAGGCTTCGGAGATGCTATTGACCCTTGGTCAGGAAAGTTGCTGATGCTGAAGATGTGGTTCTCTTATTGCCTTGTTGTAATTTACCTACTTATATGTTTAGGCACCACTAAAACATATTTGAACCAGACTTTTAGTCCCTTCTGTTTTCACTTGGCTTTTTGCTCAGATTTGATAGTTATCAAAACATTATTCAAATTTCTCCCATGATTGTACTGCAGTCCCAGCTTAACTCTCAACTATGTCAATAGTCTTTCTCCTTGTGCAATCAGAAAATTAAATTATTAGGAAGATGGAAGCTATCATAAATCCATGAAGCATTATTGGACATTAAATGCTACTTGGAAAGTTCTATTAAAATTGTCATGACTCACTGCCATGTTCTCCAGTTATTGTACCAACCATTTCTGTAATTACCAAATTTACTGTCACTTCACATGCAATTTTCTTCTCTCCACAAGGAAAATTTTAATCCTTCACCTTCTTAATATTAAGTAGGCTCAAACAGTTTTGAGTAGATATGTATTCTGAGTTACTCTCACTGGAAGAAACACCATGAGATTCCTCCCTGGTCTTTTTGCATTTTTATGCCTCCATGTCTTATTTTCAAGGAGATTCTGAGTCCCTTGAAGATAGGATCTAGCAAAACCCATTTCTTTCTTCCCCACAGAACTTTCCAATGCTACTCCAATATTTTATATGAGTATGTGTACCATCTTGAGATCTTCTATGGGAATACATTCATTTTCTATACCCATTACATTAATTAAAAGGCAGAAAAATGTTTAAGGTAAACAGAGTAAGTTTATTTGAAAGTTAAAGGAAACAATGAAAGGAAAGCGGGGAGACTTTCCTGAGTCTGCCAGGAGAGGGCCTTCAGAGCGCATTTCAATAACTTCTCTCAGAGGTGTCCTCTCGATGGGTAGTTTTTGTGGTTCAGAGCTCCTACCCCATTTCCTCCCGTGGGCTTTGCCCGAATTGCTTGATGGCTTGTACACGGGACTTCCTGGTTCTTTTCATCAGTTGAGTAGGCACTCATGACATTATGGGAGGACATAGCATTTGAGCAGGAAACTGAGGCCCTGTGGGAGCAAGAAGTGCCATAATGAGACATATTATCTACCATGTGCTACATCTACCTCTTTTTAACCTTATCTACCTAACAGTTATCCTTCTGTTCTCTCAGTTTGACTCTCAATATACCATTTATATAGAACCACATCACTGAATAATATAACTTAAGATCCTAAACATCTTGTCAACTTGAATGCCAATAATGTCAAGCCATTACAACCATCAATTGGACATATCGCTGTGGCAATTTCTTACCTCAGCTCAATGTCTGTCATTGGTACGTTTAAGGAACTAGCTCTTGAACTTTATATATCCATAGAGCCCATTCTAGATTCATGTTCACCCTATTTTATTCAGAATGTTTCTTTTTTCAATTACATATTAGTTATCAAGGATAGAATGATAATATCTCATTCACTGCATTTAGTTTGTTAATTTTTTCAGTAAAAATAATGTATGAACTGCAAAATACTTTTGAAAACTGCATCAAGGAGGAGTTATAGCTGATATTAGCAAAGACGTCAGAAGAGCTATGAACTACAAAGCATAGGAGCTTCATTTATCTATTTCCTGTCCTTTGCCGAGTATTTTAGTAGATTCTCAAAATAGAATTTTATGGACTATGTTTGTTAGCAAAATATTTTGATTCACTGCTCAACCTTACACATAGTATATGGTATAACTACAAAATTTCTATGTTCAGTGACTTGATGCTGGTTACTTTAACCTAGTGTTTAAAGCTTTTAACTCATATTTGAAGTATAATGTTTCTGAACATTTTCAACATTTTAAATGCAAAGTGCTCCTGTAACAAGTCATGAAACAATGTCTCAGGAGACAGTTGAAGCTGCCAGGTTTTCTTTTGAAGCTGAATTAATGCTCCTGAAGACTGACATCCATGAAGACTAAAGTGCTTCAGTTACAGAAAGTAACTACAACTCAGGAGGGGCATTCAGAGCCTTTACTATTCTGCTACACTAATACATAACAAAAGATTTGTCAATGTCCTTGTCCCTTTTGATTTCCTATCTGCTTGCTAAAACTCCTACTAATAATGCTATGATTTGGTGGCTTTTGACTGAAAATGTATTGGACCCCCAGTTCAAAAATACAATTTATACTATTGTTTTATTTTCCCAAATATACCAGCTGTAAAAATAAACAAAAATTATTAATTATATGATCAAATGACATTACCATAGTACTTTTTCTCTGGGAGTAATGTAATGAATTATGAAGGGACAAGTTCCAAACCCAGCTAGACTTGTAATTGTGCCTATGCCCTACAGATTACTAGGAGCTCTAACCAGATGCCCCAATCAATATGGAATTTAATTTTCCCAATAGACAAATAGATACAATAAGGGTTGATATATTTGTAGATTAAATGAGACAGTAAATTTGAATTTTTAAAATGCTAATACTAGTGTGTGTCTGCCACATAGTAAAGCCTTAATTAGTTTTAGTTTACTTATCATCTTACTAGTAGAACCATTATTATACCTATTCATTAAGTGTGGATTGGCTTCAGGAAGACTTTCTACCATCAGTCATTACCATTTTCTATTTTTTCAAGATACAATGTAAAGATGCCTTAAAAGAAATATACTTATCTCTTCCTGATACAATCTGCTTTTATATGCCATATTAGTGAAATTATAATCTAATTATTATTTGTGGAACACATTAAGAATGATATGTACTAGACTGTGGGTCTAGATTGTGTCATTCTGAGTCATCCAGCTATTTTACAGTTTATAGTTAGGTCATCTCTGAAGGCACTCAGTTCTGGGCAATGCTAATAAGTACAATTACATTTAAGCTTCCATTTATGCATATATATCTTGTTATTTTATGTTAAGAATTTCTGCTAGGTGGTGGTGATGTTCTGACTGTTATATTATGCTGATTTTTAAGCTTGAATTTTAGTAGATAACATGCTTTGCATTGTTTAGGGAAGTTTATAACTCTAGAATTCTTACAACTTTTAAATATGTTTTATTTCTAGAATAGTTTATTTAATATGGCTTAATTATTGAATGATTGAATTTGATTTATGTGTGTGGATGTTTTCCCCATTCTCTATGCTTTCCATAACATATATTTGACTTGCCAAATATGCATTATTACCTGTCTTTTGAGAAGCAAATTGCAGTCTTATTTCTGAAAAATATATAACAAAATGTAAACTGTATTATATATCACTTGCTTTATATTGTATATGAAGATGTTATACAATACTCTGTTATTAATTTGTTGTATCAATCTACCATGTGGCAAAATATGAAACCAAATTTAAGGGAATATAGAATAAAGATATTGCCAGGGTTCATATTATTAAATAAAATATTTTAGACAGAACTAATAACTTTTAAATATTTAATGCCTTTTTATTTTAATTAAATTAAATTAAACTTAATTTAATAGCTTTAATATTTTAGTAACTTTTTAAAATTTTAACTAAATATTGTAATCAGATTTTATAGCCAAATTTATTTAGCTTGGAAATTAGGAAATTAATTATTTTAAAATGTAGAACTTCTTGTATGCTTGTTTGTGATATTCAATGTAAAGTGTCATTTGAATTAATAATAGACAATTTATATCAAAGCAGGAAATTAGTTTCCTCCCATGTAATTTTCTTAGTGCACTATCAGTTTAAAGTGATCATTTGGGGATGATGTTACCTGGTTTGTACTTTGTACACAATTATACAGATTACTCAGTCACTATTTCAGTGTGGTTGCTGAATTTTAACAAGTAACTCTAAACTCAGCACTTACCACTCATAATATGATAAAGGTGCTGAACTTCAGAACTTTAGATTCCTTTAGTAACCTCAGTAGTGTATAACTTGTTAACACTGTTTTGTATGAAAGAAGAGCCCAAACTTTTCAAAAGTCTGTTACCTTTTCCCAGGGTAACCCGATCCAACATATTGAAAATGCTTAGGCATCCAGCATCAATGATTGAAATCCCACTATGAATCTTGTAGCTGGGATACAAATCATGTCCAAAACGAGCTTTACAACGTCGGGGGGGGGGGGAAGGGGGGGAAGGGGGGGAAAGGAGAAGGATTGGGATTGGGGGGGAGGGGGGAGGCTGGGAAGGGAGGTGAAGGGTAAACAAAGGAGGAGGCTGCAATGCTTGGTAAGAAATGTACGCATTATCCTGCCCATGTAATTGTAACTCCTCTGTACAGTATGTTCACAAATAAAATTAAATTAAATTAAAAAAAATTTATATTGTATAGTGCCTACATGTGCGCACACACACACACACACACACACACACACACACACACACACACACACACACATTTGATCCAGTCCTTATTTATTGGTGAAAGAGAGAGTCAAGAACAGTAATGAATGACCACTATAGATCAAAATACTTAATTTGATTACTAATAACGTCCCAGGCATGTATAAGAAAACGAGGGCCCAAAGAAGAGGCTGAAAATTCTTCCTCCAGGGAGCTCATAGGTTTCATGAGGTGAGACAAATGATTTTTAGAAAAGTATAATATCACCATGCTGAAGACTTCCATGTCTTCAGAATTTAAATTTCACATTCCAAGCCAGGTGTTTTGATACAAGTACTTATGTCTTTCTATGGCAATAATTTTATGTTCAAAAATATTTTAGAAGGAGTGGTCCTATCAACTTTTTTATTTTCCCCACTAATTTAACTCACTCACTTCTTGCCAAGACCTTGTCCTACTGTAGTTCTGGAAATATATACCAAAATGATGAGATCATAGAGCAAATAGAAATGTCAGACTTGGGTGTATGCATTTAAAGAGATAGGAAAATCTAGAGATTATGTGGATTGTAAGAGATGGAGAATTATTAATGAGTTGACATTGAACTAGAAACATTGTTCTCATAAACTGACAGCTGGAATTGAAACCCCTCTGTAACTACTTGATGATAATAATATTGGATAAAGAATTAGGACAGTTTTCTTTTGTGCATTGGTTGAATATCATATTATAATTCCTGTTTTGAATTATCTCTAAATTATTTTTTAATTATGTATTCTTACTAGTATTTGATAAAGAGTACTTTGGTGATCGAGCGAAAAATAAATTAAGAGGAATTTCAAAAGTAGTTCAGAAGCAACTGTGTGATATCTGAAAGGATAAGATTTTAAGGAAAGGGAGGATTAATGGCATAAAACAGTAGTGATTGTTTGGAGATGAGATTATGATGACAGTATATTTTCTTCTATGGAGGTCTATAGAACTAACAGTGATGAATTCCTTCATTCCCCGAGGCACAAAGTATGGGAAGGACTCTACCTTCATGGATAGCAGTGGTGCAATGTCCCCATGGACCTGAATCAGGACAGATGGTCTGAGGAAATTGGGGATGATATAAGGGGTCAATGTCTTGGCTACCAACTCAGGCAAGTGCATCTAGAGAAACTACTGGAGATATTTGAGATAATCACGTGCTTGGGCCTTTTGTTGAGCAAGAATAAGAGTTGGAGAGGCCAACTCCTTTGAGATCCCAAAGCCTCTCCTCCTTGGTCTTCTTCCCTCTCAGTAACGGAGCACTTACAAAGCCTTCCACTGTCACTATCCTAGACATCTAGACTGAAGGTTCACCTTTCCTGTTCTGTCATGACCAGCCCAACACTCCATTGGAATTGCAGCGGTGGTGGCTGTGGATATTCTGTCCCTCTTAGTTCTCCTAATCCTGAGCCTGGTCCTTCCTGAGCAGCTGTTTTATTCTGGCTTCCTTTCTCTAGGAATCAAATTTTGGTTTCTTATATGCATCTGGTTCCCAAGAAAACGTTTTAAGATAAAGATTTGAAGGATGTCATCCACAGAACCCAGCATGTAGTTTTGTTACAAGCAAAGGCATTGTTTCCATTCTCAGCTTTTGTGCTTGGTAAAGCCACAGGTTCTAAATAATAAACATATAAGCAAATAAAACTCTTGGCTATCTTGAGTGTGGATTTCTGTGCATACTTCATACAACACTCCAAAGTCAAATGTTGAACTTGAAACCCAGAAGACATACACGAATTAAGGTTATGTTTCTATTTTTAATCCCAAGTAGGTGATTTTATTTTCTAACATCAGACCCCAGGTTAGGAAAAAGCCCATGGTTTTTACTGTTTGACTCTTTGTTACTATGAAATGTGAATTCTGGGGGCTCCATCACACCTGCCGTCTCCCAGCACTGGACTAAGTATGACTTGCCATTTCCTTCCAGGGTTCTTATGAAAAAAATAATGGTTAATATTTTATATCAAAATTGGTATATAAGAGAGTCTAAATGAGCACATGTTTATGGAAATTTGAAGTAAATATGAAATAAATATTTTATTAATAAAGCATAGAATATTGTTGTTTAACGTGCTAAGTATATCTTTACTGAAAATATACCTTTGTGAGGACTCTCCAATAATATCATTACAGAAAGATAAAGTAAAATTAGGAAAAGCAGAAAAGGTCAAAACCTATGTACATATAACCATATAAGATGATGTTACGTGAAATGAACCCCAAGACAGGGACACAAGTAGTTTTTTTCTTTCTTTCTATTGTTTTTAATATACTTATAATATACTATGTGATTTTTTTTGTTTCTTTTGTATGGTCTTCCCCCATGGTATAACCCCTGTTTTCATTGTATTTGATTCTGGTGCCCTGCATCTTGTATATACACTTTTCTAATTTGGGGAGGGGAAGGGAAAAAACAAATCGTTTAACTAGGGATACAGGTGGACCCATTGCAACAATGAGATGTACAAGTTGTTATGTCAAAAATTGAACTTTATAACTTTGGTGGTGGGGGGGAGGACCGGGTGGGTAGAAGGAGGGAGTATGGGAAGGGATGGGAAGGGGAAACAAAGAGGAGGCAACAATGCTTAATAAGAAATGTACTCGTTATCTTGACCATGTAATTGTAACTCCTCTGTATGGTATTCTCACAATAAAAAATAATTTTAAAAAACTTCATTAAAAAGAAGATCCTCTATGAGATTCTGCACATGTACAGAATGCTTTTTGGCATGACGTGGGAGTAGGTTGCAGGGTATAGAGTCTGCCTTTTGCTTCATTGATTAGATGAGCATTGTTTCTTCCAGCTGAAACAGGAAGATTCAAGTACAGATTCCATCACAGCTTGAGTATCTTTCTCCTCCACTCATCCACCCCTGCTCTTTCACCTGTGCCATTTATTTATGGAGATTCTGGCTTCCTACCAACTGAAGCTCAGTTCCCGAGAAAGACGAATTATGCTCAAAAAGAAAAGAAAATCTCCTGCTAAACCTGAATGTTTAGTGATTGACTAAACCTTCTGAGGGAGGGGGTGGGGAGGTGGGGAGAAGTATGCATCTGTTTGGAAGGGTAAATAAATGTTTTCCAAATCAACTTGAAAATGGAAAGTCAGGGAAGTGAGTGTTTGCATCAGTCCTTAAGGCAGCTTTATAAAGATGCAGACAGAGACTATACATGATATTTCAGATGTGGTACCCCGCTTCCAAATTGTAATTCTAAATGTCATATGTTGTGAGCTCCTCTTTTCCTCCTCACCCCACATAATTTAAGACAATTTGCAGCAGATAGCTTCTTTTCTCTGCAATAATACTATTTTGTAGCTTGTATCCCAAATAAACAACATTGGTTACTGCTAAAAAAAATCAATGAAAGTCAACAAATAATCAAAAGTTCAACAGTATTTGTTTCAAGCTCTAAATGAGATAATAATTCTGAGATATATAATAGACAAAAACATAAACTTAAATACATCCTTTCAGAAGGAAGAAAATTAAATATATGTATGTAGAAATATGTAAATAGGTGCAGAACAGTGAGAAGTATTTTCACAATCTAATAATATTTATGTATGTATTCTTCCATATGAAATTGAGCATGAATGGTTAAAAAGAGAATTTGTATGATTTCTCATTTCATCTAATTAATTTTCCTTAATTTTACCAAAGTTGTCATGACATATAGGATGTGTGTGTTTGTTTGCTAGTGCTTATTTAAGAAGATCATTCTTTTTTTTTTTTTTTCTTTTGTCGGTCATGGCACTTGAACTTTCTGGGCTTGGGTGCTGTCCCTCAGCTCTTCAGCTCAAGGCGAGCACTGCTCTACTGCTTGAGCCACAGCACCACTTCAGGTTTTCTAGTGGTTTATTGGAGATAAGAGTCTCACGGACTTTCCTTGCCAGGGCTGGCTTTGAACCGTGATCCTCAGATATCAGCCTCCTGAGTAGCTAGGATTACAGGCATGAGCCACTGGCGTCTGGCAAAGAAGATCATTCTTACTGAGTGTACTATAAACTAGAAAGTTGGGTACAAAACAATATAAAAAGACTAAGATTTGAAATAAAACGGGCAAAGGTCATGCTTCCTTGAAAAGGAAAAAAGACGATATTGTTCCAAATTTCTTCTCTAGTTTTTGGGAGGTTATTGACATGGGGTAGTGTAGCTACATTCTTCCCTGGCTCTACCTGGGTGTATGTTATTCTGTTCTATTTTTCTGTCTTCATTAATTTGCCAGCCATATGGGATGAATGGCTCTCCCAATGGGAGTGTGATATTGTATCTGACTACACTAGCAGTAATCCAATTTCTTAAAAAAAGGGGGGGCACTTCTAAGATAGAATCTCAACATGTGAATTAGAGGATGCATACTTTAACCTGCTATGTGACTGAACAACTTTCTCACTTTGTGATTTTCTTGAATACAATATATAAAACAATTTGCTTTACTGTGTAGGAAAATATCCTACATAGTTATGTGGAACTATTGACATCATAACGAATAATTACAAACAAGACACCAGTGGCTCATGCCTGTAATCCTAGGAGACTGAGATCTGAGAATCCTGGTTCAAAACCTGCCAGGGCAAGAAAGTCCAAGAGACTCTTATCTCAAATTAACTACCAGAAAAGCAGAAGTGGTGCTGTGGCTCAAGAGGTAGAGTGTTCACCTTGAAATGAAGAGCTCAGAGCCAGTGCCTGGACCCAGAGTTCAAGCCTCAGGACTGAACCCCCCTCCCCCAGAAAAGAATAATTATAGCAGATGATTGCTCTGCATTAGCTGCTATATTTTTTCTTGTTATTGTAGAGGTGATACATATTGTAGAGGTGATTAACAGTACAGCAGTCAGGTAGTGAATACAATTCGGTTTGAATCATATAACCCCTTCCTTTGATCTCTCCCAGTTTTGCCCCCCTAACCCCTCCCATAAAATGTACAGTCCCTGCTTACCTTCCCAAAGATAAACTAACAAACAAGATAAAAGGAAAAGAAAACAAAAATAGTAACAAAAGCAATTGAAAAGCCTCTAGTCTTCTTTTCCTGCAGTTCATTTCATAAAAAAAATTATTTATGGGCTGGGAAGGTGGCTCAGTGGTAGAGTGTTTGCCTTGTATGCATGAGGCCCTTGGTTTGATTCCTCAGCACCACATAAGAAGAAAAAGCTGGAAGTGGCGCTGTGGCTCAAGTGGTAGAGTGCTGGTCTTGAGCTGAAGACCTGAGGGACAGCGCCCAGTCCCAGAGTTCAAGCCCCATGACCAGCAAAATAAATAAATATATATATATATAATTTTTATGCTCATATGCACATAGATATTGAACCTTTGTGATCTGCTCCATGCATACCTTTCTTTGGCCTCCATGTATATAGGCAAACATAATTTTTCATGTCCCAGTATGTATATACACACATACAGTATATACATATATATATACATATAAAACTATATATACATATTTATGCATAAGGTTCGTATACATAAAATCATTCAGTGTGTTTACATATATATTTATAGACACAATCTAGCTACCAAAAATAAGGAAAACCATATAACCTATGTTTCTTTGGATCTCACTTACTTTGCTTAATATATTTTTTCCCAAATCGTTCCATTTCCTTATAAATAGTACAATATCATTCACTCCAATAGTATCACAGAATTCTATTGTGTACATATATCACATTTTTTCTTCATCCATTTGTTCACTGAGGGGCATCTGGGTTGATTGTGTATCTTGGTTATTGTAAACAATGCTGCAATTAACATGGTTGTGCTGGTAGGTTTAGTGTCACATTGTTTGTAATCTATTGCATGAATGCCAGGAATGGAATTGCTTGGTCATAGGGAAGCTCTATGTTTAGATTTTAGAGAAACCTCCATACTGCTTTTCAGAGTGCATGAATAAGTTTACATTCCCAATAACAGTGTAGTAGAGTCTTTTTTGTCCACATCCCTGCCAGCATCTGTTATTGGTAGTTTTCTTGATAATGGCCATTCTAACTGGTGTGAGGTGGAATCTTAATGATGTTTCAATTTGCAGTTCTTTTATGGTCAGAGATTTTGAACATTTCTTCAGGCCCCATTCTTTTTTCTTCCTCTGAGAATTCTCTTTATGTCTTTGGCCCATTTGTTGATTGGATTGTTGAGTTTTTAGATTATATTTTGGGGGAGTTTAATTCTTTAAGCTCTAAATATATTTTAGATACGAGGTCCTTTCTGATAGAGGGTAAAAATCTTTTCCCAGTCAGTGAGCTTTCTATTTTGTTAGTATGTTCTTTGCTGTTCAGAGGTTCTTCAGTTTGAAGCAATCCCACTTATCCAATCTTCCTTTGATTTGTTGTGATTCTGTATCTTTGATTTGGAAGATTTGCCTGTGCCTAGGAGCCCTAATGTTTCCCCTATTCTTTCCTGTAATATTTTCATGGTACATGGCCCTATATTGAACTTTTTGATCTATTTAGAATTGATTCTGGTACAAGGCTATATATAAGGTTCTGGATTCAGCTTTTTATATGAGGATAGACAATTCTGCCAGCACCATTTGTTAAGACTGTCTTTCTTTCATCCTGTGTTTTTGGTGCAGTTATCAAAGATTAGGTGGCCATTGGTCTGTGGGTTTATATCTGAGTCTTTTATTTTATTCCATTGATCCATGGGCCTCTTGCTGTGTAAGTACCAAGCTGTTTTTACAAGTATGGCTTTGTAATAAAGTTTAAAGCTTGGTATTAATATTCCTCCAGCACTGTTCTTCCTTCTAAGGATTGTTTCTGCTCTTCTGGGTCTTTTATTATTCCATATAAATTTTAGGGTTGCTTTCACTCTTTCTTTGAAGAAAGGTGTTGGGATTTTGGTGGGTATTGAACTGATATGTACATTGTTCTGGAAAGTATTTCCATTTTTGCAATGTTAATTCTTCCCATCCAAGACTATGGGAAGCTTTTCCATTTCTGAAGATGTGCCTCAATTTCTTTTTTCAGATTTTTTTTGAGGCTATTATAAATGGAGTTATTTTCATGTTTTCAGACTCTCTCTCTTCTCATTGTTGGCATACAGAAAAGCTACTTATTTTTGTGGGTTAATTTTATCCCCTGCTTTATGCCAAAGTTTGGGATCAGCTCAAGTAGACTGGGTAAGGAATCTACAAGGTTCTTTCAACACAGGATCATGTCATCTGCAAAGAGGGATAGCTTTACTTCTCTCCATATCTGATTCCCTTCAAGTTTTTCTCTTGTCTTATTTCTCTCACTAAGAATCCCAGTACTATGTTGAAGAGGAGTAGAGAAAGCAGACAATTGTTATCTGGTTCTTGATTTTAGATGAAAAGATTTTATCTTTACAACATTAAGTATAATGATGACTGTAGGTTTGTCATATATAGCCTTTATTACATGAGAAATGTTCCTTAGATTCCTAGCTTCTCCAGAGGTTTTTTGTTTGTTTGTTTGTTTTGGTCAGTCATGGAGCTTCAACTCAGGTCCGGGGCTGTCCCTCAGCTCTTCAGCTCAAGGTGAGCACCCTACCACTTGAGCTATGGCACCACTTCTGGTTTTCTGGTGGTTAATCAGAGATAAGTTCCCATGAACATTCCTGTGTGAGCTGGCTTTGAACTGTGATCCTCAGATCTCAGCCTCCTGAGTAGGTAGGGTTACAGGCATGAGCCACTGGTGCCCAGATTCTTCAGTGTTTTATCATAAAAGAGTGTGGAATCTTTTTAAATCCTTCTATTTTTTTGCGTCTATTCATGTTTTTGTCCATGTTTCCGTTGATGTGTTGAATTACATTAATTGATTGCTTGAACAAGCAACACTGGAATGAACCCTATTTAGTCATAGTGTATGTTTTTTTTATTACTTGTTGAATTCAGTTGGCCAGAATTTTATTGAGAAGTTTTGCATCAATGTTCATCAGAGAGATCGCTTTATAATTCTCTTTCTTTGATGGGTCCTTATCTGGTTTTGGAGATCAGTGTTGCTGGCTTCATAGAATGAGGTTGGTAGTGATCTTTCCCTTTCTAGTTCTCTGATGATTTTGAGGAATATGGCAGTAACTTCTCCTTAGAAGACCTTATAGAATTAAACTATGAATCCATCTGGTCCTAGGCTTTCCTTGGATGAAAGGATTTGTATTGCATTACTTATTATGGGTCTATTTAGTTGTGTTAAATCTTCTTGGTTCAGTTTGGATATATCAATGTTCTCTAGTAATGCTTTTATCTCTCCACAATTCTCCAAATTGATGGCATAAAGTTTTGAAAAGTATTCCCTAATAATATTCTGAGTCTTGAATATTTCAGTTGTGATATTCACATTTTCATCTCTAACTTTATTAATTTGCAAATGATCTCTTTTTTTTTTGTTGGTCCTAATGCTGTTCTTCAGCTCTCCAGCTCAAGGTAAGCACTCTACCACTTGAGCCACAGCACTACTTTCCCATTTTCTAGTGGCTTATTGGAGGTAAGAGTCTCATGGACTTTCCTGCCCAGGCTGGCTTTGAACCGTGATCCACACATCTCAGCCTCCTGAGTAGCTAGGATTACAGGTGTGAGCCACTGGTGCCCAGCTATAATCTCTTCTTTTTAATCAAATTTGCCAAAGGTCTGTCAATTTGTTATTTTTTTCAAAGAACCAACTCTTTGTTTTGTTAATTATGTCTCTGTTTGATTGCTTTTATCTCTGATTCTTTTATTTCTCATTTAATTTCTATCATTTGTTTCAGTCTACTAGTTTGGGGTTGCCATTTTCCTATTTTTTCAAGTAACCTGAGGTGTATCATTAGTGTTGATTTGAGTTTTGTCCAATTTATTGGTGTTGATGCTCAGTGCTATAAATTTTCCTCTATTGCCTTTGCTGTCTCCAGAGGAGCTGGTATTTTGTGTACTCATTTTTATTAAATTCAAAAATAGTTTGAATTTCCCTTCTAATCTTCCCAATGTGTTATTTAGCAATATGTCATTCAGTATCTGTGAGTTATAGAGTTTTCTGTGGTGACTTTTCTTGTTTCTTTCAAATTCTTTTCTGTTGTGTTCTGACAGAATGCAAGTGATAATTTCAGTTGTTTTGAATTTGCACATATTTATTTTGTGGTCTATTTTATTATCTATTTTGAAGAATGTGCCATGGGCTGTTGAGAAGAATGTATATTCTGATGCCTTTGGATGAAGCAGTGCATAGGTGTTTCTTACGTCTAATTAGTAAATGCAATTATTTAAGCCTGACGTTTATTTACTGAGTTTTTACCTGAACAGTCTGTCCAGAGGTGTTAATGATGTATTAAAGTCACCAACAATCAATGTGTTTGGATCTACGTGTGGTTTTAAGCCAAATAATATGTATTTGATGAAATTGGGTGCTCCAGCATTTGGTGAATTTGGTGCATTGATAGTTATACTTGTAATATCCCCGTGTAAGAAAGTTCCCTTTATTAGTATGTAATGACCTTCTTTGTCCCATTTTTACTCATTTTAATTTGAAGCCTGTTTTGTATGACATTAGGATTGCTACTCTGACCTGCTTATTCAGGGCATTTTCTTGAAAGATTTTATGCCAACCTTTCACTTTGAAAATGTAAGCTTTTGTCCACAAGATATATTTCTTTTTTTTTTAATTTAATTTTATTTTATTTGTGAACATACTGTACAGAGGAGTTACAATTACATGGGCAGGATAATGCGTATATTTCTTACCAAGGATTGCAGCCTCCTCCTTTGTTTACCCTTCACATCCCTTCCCAGCCTCCCACCTCCCTCCCAATCCCAATCCTTCTCCTTCCCTTCCCCCCCCCCCCCCCGCACCGACTTTGTAAAGCTCGTTTTGAACATGACAACTTGTACTTCTCATTGTTGCAACAGGTCCACCTGTATCCTTAAACAACTGGTTTTTCCCCATCTCCTCCACAAGTTATACTGACATCAAATATAGTGAAAGCAGGGGTTATACTGTGGGGGAGGGACATACAAAGCAACAAAGAGATAATCTTATCAATGCGTTAGAAACACATGCAGGAAAGAAAAAAACATTAAAATACACATCTAAGGGTTCATTTTCCTGACATCACATTATCTGACCTTTTCCGCTTGACTCATACATATACTAGATATTACAAATAAGGGCAACCATGGGACCTATGTTTCTTTGGGCCTGGCTTACTTCACTTAATATAATTTTTTCCAAGTTTTTCCATTTCCTAACAAATGGGGCAATGTCATTCTTTCTGATGGAGGCATAGAATTCCATTGTGTATTTATACCACATTTTCTTGATCCATTCATCTACTGAGGGGCATCTGGGTTGGTTCCATATCTTAGCTATGGTAAATAATGCTGCAATAAACATAGTTGTGCTGGTAGCTTTAGTGTGGTCTTGTTTGTAAACATTTGGGTAAATGCCCAAAAGTGGGATTGCTGGGTCATAGGGGAGTTCTATGTGAAGTCTTTTGAGGAACCTCCATACCGCTTTCCAAAGTGGTTGAACAAGTTTACATTCCCACCAACCATGAAGTAAGGTTCCTTTCTGTCCACATCCCCTCCAGCATCTGTTGTTGTTAGAGTTCTTGATTTTTGCTGTTCTAACTGGAGTGAGGTGATATTGCAATGTTATTTTGATTTGCATTTCTTTTATGGCTAGGGATGTTGAACATTTCTTCATGTGTCTATTGGCCATCCTTCTTTCTTCTTCAGAGAAGTTTCTCTTTAAGTCTTTCGCTCACTTATTTATTGGGCAGTTGTATCTTTGAGGATTTGTTGTTGGGTGGTTTAATTTTTTGAGTTCCAAGTATATTTTAGATATGAGACCCTTGTCCGTTGTATGGCTAGTAAAGATCTTCTCCCAATCGGTGGGCTTTCTATTGATCTTGCCAGCTATGTCATTTGCCCTGCAGAAGCTCTGCAACCTTATGCAATCCCATTTGTCCAACCTTTCTTTGATTTGTTGTGTTTCCGGGTCTCTATTCAGAAAATTTCGGCCTGAGCCAAGGAGACCTAGGGTTTCTCTTATTCCATCCTGTAATGTTTTCAGAGTGTCTGCTTTGAGTTCAAGGTCTTTGATCCACTTGGAGTTGATTCTGGTGCAGGGTGATATATAAGGATCTAGCTTAAGTTTTCTACATGTAGTTAACCAATTTTGCCAGCACCATTTACTGAAGAGGTTGTCTTTCTTCCATTCTATTGTTTTAGCACCCTTATCGAAGATTAGATGGCTATAGGTCTGTAGGTTCATTTCTGGGTTTTCAATTCTATTCCATTGGTCTTGAGGTCTGTTCTTATGCCAATACCAAGCTGTTTTGATTACTATGGCTTTAGAGTAGGGTTTGAAGTTTGGTATTGATATTCCTCCAGCAGTGTTCTTTCCATTGAGGAGCGTTTTTGCTATTCGGGGTCTTTTTTTGTTCCATATGAATTTTTGGATTGCCTCTTCTATTTCCTTGAAGAATGAGGTTGGAATTTTGATAGGTATTGCATTGAATTTGTAGATAGCCTTGGGAAGTATTGCCATTTTCACGATGTTAATCTTTCCAATCCAGGAGCATGGGAGGTTTTGCCATTTTTTAAGTTCTGTGTTGATTTCCTTTTTTAAGATTTTAAAGTTTTCATCATAGAGGTCCTTCACTTCTTTAGTTAAGTCAATTCCTGGTATTTTATTTTTTGTGGGGCTATTACAAATGGAGTTTCTTTCCTAATTTCAGCCACACTTTTCTCATTGTTGGCATACAGAAGAGCCATTGATTTTTGGGGGTTAATTTTATAACCTGCTACTTTGCCAAAGTTTTGAATCAGCTTGAGTAATTTGGGAGTGGAATCTATGGAATTCTTTAAATACAAGATCATGTCATCTGCAAAGAGGGAGAGTTTTATTTCTTCTTTCCCTATTTGGATCCCCTTTATGTCTGCATCTTGTCTTATTGCTGTAGCTAGGCATTCTAATACTAGATTGAAGAGAAGTGGAGAGAGTGGGCATCCTTGTCTTGTTCCTGAGTTAAGAGGAAATGGCTTTAGTTTTTCACCATTGAGTATAATGCTGGCTGTAGGTTTGTCATATACAGCCTTTATTGTATTGAGGAATGTTCCATGGATTCCTAATTTTTCCAGAACCTTCATCATAAAGGGGTGTTGGATCTTGTCAAATGCTTTTTCTGCATCTATTGAGATAACTATGTGGTCTTATTCTTGCTCCTGTTGATGTGATGAATAATATTAATTGATTTGCATATATTGAGCCAGCTTTGCATCCCTGAAATGTATCTTGTTTGATCATGTTGTATGATTTTTTGGATGAATTGTTGAAGTCGACTGGCCAAAATTTTGTTGAGAAGTTTTGCATCAATGTTCATCAAAGAAATGGGTCTATAGTTCTCTTTCTTTGATGAGTCCCTGCCTGGTTTTGGGATAAGGGTTATGAGGGCTTCATAGAATGTGTTCAGTAGTGAGCTTTCTCTTTCAATTTCATTGAAGAGTTGGAGGAGTATTGGTGTGAGCTCTGCTTTGAAGGCCTTGTAAAATTCCGCTGTAAAACCATCTGGTCCTGGACTTTTCTTAGCTGGGAGGTCTTTTATTGCTGTTTCTATTTCAATGCTTGATATGGGCCTGTTAGCTGGTTTAACTCATCTTGGTTTAGTTTTGGCATGTCAATATTTGCTAGGAAAAGGTCCATTTCTGTCAAGTTCTCAAACTTATTAGCATAAAGTTTTGAGAAGTATTCCCTTATAATGTTCTGAATCTTGGTTGTTTCCGTGGTGATGTTTCCATTCTCATCTCTGAGTTTATTAATTTGGGTGTGTTCTCTTCTTTTTCTGATAAGATTTGCTAAGGGTCTGTCAATTTTGTTAAGTTTTTCCAAGAACCAACTCTTTGTTTTGTTGATTCTTTCTATAGTTTTTTTGGATTCTAATTCATTTAATTCTGATTTAATTTTGATTATTTCTTTCTGTCTACTGGATTGGGGTTTATCTTGCTGCTCTTTTTCAAGGAGATTTAGATGTGTCATTAAATTGCTAGTTTCAGATCTCTCCAATTTGTTGATGTAGGAGCTCAGAGCTATAAACTTGCCTCTGAGTACTGCCTTTGCTGTGTCCCAGAGGAGCTGGTAATTTGTGTGTTCATTTTTGTTGAATAGCATGAACATTTGAATTTCCTTTCTAATCTCTTCCATGACCCACTCTTGATTCAGCAGTGTGTTGTTCAGCCTCCATGTGATACCGGACTTTCTTTGCTGGCTTTTGGTGTTGAGTTCTAATTTTATTCCCTTGTGGTCAGAGAGAATGCAAGGTATAACTTCAATGTTTCTGAATTTAGACAAATTTGCTTTGTGGCCTAAAATGTGGTCTATTTTAGAAAAGGTTCCATGTGCTGCTGAGAAAAACGTGTATTCTGATGCTGCTGGGTGAAATGTTCAGTAGATGTCTGTTAAGTCTAGTTGATCTATGCAGCTGTTTAGATCTGCGGTTTCTCTGTTGAGTTTTTGCCGAGTTGATCTATCTAGTGGGGAGAGTGGTGTGTTAAAATCCCCAACAATTAATGTCTTTGGATCTATACGGGATTTGAGGGAAAGTAGTGTTTCTTTGATAAATTTGGGTGCTCCATTGTTTGGCGAATAGATATTTAGAATTGTAATATCCTCCTGAAGGAGAGATACTTTAATTAGTATGTAGCGACCTTCTTTATCTCTTGTCACGAATTTTAATTTGAAGTCTATTTTATCTGATATTAGAATTGCAACTCCTACCTGTTTATGGGGGCCGTTTGCTTGGTAGATTTTGTTACCGGCAAGATGTGACTCCTACAGGCAGCAGATAGAAGGGTCTTGTTTTTTAATCCAACTAGACAGTCTATGTCGCTTAATTGGAGAGTTCAGTCCGTTAACGTTAAGAGATAGGACTGAGAGGCATTTGGGAGTTCCTGCCATGTTATCCACCTTCTTGGGGGCTGCTAAAACTGGGTTCTTCCTATGGTTCTTGGATTCTCAGTTTGGGTGCAATTTCTTGGCCTTTGTTGCAGTCTTGTTGGTTTTCTATGTGTAGGACATCTTTAAGAATCTTTTGTAGGGCTGGTTTGGTGGAGATGTATTGTTTCAATTTTTCTTTGCTATGGAAGGTTTTTATTTGGCCTTCAGTTATGAAGGAGAGTTTAGCTGGGTACAGTATTCTTGGTTGATAGTTGTTTGTTTTTAGGGCATGGCATACATCATTCCAGGCTCTTCTTGCTTTGATTGACTCTGCTGAGAAATCTGAGGTGATTCTAATTGGTTTCCCTTTATAGGTGATTAACCTTTTCTCCTTGACAGCTTTAAGGATCTTTTCCTTGGTCTGGGTTGATCCTGTGTGGATTATAATGTGACAGTGGGATGTCCTATTCTGGTCTGGTCTATTTGGGGTTCTAAAAGCTTCTTGTATCTGAATAGCCCTATCTTTTTGTATGTTTGGGAAGTTCTCTGCTAGGATCCTGTTAAACAAATTTCCTAGACCATTAACTTCTGTTTCTAGGTGCCCCTCTATACCCATTATCCTTAGATTAGGCCTTCTGATGGTGTCTTCCAGGTGTTGGATAGACCTATCATATTTCTTGGACTTGTCTTGGATGGTTGTATGTTCTTTCTCTATAATATCTAGGCTGTCTTCAATCCCTGAGATTCGATCTTCTGCATGGTCTAACCTGCTGTCAAGACTCTCTACTTTGCTTTTTATCTCTTTTCCTTCTAATTGGTCAGCTTTGATGGCTTCAAGTTCTTTGTTGAAGCTCTGTTTTAGGTCTTGTATGAATTTCTTTACTTCCTTAATTTGGTGTTCAGTGTTTGTTCTCAAATCACTTAGTTGATTGGTTATGGTTTCTTTGGACTCCCATTCCTTCTGTTGGGTTCCATTCAGCATTCCCTTTGTGGTCTCCCTGACTTCCTTCAGCTCTTTGTTAATGGATTCCATGAATGTCTTTAGTGATCTTTGTGTATTCTCTACCTGAGCTCTCAATTCCTGAATTACTCTTTGATTAGCTTCCTCCTGTTTGTGGGATTCCTGCTGTTCTCTTTCCTCCTGTTCGTGGGATTCCTGCAGTTCCCTTTGAGTGTTCTCAGGCTGCTTGCGCCATTCCTCCCTTTCTCTTTGAGTATTCTCCAGTTGTTCACACAAATCCTGTATCAGTTTTTGAGTAGCTTCCTCACGCTTATGATATTCCTGTGTAAACTTTTGGGATGCCTCCTCTCTCTCCCTATCACGCTCATACAGAGTCCTTTGTAAGTTGTCAAACTTCTCATTTATCATGTTTGCCACCAGTGTTTGTAGAGCTATTTGGGAACTCTCCTCTGGATTGTTCATTATTTGATCTGGCCCCTGATTATCCAGATTGGGAGTTGAGATACCCGGATTTGCCATTTTTCTGGTGTTTTTCCGGCTTACTCTGCCCATTTGAGATGAAAATAGCACCAGTTTTGTGCTAGAACACTATCTTAAGGCAACCATCAACCAACGTTTGCATTTATACAGTCAATAGTCTACAGATACAATCTAGTTCAACAGATACATCTATTCAACATCAAACAACTATATTAATGGGCTTTGAACCACAGAGAATAATTTGGAAAACCAGAAATTTTTAGGGTTAAGGAGAGATGTGGGTAAAAAATAGGAATAGATTGGTGTGGGGAGGCACAGGGAGAGTTAACTATGTCCTAATCTCAATTCAGGAAATAGGTTGGGTAGGATGCAAGTAGAGAGAGAGAGAAAAAGAAGAAAGGAAAAGGGAAATGAAAAGAGACCAGAAAAAAATAGAAACGTAAAAATTAATATAGTTATGGATATTGAAAGACCATCTATTTAGAGAGGAATGTGAACATATTGAGAAAACAGGAGGGAGATAGAGAAGATGTGAAAAACTTAAAAAAATGCTTAAAATATTACATAGGTATAAAGAGGTAGTACTGCTATTTAGGAATTTAAGTCTCAGAAGTTTTGGATTGAGTAATAAATTTGTGGATTAAGTGTGTACACAATGGGGGATAGGGTCTACTAGTTAACTATGGGTTTATCTGAGGATGTGCAGGACAAGAGTTAAGTCACATACAGAAGAACAAAAGAGAGGAAAATGTGAAAAGGATAAGAAAGGGAGAAAAAAAGATCAGAAGTTCAGTAGAGCTAGACAAAAAACAAAAAGATAAGAAAGAAAGAAAGAAAAAGAGAAAGAAGACAAGAAAAGAAAGGAAAATGCACATTCACGTATTCTTAAAATAAAAATTATAAGAGGGAAAAAAAGTTACTGGAAAACAATTATTTTTTCAAAAAAGGCAAAAATTAAAGATTAATAAAAGTTTTAGAAAAGGAAAAAAATATTTTTATATATATAAGGTAGTAAAAAAAAAAGAAAAAAGAAAAGAAGAAGAAGAAAAAAAAAGTTCTTTGATTTTTGTTTTTTGGATTTTTTTGGGAGGGGTGGGAAGAATCCTGTATCTCCCTTTTGTCTGTAACCAGCCTCTTGTTGGAGTCTCTGGTCAGCTTGAGGTCCTGTGGCTTGATTGGTTTCTTAAGTCAGTTTGTTCGAACAGGCAGAAAAATGTTCTGCTTTACCCAAGATTTTGAGATCCCCCTCCCAGGTTAGTTTAATGGGAGGGTGATCTGCTTGGAGAATCACAAAAGAGGGGTGATGAGGCTAGGTTCTGGTAGACTTGAGGCCTTTCAACAAACAGTAGCTTTTCCCTGGGGCTATTTTGTGAAAAACTCACAGAGCCCAGCCTGGAGCCTTTCTCAGGGTTTCTGTTTTTCAATTGATTGTGGAGGCTGCTAGAGGGAGGGGCAGCCTCTGGCTCTGGTTACCCAGTGAGGAAAGCCACTCCAATGGCTGGCGCCTGAGCTGGGTGACTTTTCCCTGGATGGAGCTAAGTCTGGCAGGTCACTTCGCCGTTAAGTTCTTGTGACCTGTTAAATGACTCGTTTTATTCCAAGGCCTGAGCTGGAGCTAGCAGCTCCTCCGAGCTTTGTCGGTATCCAAGATGGAGATCACCGGTGCTGGGGGGGGGAGGTGTGGCCTTCCCTCCTCTGCTCCCTGAGAAGGAATGAGGATGTCGGGCTTGTACTCATGCCGAGTCTTGGATCCTGGGTCGTCTCTGGTCTGCAAACTGCAGTATGAAGATATCCGCTCCTTGTCGGTTCTTGCTGGTGTTGAGTAGAATCCTCTCGCCCGCTGCATCTGGCTCCTTCGTCCCGGACTCTCTGTGTGAGCGCTCAGGTATGGCCCCGGCTACGGTCGCCACTGCGACCCTGCCGCCGCCATGGCGGCTGCTGGCAGGCCCTCAGATGTGTCTCCTTGTCTTGGCTTCTCCTCTCTTGTCTAACTCTCTGTCCTGTGATGGCACACTTGGTGAGATTCTCTGGCTTAGGACTGTTCACTGGAACTCTAAAACTGCTTTCTATGTGAGAGCTTGTTCAGATTCCAGCTTCTCCTCCGCCATCTTCCCGGAACTTCCCCATGAAACTCTTATCTCCAATAAAACTCAAGATATATTTCTTGTAAACAACAGATGGATGGGTCTTGCTTTTTGATCCAACTAGTCACTTTAAATGTTTTAATTCAAGATTTAAATCCATTGATATTGAGGATTAGGATTGAGAAGTGTCTGGTAATGTCTGTCACATTATCTACTTTTTAGGGGCTGTGCCTCAACTATTCTTATTATATTTATCTGGTTATCTGGTAAGGAGCATTATCTCTGACATTTTCTATATGAAGAACATCTTTAAGTACCTTATGTAATGCTAGCTTGGTAAACACAAATTGTTTTCGATTTTTCTTTGTTATGAGAGGTTTTAACTTTCCTTTGGTTATGAAGAACTTGCTAGATGTAGTTTTCTGGGTTAGTAATTGTTTGATTTTAGTTTCTGTAATACATCATGCCAGGATGGTTGTTCTTTTAGCTGGGAAACCTGTAGTTCTTCTGATTAATCTTTTATCAGAGATCAGTTTTGGATTCTTTCCTTGGTCTCTATTGATCATATGTAGTTTATAATTTGGTGGTAGGATGTTCTTTCCTTTTCTGATCTGTTGAATTGTCTAAAGGATTCTTGTATCTGAATAGACCTTTATTTTAGAATATTTTCTTTCTTATCCCTACTGTCTTCTCTTCTTCCTTGATACTTCTTGGCCACAGACTAGGTCCTCTGATTGAGTGCTGAAGTTCCTGCACAACCATTTCTTGTTTCAGGATTTGTTCTATTTAATTTTGTTCTCTCTATATATAATATCTGCTCTATCTTTCAGCCCTAAGACTCTCTTCAGCATCATTTATTTTAACAAAGAGACTGTCTATTGTTTATTTCTTTGTGTTCTGTTTGGTCATTTCTGATGTCTTCTACCTATTTTTTGAAGTCTTGATTCAGGATTTCTAAGGACCTCTTTCCATCACTGATTGCTTATTTGTATTTGTATTTGTATTAGAATTTAATTTGGTGTCTCCTTTTTCACTGGACTCAATTGCCATCTCTTGTATATTTCATTTAGCTTTTGTTCGTGTTCTCCCTGAATTCTTCCATTATTTTGTGGGTGGTCTCATAACACTCATGAATTGTCTTGTATATGTTTTCAAACTTCTCATGAAATTTATCAGCCATAATTTTATAGCATTTTGTAGTGTCTCCTAGGTCCTTGTATTCCTACTTTGCTGCCTATTTCTTTTGAAAATTTCATTTACTTGGATTTGTGTATTTCTGGCATTTCTGTGATGTGTTCTGCCCATTTGAAGACCCTTTTGCTTTTATCTTTGGGGAATCTGTGATCTTCTAAATATACTGTTCCCTGTTTTCTTCATTGATTAGGCAGCTGTTCTGTCCCTTCCTTGAGATTCACTTATCTGAGTTCAAGGCTTGAAGAGACCGTTGAGTGAAGATGTAGAGTTCAGTTGTGCTGTGGAATTGTGCTGTTAAAATTTAACTATCAGATGAAAATATTGAGGTTATGACATAAGGTTAGGGTGGGGAGGGTAGTTTTAAGGGTTATATATATGAGTAAGAGGATACAATGTATAGAGGAGTTAGAGGAGAAAGCAAGGGAGAGCGGACAGGAAATGCGTTCAATGGAGGATATAAATGAGGGAGAAGAAAAAATAACCTTGTATTCTATACTGAAGAAGGAAGTAGCAGGGCACCAGTAGCTCATGCCTGTAATCCTAGCTACTCAGGAGGCTGACATCTGAGGATCACGGTTCAAAGCCAGCCCGGGCAGGAAAGGCAATGAGACTCTTTATCTAATAAACCACTAGAAAACCAGAAGTGGCACTGTGGCTCAAGCAGTAGAGTGCTTGCCTTGAGCTTAAGAGCACAGGGATAGCACCCAAGCCCAGAGTTCAAGCTCCACGACCAACCAAAAAAATAAATAAATAAAAGAAGAAGGAAGTAAAGAGAAATTGGGTTAAGCAACCTTAGTCCTAATGCTACCTACTATAAAAAGCCTAAGGTAATTGCTGACTCTCACCCTCTAAGTACACTTCTACTTTTGAACAGAGAAAGACAATGTAGAAAAGAATAGTATATTATATGTGTATATTTTTAACAAAGGAAAGACATATATATATATATATATATATAACAACAGATATATATATATATATATATATATATATATATATATAGCTATGTAGATATAGATATCAAATTAGTAAATCAAGAATATTCAATTTGGTGAGTCCCATTCCCTAAAAACTGAAGGAGAGAAAAAAAGATAAAGAAGAATCTCAGTTCAGTTTTTCAGAAATCAGCACTGTTCTGTGATGGAGTTTCTATGGGCCTAGCTCAAATTAGGTCCACTTTAGAGGAAGTTCCTCAGTTCAGAGTTGTAAGTTCACTCTGGTTGGTAATGAAACGATGCAGCTTTTCCCCTGGGACAGGCTGGGTTTAAGAGATGTAAAAGTTTTCAGCAGTCTTTCTTTTTGTTTACATTAATGTTTATTTTTATTAATTTTTATTGTAAAAATGTTGTACAGAGGAGTTATAGTTACATGAGTAGGGTAATGAGTACATTTCAAAGCCAGCTTTGTTACCCCCTCCTTTATCTTCTCCTACCATCACATCCCTTCCTAACTCCCCAACTTTTCCTGCCCCCTCCCTACACTGACATAGTGTCCTGTACATCTCATCATCACAGTGGTTCAGCCTGCATCCACATTTAAGCATTCTGCAATATCCCTTCCCCTCCCCAAATTACAAACATATATATATATATATATACAAGGTGCAGAGCCTCAGCATCAAACCCAGTGAATACAGGCATTATACCATGGGGGAAGAACATACAATAGAAACAAAAGAATCACATAGTGTATTGTAAGGACACTAAAAATGCTAGCAAGAAAGAGAGAGAGCAAAAATAAATAAATGAATAAATAAACCTTTATAAAAATAATTTATTTTTATTTTTATAGTGAAAATATTGTACAGAGGGGTTACAATTACATGGGCAAGATAATGAGTACATTTCTTATCAAGCATTGTAGCCTTCTCCTTTGTTTCCCCTTCCCATCCCTTCCCATCCTCCCCCCGCCCCCATCCTCCCACCCAATCCTCCCCCCCACCAAAGTTATAAAGTTCATTTTTCCACATAACGACTTGTGCATCTCATTGTTGCAATGGATCCACCTGTATCCCTATTTAAATGATGTTTTCTCCCTTCCCCTCCACAAATTATACCAACCTCAAATATAGTGAAAGCAGGGGTTTCATGGAGGTGGAACATACAAAGTAGCAAAGAAATAATCTTATAAATGTGCTAGAAACAATCACCTGAAAGAAAAAAAAACATTTGGATACATATCTTAGGGTTCATTTCCCTAACATCAACTTATCTGACCTTTTCTGCTTGACTCAGACATATACTAGTTATTGCAAATAAGGGAAACCATGGGACCTATGTTTCTTTGGGCCTGGCTTACTTCACTTAATATAATTTTTTCCAAGTCTTTCTATTTCCTAACAAATGGGGCAATGTCATTTTTTCTGATGGAGGCATAGAATTCCATTGTGTACATATACCACATTTTCTTGATCCATTCATCTACTGAAGGGCATCTGGGTTGGTTCCATATCTTAGCTATGGTAAATAATGCTGCAATAAACATAGTCGTGCTGGTGGCTTTAGTATGGCCTTGTTTATGATCATGTGGGTAAATGCCCAAAAGTGGGATTGCTGGGTCATAGGAGAGCTCTATGTGGAGTCTTTTGAAGAACCTCCATATTGCTTTCCAAAGTAGTTGAACAAGTTTACACTTACACCAACAGTGCAGTAAGGTTCCCTTCTGGTCCACATCCCCTCCAGCATCTATTATTAGAGTTCTTGATTATAGCCATTCTAACTGTGGTGAAGTGGTATCTCAATGTTGTTTTGATTTGCATTTTTTTTTATGGCTAGGGAGGTTGAGCATTTCTTCATGTGTCTATTGGCCATCCTTCTTTCCTCTTCAGAGAAGTTTCTCTTTAAGTCTTTAGCCCACTTGTTTATTGGGCAGTTCTCAAAAAATTAAATCCCCCAACAATAAATAAACCTCTTGTATCCCTGTCTTAGGGTACATTTTGCTTAACATTATCTCATATGGTTGGATGCACATAACCTTTGACCTAGTCTGCTCGTCCTAGACATGTACTAGTCACTGCAAACAAGAGAAATCATGGACCTATGTTTCTTTGGGCCTGGCTTACTTCACTTAATATGACTTTTTCCGTCTTTCCATCTCCTAACAAAAGAGACAATGCCATTTTTTTTCTGACAGAGACATAAAATTCCATTGTGTATATATACCACATTTTCTTGATCCATTCATCTACTGAAGGGCATCTAGGTTGGTTCCATATCTTAACAATGGTAAACAATGTTGCAATAAATATGGTTGTGCTGGTAGCTTTGGTATGACCTTGCTTGTGATCCTTTGGGTAAATGCCCAAAAGTGAGATTGCTGGGTCATAAGGGAGCTCTACATGGAGTCATTTGAGGAACCTATACTGCTTTCCAGAGTGGTTGAACAAGTTTACACTCCCACCAACAATGCAGTAGGGTTCCCTTTTGGCCACATCCCCTCCAGCATCTGTTGTTATTAGACTTTTTGATTATAGCCAGTGTAGCTGGGGTGAGGTGGAATCTTTATTTACATTTCTTTTATGGCTAGAGAGTTTGAGCATTTCTTCATGTGTCTATGGGCTATTCTGTTGGTCGTGGGGCTTGACTCTGGGCCTGAGCACTGTCCCTCAGCTCTTCAGCTCAAGACTAGCGCTCTGCCATTAGAGCTACAGCGCCACTTCCGGTTTTCTGGTTGTTTATTGGAGATCAGAGTTTCACGGACTTTCCTGGCAGGGCTGGCTTTGAACCACAATCCTCAGATCTCAGCCTCCTGAGTAGCTAGGATTACAGGCGTGAGCCACCGGCTCTATTAGCCATTCTTATTTCAGCAGTCTTTCTTGTATGGGGTGGGTGCAGTACCTGGTGTTGTTTTCCCAGGTACCTCACTGGTTGCTTGCGCTTCAAGCGGTGTTGCTGACCACTGGGCAGGAGGTTTTAGGAGAGTTGGGAATTGTAATTTGCTGGTTCAGGGGTGGGGGTGTGTCCCAGTGGTCTTTGCTGGGTAGCCATAGAAAATGTGGGAGAAGTTTTCATCTTTGCCTTCTTGAAACATGGCCCTTCTCTCTCAGGCAGGGGATATGGTCCCATCATTCTGGCTCACCAAAGAAGCTAGTCCCTAGGGGAAATGTACCTGTTGAGGTATTCATAGTTCCTGGAGTTGGTGTTGAGATGGCCAGCAGTGTTGTCCTTGTGAGGAGTGTCTGTGATTGGTTGTGGTGGTCTTGAAATCTTCCACCTGTTACCGGCTCTCTTTGTCATCCCCCCCCCCACATACCTCATCACTCACCACCCAGGAGGGGGCCTGGCACAGCCATTCACCGACCCTGCAGCTCAGCAGGATTCACCACACTGATTTCTGTTGTGTTTCACAGTGTAAGTTCTTCATTGCTAGAATGTCTCTGTCTCTGTCTCTTTATAGTTTGGTGTGAGTCTCTTGCAGTGAAATATCTCCTGGGATCCTAAGTCTCTGTGTGGCCAGAGACCACTAAGGAGTTTACCTGCAGCATGGCTATCATCTTCCCAGAAGTATCATTGGCTACTATTGAGGGTGACCTGGTTCTAAAAATTGATGATGGTAGAGTTTTGAGCATAGGGCATTTTGTTGTATTATTCATTAGGAAATAGGTGTCATTTGGGTTGAAAATTAAATATTGAAAAATGAAGTTACACATGGGCATCAATATTATCATCATGAATTAAATAAATTTCTAATATACATATATATATTACAGTAAGTTCAAAATTTCATTTTGTTAATGTAGAAGTCTGGTGTGTCACAGGGAAGTTTGTTGATAGTGCTGGCATGGTACAGCAAACGATGCTTTCAGCTGATAAGAGATACCAACTTGTTAATAACATTTAAGAGAATAATCTATGTCTGTGCATACTAGATCAAAAAAACTTGGCTTTTTTGCTGGTTTTATAATTGAGCTAAATAAACATTTTGAATCATTCTCTGAAAATGCATTCAAAACTAGTTACACAAATATGTACTTTAACTCATTTACAAAGGAATATATGTCCAATTTTTCTAAATAGAAATCATATTTCAGAAAATAAAGTGATGTCATAAATGACTTTCTAGAACCCTAAACCCAAAAGACTGAACACACACACACACATACACACACACACACACTCACATAATTTTATTTCAAATGTTAAGAAAATGAATAATCAACCTTTATGATTAAAGTATGCCAGACTTAATTGCTCATCAAACTTAAATATAGGCCCTGACAAGGGCATACATTCAGTATTTATATTGTACCTTTTAAATTAAAATGTAATTATTGAAACCATTCATACATTATGTCACAAATTTATATGGTGGTTTAATTAAAATAAATTTATATTTTATTTCCAGCAACTTGTTTTCATACCTTATAGTCAGCTCATTTTACTTTTTATTGCACAGCAGACTTAATAAAAAATGACATGTGTAGTAAATAAAACTCCTTTGAACAACTAATTTGCAGTTTAGCAAGTTGAATATAAGGAAACTAGAACTTGTGGTGTTAGTGTAGAGGAGTTCAAAGGGAGGGGAAATGGATGGAGAGAAGAAGGATAGGAGCTGACAGTCTTAATATTGAATGAAAATGAAATTAGAACCGGGTGCCAGTGGCTCACACCTGTACTCCTAGCTACTCAGGAGGCTGAGATCTGAGGATTGCAGTTCCAAGCCAGCCCGGGCAGGAAAGTCCATGAGACACTTATCTCCAATAAACCACTAGAAAACCGAAGTGGTGCTGTTGCTCAAGCAGTAGAGTGCTCGCCTTGAGCTGAAGAACGCAGGGACAGCACCCAAGCCCAGAGTTCAAGCCCCACGACCGACCAATAAAACAACAACAACAAAAAAAAGAAATTAGGAAGATTGAACGTATGGATGGGATTGAGAATGATGGAAGGGGTATCATTGATCAAGATGCATTATATTTACACACTGATATGTTAAATGGATATTCTTTTATAAATGTACCTAAAGATGATATGAGAATAAAAATAAGAAAACCATTTGAATTCTTTACTGAACTATATCAAATGATGAGTTTTTAATATGATAAATAATGTATATTTCAAAATATTCATTTTTACATACTCCAAAATATTCAGTGTAGTGTTTATCAATTTTTGACATTAAGTATCATTCATTCATTTCACATTATCAGGTACTTTTCTTCTTGCATATTAAAATATTGTTATTTTACCAACAAAATCAATAATCAAAATTACTTTTTGAGATCATAGTCTCTCCAAGATTAAATCTTAAATTAACTCTACCTTATAGAACTTCCTGTCTTGCCCATCAATTATCCAGTAGCCATATATAATGGATGATCACTTGACCTGAGAGTAGTGTGGCCCCAAACCTGAATACTTGAAATTTCATTTAGTTTAAGTTTAGTCACATGTGGAAAGTGGCTGGAGAAACAATATACTTTTAAATCTATATGTTTCATTTGATGCAGTTAATATATATATTTGTGTGTGTGTGTGTGTGTGTGTGTGTGTGTGTGTGTGTGTGTGTGTGTGTGTGTGTAGTCAGGGATTGCCTTTTAAATATAACAAAATGTTTTCATTAATAGATATTTAATTTTGGCAAACTCCAGCAATTAAATTGAAACTAAGTTTTACTGACAGTTCTGGGGTTTGAACTCAGGCCCTTGCCCTTGAAGAATGCCTAAAACCCACTAAAATTAGCTTTAAGTTTCTATTTGTATATTGCTATTTTATAGATACCAAATTGATTTTTATTTTTTTATCCTGCAGTGTTGCATAGTTGATTAATCAATTTTGTCTTGCTTTTTTTTTAGCGTGCCTTCAGATTTTCTATATTTTCTATATGAAACAACAGTTTCACCTACAAATAATGTTGATTCATATTATAAACTGCTACTATCTGGGTATATTAGGACCTCTTGAAATTAAGCAAATTGTAATATAACAAAAGAATTAAAAGGAAGAAAATGAATGTGTCTAAGTCAGTAACTGTAAGTAGTGTGAGTTCTGATTTTTTAAATTTTACTTGAAAAGATATCAAATCAGTTCATCAAATCCTTTGTGTGCCATCTAATAGCTGTTTTGTGTCAGTTATTCAAGTCTCTCCCCATAATAGGTCTCAAAGATACAATACAGAAATGTGCTGAGTCTGTGGAGTCTCATCTAAGCCCAAAAGGATGCTCCAAGTGAGTGAAGACCCTTGACATGAGAAGATTATATGAGAACATAATAAAAAGAGCTGTAGCTAGGGCATTTACAAGAGCTAGACTGACACATTAACTCTCTTGAGGCCCTGAGGAGAAGCAAGAGTATCAGCTAAGAATTTTTCAGGGTTACAGCTTTTTTTCTCATATAAAAGACATTATTAAAAGGATACAGGGTTAACAGGCAAGTTGGTTTAAATAATTGAAGCTAATATATATTAATAATTAACTGAAAAATAATGGTATAGACATCTCATTTCATCTCACTAAAATCAATCCCTTCTATAAAGTCTTTTACCTGTGAACCTTGAACTTACAGAGCTGATCATCTCCGAAACGGCTATTTTAAATTCTTTCTTGATATAAAATGGATGCCTATAGATAGTTATAGTATAAGCTGTAGGGCAGAAACTGAATCTTTTTCCACTTAAATATTATGGTGGATGTCTCGAGAAAGCCCATAAGCATGACTAAAATATATGACACTGTAATGCCCAGTATCAAGTTGCTGGTGATTCTTCAAGTAGTAAACAGTATTGAATAAGATGTGTAGCTCTTGAAGTGACAAGAGCTATATCAAGCCACTGGAGTACTATTCTGAAAGTATTTGTTCAGTGCAGTACATATGTGTTTTTTCACATATATTTTCTCTAAAAGCACACCAGTGTGGCTACAGCCTACAAACATAGGGGAAGGTGGAGCTAGTAAAGTGATGGGAGGCCGTGAAGCCTTACAGACATTAAGGAGAAGGAATAATATTCTGCATACAAAGAGTAATCAAAGAAATGGTTGTAGTGATGAAATACAATATGACCACATTTGGTTTGGTGAATTAATTTCTTTGTAATATAGAATCAATAATGCACAGAGTACAAAAGAAGAGGAATAAAGTTTTAATATCAGACCAGTGAATTGGGCCTTTCTGACAAAAACTAGGAGAAATGACTACAATTAACTTTATTCATGACAAAAAAAATAAAATAAATGCTTATGGCTTATAAAACTGTAATCACTGCTAAAGGCTAGCTGTAATTACAAAATTACTGACTGAACTGTTGGGACTAATTCATTGGAAACTCCTATGGTTAATGTCCAGTTTTAAGAATATTAAAAATTGGTCATAATTAAGCCCCATTGAGTTGCTAAATTAATAGCTTTCTAGGAAGAGGTAAAGTAGTAAAATTTCCATCAAGTTAGAGAAATATTAAAGTTCACAGTATAATTAAGAATTGGAAATTGCTTATTTATTTTAGAAATTTGGGTCTATAAAATGTATTTCATTGAGTCATGTTATTCTAAATTAATCATCAATATCACTAATTATATTAATACAATATTTTTCAAGCTTGATTTTTAGTGTTTTCTTATACCATTGTAGCAAAACTTAGAGCAAAATAACATCTCTCACTATTACTTCATTGTACAAAGATAACATCCTGTATTACTTTTACAGTATGCTTATTAAATATGTTTCTGACATGGAAGGACACATTTAAACCAAATAGAAAACTGTAGAATGAAGTATTTGTTCTGGGGAATGTGATAAAAGCCGAAATAAGAGTGAGACTACTATTTTACTATATAGTATATAAAATTTCTTGAATTGAGGAATAAACATACAAAGTGTAGAGATTTTCTGTGGGCTCCTAGCATTGATCCATAAATCTATATGCTCCAATCAGAGTGGCTAAGGTTTTTAACTGTTGGATAGATGAAAGGGATATTTAGAAAGTTGTCCAGATGGAAAAGTATCTGGTAGCCCATTCCTGAGATAGGAATACATTCCCTTTAACTCTAATATTCTCTTGAATAAAAGTCAAAGATTAGAAAATGTACAAATACTTGCCATAGATTTATTTAAATGATGGCCACTGTGCAAGGATTCACAAAACAAACTGGCTTGCCTCTTCCTCACATATATTTGAATTGAAATGAACAAATGTTAGATAGGGTATGGTTATACCCTGAATCAGAAACAATATGGAAAATCCTCATTGATCCAAAAACCTCTGGCTGGCTATACCAACACATTTCAGTAATAAATAAAGTTGAACTAAGGAGACTGCATATTATGCAGTTTATTTTTTTGAAATACATTTCACACATTATAGTGAAGAAATTGGGCAAATTGATTTCTACATCTTTTCATCTATTGCTGAATTATTTCTGGTTTACTATATAGTCTAAGCCTAGATTTTCAATGGCAACTTATAACAGTTGGATTTGTTAGTTTATACATATGGTAAGCTTGCTAGCCTATGGGTTTACAGATAACATTTAACTCATGAATCCCAAAGTGGCTTAAACAGGTTGTTTCTGTTAATATTTATCTGTGTTGCCTTAATACTTGTATATACCATAATTATTTTGATTCATTGAAAAGGAAAATGACCTAATAATATCTGTTCTTTACTTACATGAAAAAAGAGTATCATTACAATTAGTCTTTGCTCATAAGACACAAAGTTTATTGGTTACCTGCTATGCCAATAGAGTTGCCTTACTGTGTTAGATTTAATCGCCGTTCACCAAAAGTTTCTAGAAACAGAAAAAAAATATATAATAATTTCTCTCTTCCAAAGTTCTGTAAGAACATTGTACCTGCCTTGTCAGGTGAAATTTGAGTTTAGTTAATATATGGGTTGAATAAGACAACAGTGAGAGTGTCTTGGTAAGAGAAGTGTGTCAGTTGAGGAAGCATGAAATGCTAGATACTGGCCTGGAGTAATACCTGCCTACAGTGGGATTTACATGAGTATGAAAAAACCCTGTTATCTGAGTTAATTGCAACTAATAGGATATCCTAAAGTTTGTACTTGAAAATGTTTGATAGTGACAGTTTTTATTCTACAGTTTTATTAGTATCCATTAATTGAGGGTTTTATTTTGACCTGACCATGTATGTGTACAATGTACCTTTATCAGAATCACTCTCCATCATTCTCCCTCATCCTTCTTCCTTCTTCCTAGACCAGTCTTCACAAGACTCATCATTTCATTTTCACACATATATGAAAAGTATTTAGACCGTATTCACCCTGCTTTACCAGTTTGCCAACTCCCTTCCAACTAATGCTGACACCCAACAGAAGCTGTTGAACTTTCTGACATTTATTTATGTTTCAGTGTATGCTAATTGTTCAAACTGGCATCACTTTGGTGTTTTACACATGGAAGTACAATAGGCAATTGTAAATATATGTAAGCACATTATAATATATTATAATGTAACAAGTAATTTTTTTTGTCAGGCGTGGGACTTGTAATCTGGGGCCTGGGCACTGTCCCTCAACTCTTCAGCTCAAGGCTAAGGCTCTACCACCTGAGCCACAGCATCACTTCCCGTTTTCTGGTGGTTTATTGGAGATAAGAGTCTAATGGACTTTTGTGCTTGGGCTGTCTTTGAACAGTGATCCTCAGATCTCAGCCTCCTGAGTAGCTAGAATTACAGGCATGAGATACTGACGCCGGGTAATTGTGGAACTGAGGGGATTGGGGGAACAAGGCAAACATTATATGGTGAACATCACTGAGATACATTGTATCTATGAATGAATAATTACATTAAATGTTCATTACATAAAAATGAACTATATTACTTAAGGGTAACAATAGGGGAAAAATACAGGAGACCAAAGGAAGGGTTGACATTGACCAAGAAGTACTGTACTCATAACCTGACATATGGAATTGTAGCCCCTATGTACAACTACTTAACAATAACAATTTAAAAAATAAACTCACTGAAAATAGGTCTTTCTGGTATTATTGCCTAACACTGTCCATTAATTTTAAAATACTACATTTTTATATAAAAATGGAGGCACCAGAAATAAAGTGTGACTATTTAAAACATTTCTGAATATTTTGTATATGTTTTATGAAATATATAAAATTACTTTGATTCTAAGAACGAGAATTATTCAGAATTTTCTTTATAATTTAATGATACTTCATTTTCTTCCTCATGTAGTTTTATTACCTTGCTTTCATTACATTTTGATTATATATAATTCTCACATTAATATAACATTTTCTAAATCTAAATATTATTGCTTCAGATATCATTACTGATTCTGATATAAAAGCAAAGATGAGAAGCCTGGTGCTATTTCTGTTTTCTGTTTAGTGATGAAGACATCCCTAGAGCTTTGCACTTGATATTTTGACATAAAACCCAGAAATTGAGCATTATAGACAATCCTCATCAAGATCATTATCTTACAACAAAATCTACAATTATTATTACTTTAATACAAGCATACATACTTTTAGTGGTCTCTTTTTTGGATGGCTTTATTTAAGTATGCACATATTGGATGTTTTCTAATTACACTTTAACGTTAAGTCTACATGGAGGAAAAAACATAAAATAATGTTGAAGAATAATGGCTATTTTTATACAGTATTCATCCTCTATTGGTAGCATTGTTGCTTTATTGGGATGCTTTAATTCATGTAGGAAGTCAGAACCTGAGAACATTCAAATTGTTATATATTAATATTGTAAAAGTGTACAAATCACTTCACTATTTCACTCATGTTGAATATAACAGTTTGATCTCAGAGGATCGGAGAGTAGAGCAGATTGATTGGGAAGAATAGGGAGAATTAGCCAGTAGTAGCCAGTAAGTTACAGTTAGATAGGAGAAGGAAGGTTTGGAATGCCATTTCACATTTGGGTGGTTGTAGTTAACAATAGCACATTGAATATTTGAAATTGGGTAGAAATGCTATGAGTGTGTTTATTGCCCTACTTTAAATAATATATACATGTAAAACAAACACCACAATTCTTTGTAAATTTGTGTGATTCTTGCATATGCCAGGGCAAAAATATTGGAATTGGAAAATTTGTGAAATTTCACACATTCTGAAGGTTTCCATAAAATCAGTGTTTCCTTCTTTCCTTAGTGCCACAATAGTCAAAATTTAGTATCTCTCTCTCTTCCCTCCCCCCTTTCTCTCTCTCTCCTCTCGCTGAACTCAGACTTGCATGCCTACTAGGTAGGTACTGTACTATTTGAGCTATATACACAATAATAATATTTTTATATTTTTTATTGTAAAGATACTGTACAGAGGGGTTACACTTACATGAGTAATGAGTACATTTCCTATAGAGCATTGCTACCCTCTCCTTTGTTTTCCCCCTACCATCCCTTCCCTCCCTACTTCCCCAACTCCTCCATCCCCACCACAAGTTGTAAAGTTCGTTTTCAACATAGTGTCTTGTACATCTCTTTGTTACAATGGGTCAAACTATATCCTTGTTTCAACGTTATTTGGTTTTTCTTAACATGATCACTAAACCCAAGATGTGTGAGAATTCATTTTTATTTGAAAAAAAAATCTCAGTGAGAATCAAAGTTGGCTATTGAAAATCACAGGGATAAATACACTTCCTGTCTAGAGAAACTTAGGAGAATGAGCCCTTGAGAGATCTGGAGAGGTGGTGTGTAGTATCAGGAACACAGAACATACAAATGAAATGCTTGTGGAGTGTAGAAGAGAGAATAAGTTAGGGTCAATTGTATTGGGATGAAATACCTGTAGGAAGGCCTGTATCCACACTCTGGCCACTGAGTCAGGATAGCTAGGAAATAGAGCATGGGATAAGCTTGATAGCATGGGATAAGCTTGATAGTGGGCAAATTGCCCACTCCAACATACTCTGATAACATATAAACATTTAAAGTTAGACATGAAAGTCAGAGACTTGGAGTGGATGAGTGACAAATGAGAAAACAATGAAGCCACATCTCGGACAGGTACCATTTCACATGTTTTGTGTTGTTTTGTGTTTGTGATGTTTTATGTTCCAAAAACATCCTGTGGGAAAAATCTTTTTAAAAAATTGGCATATGGTTTACCTGTCTACTATTTCAGCAGATATCTATGCAATATTATCTATGCAGTTTGAATAATACCGAATAATTTTGGCTTTGAAGCCAGACTGCTTGGATTGGTATCTCAGAACCACTAACCAGCTGTGGGGCCTTGAGGTAGGTTAATTAAATTTTCTCTGCCTCAATCCCCTTATCTATTAAATGAGGATAATAGAAGTAGTACCTATCCCCTAGGTTGTTGTGATTATTAAATAACATAAAATTGCTGGGTATATAATAAGTAGTTTGCTGTAAATGCTAACACTACTTTATTACCATGGAGTAAATGTCATTTCTCTAACCAGCAGTGAAGCAGATAAAATCTCTTGAATATAGGTCTATTTTTGTAACATGGATTTTTATGGATACTGTGAATATCAATCTTGTTTTTCTCTAATCCTTCATGAAGAATAAAGTGATATTGGTTCTGGCTGGTGCATTAAGTTGGCAACAGGTAATGGTGGAACTATCCTGAATATGAGAGGGTAGAAATTTTTGCCAGCCAAGCCCAAAGAAACACAGGTCCCATGGTTTCCCTTATTTGCAATATCTAGTATATGTATGAGTCAAGCAGAAAAGGTCAGATAAGGTGATGTTAGGAAAATGAACCCTTAGATATGTATTTAAATGTTTTTTCTTTCATGCATTTGTTTCTAACGCATTTATAAGATTAAAATTTCTTCCTTGCTTTGTATGTCCCTCCCCCACAGTATAACCCCTGCTTTCACTGTATTTGATGTCGGTATAATTTGTGGAGGGGAAGGGGAAAAACAAGTCATTTAAATAAGGATACAGGTGGACCCGTTGCAACAATGAGAAGTACAAGTTGTCATGTCGAAAACGAACTTTACAACTTTGGTGTGGGCGGGGGGGAGGCTGGGAAGGGATGGGAAGGGTAAATAAAGGAGGAGGCTACAATGCTTGATAAGAAATGTACTCATTATCTTGCCCATGTAATTGTAACCCCTCTGTACAGTATGTTCACAATAAAAAAATAAAAAATAAAAAACTAAGCCATTCATGCATTTTATTTGGATCTATGTATAGCAAGATTCTCTTTCAAGAAAAAATACTGTGACTAAAAATATTGAAAACTCTAGCTTGATAATATTTCCTCCTCTTGTATTTTCTTTTTTTGTATCAGTACTGGGACTTGAACTCAGGACCTGGGCATTTTCCCTGAGGTTTTTGAATTAAGATTGACCCTCTACTACTTGAGCCAAAGCTCTACTTCCAATTTTTTGGTGGCTTATGAAAGTTTTTTTTAAAAAATCTCACAAACATTCCTGCCTGGGATGACTTTGAACCTCAATCTTTAGATCTCAGCTTCCTGAATAGTTAGGATTACAGACTTGAGTCACCAGCACCCAGCAGTAATTCTTATATACAATTTTATTAGGGTTAACTACAGGTCAATATCCTTATTTCCTATTATAAGTAGTCATTTGGTTTTTTATGGAAAGTCCTGCATGTATATGTGGAATAGATGATGTGCAAAAACAATTGAACTCAGTCTTGTGCCGAAAGCAGGTGTAAAGCACGTAAGCTCATGCAAATGTTCCACACCTCTACTCTGGTGAGATACATATCCCTGGGCCAGGTCACTTGGCCTATTTTTATAGAGATTATTCTGGAGGCATCTGAGACATAGTTTTATTTTCTCAGGTCCCAACTCAATATGTCTTGAAGTACATAATTACTTCATTAAAGATTCTGCAAATATTGCAATGGGAACATTTAGAAATGAGACAGATTTCCTTGACATTGAGATGGTCACTCCTGAGGATGGTTTCATTAGGGAAACTTCCTATGATTGAAAGAAAGATGGATAGTTTATAGTTTGTCATAATAGTTTAACAGACTCCATTTTCAAGTCTCTAATAGAAAAGTTTAAATAAATGATATCGTGATGTCAATTGATACACAAAAATGTATTTGAACAAAATGTGGTACCCATTCACGATACAAACTCTCAGAAAAGTAACAATAGGTAAAAACTTTCTAATGCAATAAGGAAATCGATAAAATTTTTAAAAATATATAAATATTACTTATCTATTCTACAAAATTTAGTAGTTCTAACGTTCAGTAACTTAAAACAAAATAGTTAATTAGCTCTCATGATTTTGTGGGGTCAAACATATGTGTAAGGTATAGTAGAGGTGGCTTTTCAGTTTCAGAATGTTTTGGATATCATGAAGAAGAGTTAGAATACATCTGAGGGCATTCCACACACAGAATTCTGGTTGGCTGATGCTGACTGTTGCTTGAGACTGTAGCTCTGTCTATTGCCAACTAATTCTTAATAAAGTTCATGTGGCTTAGTATTCCTCTCAGTGTGTTCGATTGGTCCCAAAGAACAATGGAGAGGGAGGGAGGGAAAAGGTAGGAAAGAGGAGAGAAAAAAGGGGTGAGAACCAGGCATATTGGCTTTCATATATAACCATAAAAATCATATAAAATAGACGGGCACCAGTGGCTCACGCCTGTCATCAGGAGGCTGAGATCTAAGGATCATGGTTCAAAGTCAGCCTGGGCAGGAAAGTCCGTGAGACTATCTTCAATAAAACACAGAAAACCAAAAATGGCTCTGTGGCTCAAGTGGTAGAGTGCTAGCCTTGAGCTGAAGAGCTGAGGGACAGTGCCCAGGCCCAGAGTTCATGACCTATAACCGAAAAAAACAAAAACAAAAAACATACAAAGTTTCTTCCATCATATTCCATACAAGATAATTGCAAAGATACACTTAAATTTAAAAGGGAAGTTTCCATTTCCTGATGGAGATTTATTGCTCTCTCATTGAAACATTTGGATTTATTTTTGTATCTTGTGTGTGTGTGTGTGTGTGTGTGTGCGCATGTGTGTGCGTGTTTGTGTGTGTGCCAGTTCCAGTTCTGAGGCTTGAACTTCCTGTCTGGGTGCTGTCCCTGAGCTTTTTTTGCTCAAGGCTAGCAGTCTACCATTTTGGGCCACAGCTCTACTTTTGGCTTTGTGACAGTTAATTGGAGGTAAGAGTCCCACAGAATTTACTATCTGGGCTGGCTTTGAATTGTGATCTTCAGATCTCATCCTCCTGACTGTTGGGATTACAGGGTGTGAGCCAGGAGCACCCACTTCATGTGTTCACACTCTGTATGTGTGTGTATGTATGTGTACGCATCGCAGTCCACATTTTTACAACACAATGTGAAACAGAACTAAAATGATGGGTGTAAAGTTAAAAGCCCATTGTTGCACATTTTTCTGAGGTTCAAATCAAGCCTTTCCTTCTACTTGTACTGAGCCAGATGAGAAAGACATACCTTGTCATCTTTATCACACACACACATATCACTGCAGTAGAAAGAGTAGGTTAAAGCCTAAATCAAAATGTTGTTCCCACTGAAGTAAATTTACTGTAACAACTCGTAGAACCGAGACTTTCCCCAGTGAGGATTTCCTCTTGCATAGCAACAGGAATTAGGTATGTAGGAAGAAGAAAAATATGACAAAGGAAAAAAAATGTACATTTCTAGCCAATGTACATTTTCTTTCTTCAATAGAAGCATCTTCTACTTGAGCACACTTGCAGTGCTGCCAGATACAAAATGGAATTGAGGGCAAGCAAAGTCTTAACAGGTGTTGATACAAACTTAAAGCTTCAAAGGGGTTTGTTTTTTTGCTGCCAAGAGGATCGATGCAGATGTACATTTTGGCTTCTGTAGACTGAAATGGCCTAAATTTTTTTTCTTGAGGAAAGTTTGTGAATTTATTCCATACTAAAACCTACTGTTATCTGACCAGCAAGGAAACATTTCTCCCTTAGAATTGGTCTCTTGTCATGAAATATTCAAACGAAAGAGAGACAAGGTTTTGATTTTTAATGATTCCATAAAACAGGCCTTGTGCTGTTTTTTTTTCCTGTTGTAGTTGTTGGATTCAAGAGCCAGATTTTTAATGTATGTTTGTCTTTTGCTCTGCTGTCTTGCTGCTCTGAGTGGCTTTGTGAAGCTCAAGCTTGGGGATTTCATACCTGATCGGAGTGTGCTTTATCCAGTAACACAGGTAAATCACCTGCAGCTGTGAGCACTCTTCACAGAAGGTTAAATTTATTCCATGCTGTACAGTAGAAGCTCATCTCTGTAAATAATTTTATTATGTGCTTTTATAAACATTTTGGTAGAAGAAAATTCCTGGTTTAACTCAATAACACATTACACATCCTCTGGCCCACAAGTTAGATTGATGGTGCTACCATGTGAGATTGATAATACATAGATGTGTGTTATGACAGCCATTGTTTTAGTGCCAAGCCGAAGAGGAATGCTTCCTTAAATGTATCATTGTATAAAATATTGACCTGGAGAACTTCATTATTCAAGCTGGAGAGACAGTCACTACTTAACAGTAATAAACTGTTTCTGTGTTACATTGAGAATACTTCAGGAAATATGAGAGTTGTCAAATCTCTTGGAAATCCTGTCTTTATAGTACACATGACACTAAAGCTACGGCTGTATTTTCTGCTAATAAAAGCAAAGGCACAGACAGATGTGAAGGATAACGCGGCACACTGACAAGAAACTAAGAAAAATGAATACCTGGTTGAGGAGTTGGAAAGACACAGGCCAATGACCTTGGGAAGCTTTAGTCTTTTGAGATATTTCTGTTCTTGTAAGGAGAGCAAAGATAATGCTACATATGTGTAAAAAAGTAAAATAAAACCAAGGCCCTAAACTGAACACATTTTATGAAAAATATTCTGAAGTGTCTCTTAACAAAGAATCACATGAGATAACATAAAAATAAAGGATGCTGAATGTCAGCCAGAATATTTTAGAAAAGAAAGACACTTTAGAAGGCTTCAAAAATGATATACAGAAGTGCAAATTAATAAAAAAAAATATGACAGCTTGAACCAGGATGGCGTTTCTTGAATTTGTAAAATAAGAAAAATCTTTGCATTCTATAACCTCAGTGTCTTTCTCCTCATTCTAGCATTAATGATCCCTTCATTTTGAAAAATCATGGTTACTATTATTTTTAAAAAATTTAAATGTCCTGTGTAATTTTTTTGAATTTGCTATTATATTAACCTACTAATTGAGCAAAAATTAAAGAAGAATAAAAATTAGCATATGAGAAAAATGCTAATTGATATTCATTATGACTAGTCATCTTGAATGCCTTCTTAATAACTGAAGACTATTCATTATAATTTTGTGACTGATTTTATTTTTTTTTAATTCCTGTGATTTCAAAGTCTGAAAATGCTGTTATTCAGAATTTCAAATTTAACAGAATAACAGCTGATTCTAATTTTTAGTTTTTTTTAAGTTTGAAAAAATTAACTGAGTATGGTATTATTATAATATTTTACTTGAAAAAAATTAATGCCTATAAACAGTAAAAACATTTTTGCTTATTTTAAAAAGAAATATGGAAAATTAAGTACAAGAAAAGATATCTTAATGCTCATTTAAATTTTCATTTTCTAAAGCTTAGATATAGTTGGAAATATTTCCCTTACCTAATTTTTACTTTGGTATTACTAACATGTTCATGCATAAAGAGACATCATATTACTAGATTGCTTGCATTGTTGTCAAGTCAAATAGGTACATATTTAGAGAGACAAAGAAGGCAAGAGGTAGGGAAGAGATATTTTTAAGTTGAGAAGAACAGACAACATGTACAAGAGAGACAAGCAGAGATCATACCATTTTAATGTATCTACTTGCTATACATTAATCTATCTACTTGCTTTGTGCCTTTAACATAATTTAACTTTTTCCATATAAATAAAACATTATTGCTTTATTTTCATCTTTGAATGTTTTAGATTTTATTAATGTGTGCATAATATATTGGTTCCACTTATGTATGGAATTTATCCTAAATTCACCAATAACTAATGAGGCACTCTAACTTGGATCCCAGTAGATCTTAGTTTTCATAGTTTTGAAAGATCTCAGTAAATTTGAAGTCTCCTGAGCAGGCATTCCCGCTTCTGGGAACTCATTCCCCTTTCTCACACAGTTCCTCTTGCAAACTAATAAAGTATTCATTGCATCTTATAGATTTTTAGCAAAGAAGTAAAAGAAATAGTTGAAATAAAAAATAAAACAATTAACTGAGAGTTGTAAACCCAATGTCTCCCAGATACAAGTAGTAAAGAAAAACTTACAAAATGAACACCAGGAAATAGAACAACCTCTGTTGACAGGATAAGGTGTATTAGGTGATGAAGGAGGGTGAATAGAGAGAGAGAAAAAAGGATGAAGATCCTCCAAATAATTTATTTCCATGGGATAGTAGGGGAAAACAAAGGAGGAGGCAACAATGCTTGATAAGAAATGTACTCAGTATCTTGCTCATGTAACTGTAACCCCTCTGTACAGTATTTTCACAATAAAAAAACTTATTAAAAATTCAGCTCTTTAGCAATTGTTTTAGAAAAGGGGTGGGTTTTTAAAGTGAGTCTATATCTGATCGGGATGCCTTGCACGCCTTCATGTCACAGTGAAAACCCCCTTAATACATCTAATATATGCTAATAAAATTTGTAAAATGAAGAAAAGACATCTACAAATAATCAACAAGCAGGAAGAGAAGATTTTCTAGGATAAACTACCATGTAAGTAATCAATACATGTTCTGCTCACTGAATCTAAGGTTCTTCATCTGTGAGTACAAATGATCTCTTGTCTTTGTAGCAGCCTGACCATCTGATAGATGCAGTACACATTTTTGATGTTCAGTTTTCCTTTTATGTGTTGTTACACTCAATTTTAAAATATTTACCACAAACTTTTATGTTATCATTACCAAATATATTAAATCACTGGAGTAATTATAAATTTGAAGACAAACAGGGAAAGCAACTCAGAAACCTTGACAACATATGAAAAGCATTCATTTATGATTGGGAATGATGAATCCCTTACCTAGAGGGTTATTTGAAATTCTGACTTTTAAGAAGTCAAAAATATCTACATAACAAGTGCTATTAAAATACATTCCTCACTATACATGCTGTAGAACTTTTGCAAGTCATCCATTTGATTTTTAATTGTAATATGATTTGGAATAATGGTTAGTCCTCTAAAAGGCAAAAATTTAGTTTCAGGTAGAAATGAGGATGTCACTGAGAAGTTTAAAAAGAGGAGTCAGGAACTCATTGCCATCTAAGTTGCTCTGCCTTCTTTTCCAGCCACAAGCAGGCTTTCTTCAATTTTCTTTTTCCTGGCTTATTGATATAAAATAAAATAATCTTCATTATTTATAAAATTCTGTAATTCAGCAGTAAAGTGTGCATCCTAGAAGGCCTGGTCTTATTTCTTAGACTGCATTCTGGAGTGATGGGTTGAGAAAAGAACAGACATCAAGAGGTATTGTTTCAGAATCAAGGAGTGTAATATTAGTGTTCTGAGACCTCAGTTTGTTTGGTTTTATCTTTACTATGGATTTAACAGTTACTGTTTCGCCAGTATAATGAGTATGTTTTTGAGATCTGTCTTAAGAAGTAAGAGTTAATGTTTTGAAGTAACTGTTATTGGGAAGAAGATAATGCATTAAATATTTCTGTGCTCCTCACCATGTTCACTGTTTCTTTGTTCATATTAGTATGACAACAACAAAGATACCTACACAAACTATTAACCTGCTACGTAAAATGTTCAAAGTAGTGTACTAATTCACAAATATAATTTCTGGTAAGTTAGCAGCTGGAAAGACTGAAATTGTGATAATTAGTACACACACACACACATTCACATACAACCAACATCCTCAGATTGGTTTGTAAATGAAATGCCAATTTACTGATTTGTATTGGGACTCATCCTGCTATCATGGCTAAAACGGGTGTCCAGTGGTCAGAGTACTCGGTTCCAAGAATTGAGGTAATTGAAAAACTTAATTAACATGGAAAAATCTACTCATTATGGCAGCACTTGGAGAATATCCATTTATATTCCAGCTGGCAGCATAAGCTATGATTTCCAAATCAGAGTTGGGAATTTGAGTCAGTATGTGGCAAATCCATGAGATAAATATGTTGCATTGTCGTAGAGTATTAATTTTACTACAAGATTTTTTTGTGTCTTATCAGAACTTGCTAGTTCCCTTAAATGGCTATACTACATCTATGCTGACAGAACATGCAGAAAAATGTGAAATATTAAGTAGGCATATTTAGGTAAGATACAAAAATAAATTATCATTCCTATGGAGTTTCTATGCAAAACAAAGGAAAGTGGTATAGGCAAGTTTAAGAAAAATGAGTTCATTTCTTCCTCTCTTCTAGGTAAATGGAAATAAAAAGTTTGTGAAGGATCTACTCTCTTAATCAACACCCTACTTTTTCTCACACACATATCAGGGAAGGCTCTTTACTGAGGTTCTGTATTTGTATTCTCTTGATATCCATATGTACTCTTGTTTTAATACACCTTCATAACTTTTCTAAATTTATGACTTATTTTATATTGATTGCATTTTAGGTTGACTGCTTCCTGATGATATACAGAGGGCACCTTATTCTCATGAATTACTTGTTTCTAAATCACACTTCAGGTAGAGTTACTTTCTGAAAGTTTTCCTGTCTCCATCTCTACTACAAAGATTTTGATGATTGATAATTACCTAGAATGAAATAGTTAATTCTGAGTGTTTTACATTTTTCTTACCTGTGTCTTACCTGAGTTTTAACCCTGATATTTAGGGTTTTTTTTTTTACTAGTTGTTGTTGTTTATCTTTTGTAAAATACTTTCTGAATGATTCTTATTTTGAAAATTTTAAACAAAAATGAAAACTTCCAAGTAAGAGTTATATATATATATATGCTAATATTTAGATTAAATACAATTATTGTTCCATTTGTAAAAAATTAAGCATGCTATTATAAAAAACTATAAAATCATTGTGTTAAATCCAGTAAGGTTTGTGAGTATTTTAGATTTTTTAATTTAGAGAATACTTTATTAGTTTCTATAATCAAGCCCAGGTAGATAAGACCTTATATTTAATACAGTGTGTTCACCCCTGTACAAATGGAAAAAAATAAGTAACATTTCTAGACCAATATGGTTATTAATTTCTGTGCAATGCCAACTCATTATGGTAAATTGGGATAGTTTTTCCACAGCTAAAGTTTCTTTTTTTTCTTTTTATTAATGGATTGTGCTGGATATCTAATTTTGCTCAGATGACTGCAGAACCTGGAAAGGCTGTTGCTGCTATTGATGTATAACATACTATTAGTCTTTTTATATAAGTAATATATATACTTCTATATAGTTTGAATATTTAGATTTGCATGTCTATAGTCAATTATAACCAAAGTAATTGTAGAAAGGAAAGTAAGGTCAGAGAAAAAAATGGTGGGCAAGAATTTTATGTGATCAATTAATTGTTGAAGAGTCTTTCCTGACATCTTCCATAATTCACATTTTATGAAATACTTTTTTGTGGTAGTATAGGGTTTAAACTCGGAGCACTATGCTTGATCAGATAGCACTCTACCACTTGAAACACATCTCTAGCTTATCTTTTTTATGGTTATTTGGAAATAGAGTCTCTGAGACTTTTCTGCTCAGGCTAGCTTCATGCTACTATTCTCTAGATCTCAATCTCCTGAACAGCCAGGTTTACAGGTGTAAGCCACCAGCATCTAAATCCTTTAATACTATTTTTGTAGCCCTTTCCATTTTGACATCAAACTAGTTATGTATTTCTGTTTATATTACATCATTTTCATGAGAATATTAAGTTATGGAAATTAAGAGAGTTTCACTGTTTTGTGCCTTGTACTGTTACCACCCATGACAACACTTGATGATTGTTAGGATATATATATATATTTTACATTAGCACTACTGACATTTTAAGCTGATAAATCTTTGTTTTGGCAGACAAGGAGCTATCTTGTTGTACACTGTAAGATAAGTAGCAACATCTCTGGCCTCTGCCCTTTATTGTCAGTACTATCCCACTCCCAGTGGGAACTAACAAAAATGTGTGTGTCTAGATATTACCAAACATCATGGATGAGAGTGTGTGGCAAACTCCTAGGAGGAAAAAAAAAAACAGGGAATCAGGGCTTTAATAAAATCACAGGTAAAATGTATCTAAGCCTTTGTATCTAAGCCTATTCTCCTCTTGTAGACACATGAAAAATAGGAACAAAGAAACTCATGTAAAGGAGATAAAGAATTTATGTGTAGATAGTCTGCTTTTCCAGAAGTGGAGGTGACTAGGGAGAGGGGAGGTCACTACACAGGAAAATAGAGAAATAGGATTATTTGAATTCCCCAACTCTCTCTTTGACTCAAAGATAACTTTACAGAATTATCTGTGACTATTTTAGTTATGTATTCTTATTACTGTCTTTGTTTAGTGGAGAGCACTACCCTGTTCTGTTTATGGCAGCAGAGTGCTCACATAATAACTGGCTAAAATCAATCAAACCTTACTATTACTGGACTTTCTAAGCATTGTGATTTGCTGACATATAAATGTGCTTCTTTCTTATTTGTTCTGTACTTGGACAACATTTTATTTTTCATATTTGTAAGACACTAATATATGCAATTACAATTAACAAATGATAGAAGAAAGTTCTGTTTGTTAGTGAATGGTACATTGTCTGAATCAATATATAAAATGTTAACAAACCTACTATATAACACTTGTAGTTAAATAGCACAGTAACAATTAATTATCTAATGTGAAATGGTTATTTAACAACCATTTGAAATTTAAAACCAGGTCAATCCAACTTTAAACCAGAAGTTTTCCACTGTACTAGAAATCATACTTAGCAAATATTTCTAAATAAATGAATCCCAAAGAGGTAATTTCTTTTAATCTGATTAAAACATTGTCCACATAATAAATAATTCAGCAATTAAAATATTAAGAATCTATATCTCCCTTTCATATAAACAGTTCAATATTAGGTCATAGATATGCTACTTATATTTTACTGTGGGAACTTCCTATTTGTTTAACCTAAGGATAGGTAAATGAACCTAGGAATCTACCTACCAATCTTTGTTAATTTACGATTGATTAAAAGCATTATATAAAATACTATAATACCCTATGAAACTCTGAAAAGCCCAGCTGAGATACGTAAAAGGATTAGGAGTTTGGAAGGCCTTCTCCCAGCATACTCTCAGAAAGCTGAGAGTTTACTGGAAAGGTCAATCCGTCCTGATTTAACAGGAATTCAGACTTCTATCCTGGGTGTAGGCTAATTCTACTCTAAAAGGGAGTGTGAGGGTAGACTAAGTTTTATGCAAATTGTAATGTGTTTACTCTTTAGCTCTAGTTCCCTAAAAGAGAAAATCATCTACCACTTGTATACAAAATATTGTCACGTGTTAATGTTCTGACCTAACTTGCTGCATGTACTTCTCTATAAGAAACACAATAAAAACATTGGTTAATGGAACCTTGGGATATGAATTTGGGAGAAGGTTTCTGGTCCCCTGGTTCCCCAAACATCAATCCCATGGTCAGATCTCTGTTACTGCCCTTGTTCCCATTTGTGGTGGATTGCAGCATTGGTGGTGGGTTGTGACAATAACCCTCTTCTCTTTTATTCACTTATTTAGCCTTTAGTGATGAATTAATCATTCATTATGTGTCATTCATTCATAGATGTTATTAAGTAAAAAATGTATTACTTTCAGTAACTCACTATGCAGAGAGGGATGTAGATTTTTGTACATTGCCTAGTAATTAAATAATGATTTATTCTCTTGAAATTCATCATAGAGAAACATTAGGCTAGCATAGCATCCAACATTGCACAACTGAAAATATAGAATTAATGAATTAGTTATTCTCATGTATTGTGGAAACACAGTTATAATAATCTGTACATTTTGTTCTAGAGTTAGTTGCACAAATTGTTAAAGAATAATAATGAGCCGGGCGCTGGTGGCTCACGCCTGTAATCCTAGCTACTCAGGAGGCTGAGATCTGAGGATCGCGGTTCAAAGCCAGCCCGGGCAGGAGAGACCGTGAGACTCCTATCTCCAATAAACCACCAGAAAACCGGAAGTGGCGCTGTAGCTCAAGTGGTAGAGCGCTTGCCTTGAGCTGAAGAGCTGAAGGACAGCGCCCAGGCCCAGAGTTCAAGCCCCACGATCGACAAAAAAAAAAAAAAAAAAAAAAAGAATAATAATGAACTAAAGCAGAATGCAACTTCATGCTTAGACTTTGTATTTGCTAAATTTAAGGGCAGGTAAATCCATCTAGGAACGTAACTATCTAGCTATATTAATTTACAGTTGACTTAAAAAATGTTATATAAAATAATATTATTCCCCTTTCTTTTTTATTCATTTTCTTTATGTTTAGTGAGGAATTAATCATTCATTGTATGCAATTCAATCATATGAAATATTAAGTTAAAAGTACATTATTTTCTATAAACAATGATTTATTCTCTTGACATTCATCATGCTAAAATATTAAGCTAGGACAGTATCCAAATTACACAACTGCAAAAGTAGAATTAATTAGATTTTTGTTCTTCAGCATTGTGAAAACAATTATAATTATTATTGCATATTTTGGTCAAAACTTATTTGCAAATAATTAAAGTGTAATAATCAACAACAGCAGACTATAATTTTATGCTCAGATTTCTCTTCAAATTCTGAGTATTTCTCTGTTTTATTTAGTTATAATATACATCATAAACTGCTAGTTGATAGAATTCTATAGAAATGCACTGAGTTACTACTTTATGCTTTATGCTTTTATATGCTTTCTCATATTTGTTAAGTTTACATTTCCAGTTGGTATATTGATAAAGTAGCTTAAGGTAGCTTACTATAATCGCATGGCTTTGACTAAACATACTGTGCAGATTTCCTTGTTTTAAGGTTGTATCTCCCTCTTTCATTTTCTGGGAGTGTGAATCTTATAGAGTGCCACAACTATATCAATTATACCAAACTTTAATTTTCATTCTTTAGTTGTTGTTGTTGATATTGGGAGTTGAGCTCAGGGACTCTTTCTCACTGAGCTGACTCACTTGGCTAGTGGTCTACAATTCAATAAAACAGTGAATCCTAGTTTTTCTAGTTATTTTAGAGGCACTCTCAGAGATTTTTGTTTTCTCTTAAGCTGGCCTTGAACTGAAATCCTACAGATTTTAGCCTCCTGTGATGCTAGAATTACAGTCGTGAGCCACGGGTGCTCGGTTCCTTTTGACTTTTTAAAGAATGTCTTGTTCATAATATATTCAAAATGATGATAATTTAAATAGTTTTGAGATTTTTTTCCTTTACTATAACAATATTTTGACATGCCTTTGATTGACTATTCCCTGCAATATTGATGAATTTAAAAGCCATCTAAGAATTGTAAAAGTTTATTATTTCAATTCATTTTTATCCATTCCCACCTTATTTACAAAATCTTTTCAGTATTTTGATAAAATGAATATATTTATATTCTAAGACAAAGAAAAAGCTATTTCAATATATGTTTCAAATTAGGTTAAAAATACCAATGATATTTTCTTGCATAGATGTTCAGATAAGAACAATGTAACAGAGGTTAACATTCTGTTCTTAAGAAAGATATCACATCAGTAGCTCCAAGCAACTAATCCTTAGGTCATGTGTAAAGTTCAGCAAGATACAGCATATAAAACTCTTTATGAGTATTGAACTCTGGGCATGGGCACTGTCCCACAGCTCTTCAGCTCAAGACTAGTGCTCTACCACTTAAGCCACAGCACCACTTCTGGCTTCTTCTGTTTATATGGCACTGAAGAATTGAACCCAGGGCTTCATGCATGCAAGGCAAGCACTCTGCCACTGAGCCACCTTCTCAGCCCTTCCTATGTTGTATTTCTATCAGTCCTCTATGTCTGATTGTTTTCTGCACACCATGGTTTAATAATTTTTATTTTTATTTTGGATTCTGAGGACACAGCTCTTTATTATATCTACTACTAATTTACTTCACTGAAAGACATTTATAAATCTTGACTATGTTTTATTTTAAATTTCACAATATTATTTGTTGAAATTTTCATTTTTATTAAAAGTATTCTTAGCTTATGTTTCTTCTTTAAAATATTATTTTTCATGTTCTTATTAATCTCTTAATCCCAATGAACTTCTGTTTCTGTTCCATAGAGATTATGCTTTTCCTATGTCAATACTACATAACTTTTCAATTATATTATAGTTCTTCTAAAAGTTATTTTCTATAGAAAACTCACTATGATACTTATTTTTCTTTGTTTTGAAAGTTGATGGTTTTTTAAATTTTACAAAGATCAGACCTAGGGCCATGTTCAACTTGGCCTCAACAATTGAGGTATATCTAGGCCCTGAAAGTTGTGATTTCTTAAATGCACAGTTCCTAACAAGTTTTTCCTCTTTTTCAAATCTTGCTTAAGTATAAGGTGGCATAATGTTTTTCTTTGAGCCTATTAGCTATCAATTTGCTCAAGCTTTACCCGTAGTAGGTGTTCATTAATGTTTTACTATGTAAATTTTCCTACCAGCATGAAAGAACAATATAAAATAGTGACAACTTTCAATGCAATGACTATTGATACTGCTCATTCTCTCCTTCTTTACTTAAGCTGTCTACACTTTTTATGATACAGTCAGTACAGCACTTAGATAGCTGTTTTTGTGGGTACTGAATTTGTATGTATAAACAAAGGAGATCAGCGTGTGGAGAGGAATTTTCATTTTTACTTCTAATCACATAGTCCAAACAGAAATGGACATGTAGTAACAGTTTTCCAAGCATTGAATTTTAGTTTTCAAGTAATAGAAATCCCACTGCTAGCTCAAAATCCTGGTGGCAGATTCAGCATTCAATCTAGGTCTTAATGGTTGTTTCCAGTTGGGTGCAGTAGAAAGATTTCTGGGTGGCTAATGGTAATTTGAAGGATGTTAGAAACATTGCCACAAGATGAATAGCTGACATTTTAAAGCAAAAGTCAAGAGAGTATTCAGAACAATGTTATAATTCTATGAATGAAAACTCAGTAAACAAATATAAAGCTGTAGATTTTACCAGATGTTTTTCATTTCAGAGATAAAGAATGCTATACTGTTCATTTGTTCACAAAGGTATAATCAGTGTGTGAAATCCAGTGTACATGTCTCAGCTAATCCTTAAATATAGGTACAAGAAAATAATGTCAGAAAAGAGAAGACAAGGAATTTCACAATAATAGCTGTCAGTGTTGAGTATGGACTTCTTAGAGATACTTTATCAGTTTTATTCATTTGTTCCAACACTTCTGCAAAAATATATTATTATCTCCATTTTGAGAAGGCAAGGTGAAGTCTCTAAAATGAAAATACTACTATTATCTTGTTTTACTCATTGATACCTTGCTCAAGTGGAAAAGTCAATAATTGACTTGAGAAATCTCAGTGGAAATATCACATCTGTTTTGGTGGATTTAAGGATATAGATCCATTGATTAAAAGAGAGAATTTGCTAACATTTCTCAGAGAAAGTGATAAGAATGAAGTAAGTTCACTATCACAACTAACTTCACTTGTTGTTTGTATACCCATGGAAAGACTGAGGAGGAAGTGAAGGGAGCACTAACCTCATTTAAAGTCAAATGAACTTTAAAATCTTTCTTGTTCTGAGATTCCAAGATTTTACATTATTACAAATCACATGTTATTCACACTTCTTTTATCTTCTTTTCCTGTCTCACACTTGTTTTTTGCTATGTGCCTGGGGTATCCTGGCTTTGCCAAAAGCAGATGTACTGTGCACAAGGTCCAGGAAGAATTTACGACAAAAGTATACCTCCAACAATGATAAGCCAGTATGTACGTGTGGGGGTGGGGGAGGGGTGGGTGGGTAAAACAATATGTTACAAAGAAAAATGAATAAAATAACAAGACCTGCAGAATTATTTTCATCAACTCTTCTAATTAATCCAGTATGAAATCACTAAGCGAAAAAGAGGTGAGTGTTCACTGGCTTTCAGAATTTTGCATGGCTCACTGAAGTCATCAGGGCTTCTAGGCAAAGTGAAAGGTTCAAATCTGGCTTAAATTCCAGGTTAATTATTTTCTCTCACAAACTTGATTACAGTTTAATTAGAGAAATATCAATATCAAGTTGGCAGGTGGTTCAGTTGTAACTATCCAGTAATCAAGCAGATAGAATACCCCCCAAAGCCAACCATACAGAAATGAATGAAAAATTTAATAATACTTTGAGAAAATTCAGCCTTATGTGTTAGCCAGTGATTTGATCTGTAAATAGAGCAAACAGACTTATTTGGACTATTTTTATTTTTTTAATTTTATTTTACAGAAGGGTTAAAATTACATAAGTCAGGTAATAAGTACATGTTCTTTTGAATATTGTCAACTCCTCTCCCTCATCTTCTCCCAGTTTTTCCACTGCTCCCTTACCCATCAAATTGTATACATCATTTCCAACATAATTCACCATTTGTCCCACCATTTCTGTGCTTCCTCTTCAGTTCCCAAAATCAGAAAGACTTACATACAAGACGAAGGGTACAGAAATCAAAAACATCAACAAAAGGGAATAAACCAAATTGGGGGGGAAGGGAGAGCAGGGAGAACCATAAAGAGTACAATAAAAAAAATTCTTGTTTCCATGTTTTGGAGATCATTTCAATAAGCATCATTTTTATATGATCATATATGTGCCCATAAATTCGTTAATGTTATATAACACATTTTCTTAAAAAATATCATATTCACATCACTTTATTAGTTTTAAATGTCTTCCATATTTAATGTTGAAAATACTTTCATTTAATGTGAATGTAATGATACACATAGTACAATTCTTTGTTCTTTAATCTCAATATACAGCTTTACTATGTTTAGAAATTTTACTGGCATTGTAGCTAATAGCTAGTTCCATCTTTAAAATGAATCCCATTAACACCTGCACTAGAAATCCAACTTTTTTGTGAGTGATCCACCACTTTAAGACCATATTTGTGAATTTATATTGAGTTTTATTCTCATATGTCCTGAAAATTCCCTTTTAAATATATGTGTTTCTAATCTATTCCCTTAGTAGCAGTAATATCACCTTCCTTTTACAGTACAAGAGGAAATACAATTGAGAAGATGCATCACTGAATGAGGATGAGTGGTAATGAATATTTCTTCCTTCTGATTGCACTGTATGGATTACCTAAAATGAAAGATACCGAAAGTATAGAGGAGATAATGCAATCAACATATTCCTCTGTTTCAAATAATGTCTGGGCCCTCAAACAACCTCTGTGGCTCTGTTACCTTTGTATATTTCTACCATGAAAAGAAGTTAGACAATGAAATAAATGCATTATTTTACTCATATTTGACATACAAGGAAACAATCTTTGTAGGATCAAAAATATACATTTATGAATATTATAAACATGTGGCAACATAAGAAAAATGGATCTGTAAAAGTTTTGTAATATGAAAATGACAAATCTTTCAAATTAAGAAAATATTTCAGGATCCAATTAAAAAATCCATATGGTAAAAATAAAACATAACTAGCTTGAAATAAAGACTTTATTTAAAATGTAAAAATATATACAAAAAATTAAAGTGTACACACACAAAAAAGGCCTTAGGAATCTTATTCTTTGGTTCATTTTCATGTGGAATTAGGGATTTTATGTGTTTTTATGTTTATAAATTATACTCAAAACTATCTTTATTTTTTAATGTATTTTTATTGTGAAAATACTGTACAGAGAGGTTACAATTACATGGGTCAGATAATGAGCACATTTCTTTTTTTTTTTTAATTTTTTGTGACAACACTGTACAGAGGGGTTACAATTACATGGGCAGGTTAATGCGTACATTTCTTATCAAGCATTGCAGCCTCCTCCTTTGTTTACCCTTCACATCCCTTCCCAGCCTCCCCCCCTACACCCCCCCACCAACATTGTAAAGCTCGTTTTCGACATGACAACTTGTAGTTCAATGAGCACATTTCTTATCAAGCATAGTAGCCTCCTGCTTTGTTTCCCCTTCCCATCCCTTCGTATCCTCCACACCCCACCCCCGTCCCCCCCACCAAAGTTGTAAAGTTCGTTTTTCGACATAACGACTTGTACATCTCATTGTTGCAATGGGTCCTTCTGTATCCCTGTTTTAACAATTTGTTTTTTTCCCTTCCCCTCCACATATACCAACATCATACCAACATATACCAACCCCTGAAAGCAGGGGTTATACCATGGGGGAGGGACATACAAGGCAACAAAGACATAATCTTATAAATATGTCAAAACTATCTATATAAGCCAAGATCAGAGAGACAAATGGCACATCATCTCCCTGATATGCAGATGTTAAATTCAAAATACAAGGAGATATGACAAGGTAAACAAGACTCAAGAAACAAAGGACCTCTTAACTTGTCATATCATTTTTAGGTGACTCCATGCTCTTGACCTCACATATGTTATATATATGTGCACATCTGAGGGAAGCTAGGAGGAGGGTACAGAGTCAGAGGGAAATGGGAAAAAATACAACAGAGGGGCCCATCAGCTGCACTGGACATTGATAAAATTGAACTAAGAAACTCAAGGGCAGCGATGGGAGGGAGGGAACAAAAGAGAAAGAGGGAACAACTCATATTAAGCAAAATGAAAGAAATGTACATATCACCTGATGTGGAAGAAATAGTTGTATTGTCAAAGCACAGAATTCACAAACGTTATAGACCATGATAATGACAATTTGCCTTGTGAAGGTTAAATGTGTTTGTGACTTTAAATATCACTATCTTAAAATACTGTGAAATTTGTGAAAATTATGTAAAAACTTAATCTCAATAAAGAAAAAAGAAAAGAAAAAGCCAACATGTTCAAATAATTATTTAAAAGAATAGTAAAATGATTAAACACTCATCATTCTAGCAGTCAAATAAATTAAATTTAGTATCCTCCTCCTCCTCCTTCTCCTCCTCCTCCTCTTCCTCCTCTCTTCTTTTTGTATTAGTTAGAATTCATATTTCTTTGTGAATCTTCTGTCTTGATCAGAATCTGTCCTTGCAAAGGGCCTGACAGAAACAGGTGTCCTTTCAAATTGTAATAATAGACAGTGGTATGCATGCATACAGCCATTTTAGAAGACTTCTCAAAATGTTAGTAACTTACTACTTTATAATGACTTAATCATCCATTTCTCAGTTGTGACTCCTTTGAATTTATTAAGTACCTCAATAAACCTGCATATTGATGCACATAGAGAGGTAGGTGTTTGAATTTTTAAAGACATTTCCTTATGTATGGTATATTCACATGTGTATCTTCAGCAGTGTTGGTGGCAGGTCAGAACTTGAGGGGAAAAGAGTGAAAATTCAGCAGTGGAGCTCCCTGGACACCGATGAAAGTGGACTATGCAATTCATAGGTGGAGATGGGAAGGAGGGACTGGGAGAGAGTGTGGGAATAGAAGACATTGTACAAAAGGAAATGTTCTCATTACCTGACTCATGTAATGTAATCCTTCTCTATGTCATCTCTATCATAACAATAAAGTAAATTGATTTTTTAAAAAAGGAAACACCAAATATCAACGGTCTTGTGACTTTGGAAGTCTCAGCACAAAAAAATAAATAAAACCACATCAGTTCAATGAAGACAATGACTTCTACAGTATGACAAGGTTTTTCCTTTCTGAATCGAGATTGGCATTACACATGCATATAAAACAAAAGTAATCCAATTCTTGAGCTGCTCTGTATTAACATATATTGACTTTACAAGCTATATTACAAGTCAGAGCAGCTGGTATATTTTTCTTGCTTAAGGGGTAGTGTTCTTGAGCTAAAGAGCTGAGGAACAGTGCCCAGGCCACAGTTCAAGCCCCACAACTGACCAAAAAAAAATTTCTCGGGATTACTAATTTTAAAAAAAAAGTTGAAAAATCTTATCATTCAATGATTTTTCCGAAACAACCTTCAGTAGAACATAATGCTATTTACACTGAATCTGTATGATGACTATTTTGCTGTTATTTAACAAGAACCATTTAAGATCTAGGAGAAGACCTCTTCTCTAATGTGTTAAAAGGGAAGAGTGTGAAGGAAAGAGGTACAGACATCTATGTTTTGGCCAAAGCATATTTGAAATATATGCTGAAGCACACCTTTTGACATCATTTTATTGGGATAAAATGCAATTCAGGAAATACTTGTTGTATGGTAGCTTTGAGCAGTGAACAAGATAACTAATTACTGTTCATCTCTAACTCACATATTTTTACTGATATTCCAAATAAGCAGTTAGAGATGAAATTATTTCTATATTTTGTATTTTTAAGCATAATCTAAATGCTTTGAGAAGTATAACTCCTAAGTGAGCAATTTCATTTGGTTTTAAAAAACTAACGTCTTTTATTCAATATTTGAATCAAAAAATGTTACATGTGTTTCCTACCAGTTATGTCTCCTTACAGTCAACCATTGTTTTGATTTATATTACTATAGATAGATTCCATTTGTTACTGAACTTTTCATCAATGATGTAATGCAGTACATACTGTTTCACTTGGTTTATCTCACTCAGTATATATTAAGATTTCTTTATATTATCTCATGAATTAGTAATTTATATCTATTGAGTAATTGTCTTTCTGTGTATGTTCTTGTTTATATATGCACATATGTATAAAGTTTTTCCCTTTTGTTTGAGCAACAGTTGGAAAGTTTCCAATTTTATTAATAAATTAATACATATTCTATCAATATGCATAAAATCATTTGGTCTACATATAGTTTTACTTCTTTTAAATAAATCTCCATGGTTCCAGGGCTGTCATAGTCATAGGTAAATAAAAGTCTGCCAATAGTTTTCTAATTATACTGGGGTTTGAACTCAAGTTCTCATGCTCACTATACAGTTGTTCTACAACTTAAACCATGCTGCCAGCTGTTTTTTACTTTAATGTTTTGATGGTTACGTTTTTTGTGTGTTTTTTTGTGTGTTTTTTTCTATTTTTGCCCAGGGCTGCCCTCAAACTGTGGTCCTCCTACACATATCTCTCAATTTTTAGGCCTACAGGTAAGGACCCTTTTGGCAATATTGTTAGTTGAGATGTGGTCTCTTTAACTTTTTGCCAAAGCTGTCCTCACACTTTAATCCTTGAAATTTATCTCTCCTGAGTAGTTAAGAATATAGGTATGACACCATACCCTGCTTAATATTTTTCTTTCCATTACCTTTATATTATGTTCTTTACATTTGTCTCTATGAGTCATCCCAACTTAGGAAGTGAGGAGGGTGAGTCTAAGTAACCCATGGAGACTATACAACATTTAAATGTATACTTATGGGGGTGGGAATTTGACTCATTAATGTAGAATGAAGTAAGCCTTGTGAATCATGGTCAAGCTGCTTAACATAGCAGCACCTCATAGAGTTGATCCTTTACTTACATACAGAGACATATATAGACTTAAGATCTGCTCTTAAAAGCAAATTTAGAGCTATAATACCTTAATTATTTTCACCATGATACTCATTAGGGCCTCAGAACTATGCCCTTAAGACTAAACTTTTAATAAATAACATTTCTATTACCAAACCCTTCTTTCCTGGTAATTTATTTAGTTTTGAATTTGGATTATTTGTTCATTAATGGTGTTTGAACCCAGGACTTAATGCTTGCTTGTCTGGTGTCCTATCCCTTGAGACACCTAACATCCTATTTTGCTTTATGTTTTGGATAGTGTCTGACTTTCATTTTTTTCTGGCTAGGGCTGGCCTTGGATTGTAATCCTCCAATCCTCCTACCAAACCTTCCATAAATCTGGGTGACCATTTTCTTTGTTCTACACTTTTCTTCTAACCAACATGGTTTATATAATATGCCATTTACATTATATTATTTTTTGATGTAATGCACACGTTTTTGTTGTACTTTGAGATTCTCTTGATCTTCCATCAGTAGCACTTTTGTCTGAGGTGACTAGGTGTGATAATCCCTGTAATTCTGTTGCCCTACTTTTATTAAAATAGGATAACATGACCTCCATTATTACTGTAAGTTTGCCATTGTTTCTTCATTTTTGGTTGTTTCTGTTGGGGGAGAGGGTGTGTACTACTCTTCTAGAATTCTCTTTCCTAGAACTCCAATTATACATAATAGTGACCACTTTGGACTATTCTTTAACCTACTAAAGCTATATTTGCCTCCACATTTTCTCTTTCTCCAAATTAGTTACAGTTCATGCTGCCTTCAAGTGTGTTGACATTTTTGTTTACAGTCTTTAGTTTTCATCCTCTCTGGTAAATAAATGACTTTATATATTGTCTAGTGAGACCAGGACTTATATGTTTCTTTTCTCTGAAGGGAAAACATTGATTTTCTATTTTATCCTGCTTTATAATTTTTCACATTATTTAGTTAAACTCAGCACTGATTACTGTGCATGATACTATAGCAGAAACCACCTAAGTTTCCAATTGAGTCTTTAAGACATTACTTATGATTACCACAGATCAAGGTGAACGATTTACATAGATTGAGGTAAAAAATTAATAGTGTACAAAGCTATTATTTTTCATTAGGTAAAGACAGTAAGTAGACCTCACATGTATGCTGAGATGTATTGTATTCATATTCATGTTTATGCTAGTGAAATATCTCAATTTTCCGAGGATGGTGGGACTCGAACCCACGATCAGCAAAAGAAGTCAACAACACTGTCAATAAGCCTAAGAATCATTTAATAGCCGTGGCGGCTGCCCCTCACTATACCAAGACAATGAAGACCAGCAACTAAGCTCAAAATTGGGAAGATTATGTCGGATAAAACAGGCAAAGGGGCCACCCGCAGGTGGCCAGTTGTAGTTTCACAATTGGCAAAGAAGCAATTTACAGAAGCAGAGATAGCAGTTAGTAATTACAAAATGGTGATTGTAAATTCCTGTCTTCCCAATATCCAACGCAGTAAGTCACAAGGCAAAGTCCTTATCCCAATTTTCCTTTGTTCAGTTCCGGGTATTTGGGCTAAATTGATATTGACCAGAACACATTCCAAACTTCTTACTTATCATACCCCAATTCAAGCCTCCTTCTGGGTTTTCTGGCTCTTTCTGAGTTTGGTTGTTATTTACCGAATTCCAGTAACCTGTGTTTAACTCACTAATGTATTACAAGCCTTTATCTTTGGAATTTCTCCTTTTAATGACTAGCTTGGAGGTTTTGTTTTGTTTTGTTTTCTGCTAGGAGATGCTGCCTTTCAAGTTTGGCCTTATTTTTTATTCACTTTGCAAATCTCAGTAAATACCAAGCTGCAGTTTGTTCCCTTCCCTGGGTTTCTACTTATTATTAGGTCTTGGAACTTGTTTGTCCCATTTAAATTTCCTTCTTCCCTGGTCTAATCAATACTCTATCTGCTTAATTTTGACCTGGTCCTAACATTAGAACTAATTTCTTATTTGTTCTTCCTTTGATATATTATGCTATGTAAAAGTTATCGGTAATATTTTACGTAACACTCTGACCTATTTAATATATAATACAAGAAAATTGTAAACAGTTATTTTCTAAAACTTCAGCAGATTTTCTCAGCACATAATACTTGGGATTTTAAATTGTATGTTATTTACTTTATAATTTAATAAAAAAACATGTTTCACTGCAATAATATAAAAGAGTAGCAGACAAATTGTAGCCTTGGTTTCTGTTTCTGTCACTATTACTTTCAAAGATATGCACTTTGGTGAGCTTTTCTCTCTTCTCTTTTTATAAAATTTATTTATTGTTATTGTAAAGGTGATGCACAGAGAGGTTATGGTCATGTACGTCACATGAAGAATGCATTTCTTTTTGAACAATGTTACTCCTTCCCTTGCTCTCTCCCAGTTTTTCCTTGTATCCACACCTAGTAATGATATCCATACAATTTTGCTATGCTGTATTACATTGCTATTACATTGCTATCCACACTTAATTAATGAGTTGATTTACTATAGTGATAATATACAAATTTATCTGTTTAATGTCTTTTATTGTATGATTTGGTACAACAAATATAAAAGTTATGAGAAAATTTAAAGATAGAGCCAGTACAACACTATTTTTCAAATTGAGAATTGGAGAATAATTCTCCTTTTGGATTGGAATTTGGGGTTTCATTTGATCCAAAGAATGTGGCATAATTGATATTCTGCCCCTTTGAAAACTGGGCTAGAAGAAATCTTGTAGCTTCCACTAGGATAACTGGAAACAATTCTGTTGCATATCCTGAAGAGCCCTGTATTAAATCTGATTACCTAAAGGCAACTTTTGAGAAAAAAAAAGTCGTAATTTTCTGATCTTTCTACTTGTCTAATGAACAGAGTCATTGATTGCTAGTTTGAGGAAAATGTTATCCAAAGGTTGTTGATACATCAAATAGATTTTGAAGATACAGACACTATCTCCATTCATAGTGGGGGCAAAGCATGCTTACCAACCATTGTAATAGATTTGACTGACTTTAGCTCCACATTTCTCTCCTGGACCATTATTCATTGGGTTTGCTGGTATCCACCTGGTCAAACCTGCTTGATTCTGGAGCATCTGTCAGCTTACTGAGAAAAATATATTGTTGTTTATGAGACAGTTTCTTTTGTTATGAATAATTATGTCATTTCTTTGTGATTCATATATGATTCTTTTACTTGTATCTGTTAAGTTATGGAGGTCAAACTTGTTCATTTACCACTCATATGAAATCTTAAACCATTTCCAATTCTTGAAGGTGCCATACTGAGGTGGCCTCTGGTGCAGACTGACCTCTCAGAGATCCCAGAAGGTGCTAGGTCTTCTATCCTAGCCCATGTTCCAGTTGGATATGGCCAAGTGACTTCAATCAACAGGGCTAAGGTTGGCAATATTTAGTGACACAGAAAGAATTGGAATAATTTGTATAAAGTCCTTAACTGAACTTATTTAATACAGGCCAAAAAAGTAAAATGCCAGCTATATGCAACTTTAATGATAAAACTTAGGTATTTTCAAATTTCTTTTCCTAAACTTTAAAAAAATTTAATATATTTTGCATTTCATGGGGATGACAATTAGCTAACCAACTGTTTTCTTACAAAACAGTGGAAAAATAAGTTAAACTATTCCATAAGTTAAGAAAATGGCAAGTCCAAAAAAGACAGAAAAGAGATGGTTATCCTAGCACACATGATCAAGTGGGAAAAATAGCTGCTCTGGGCAGAGAAGTACAAAAAGTTGTCAGAAAGATAACCATAAAACATGATTCCATACAGACAATTATTAAATATTTCTTTTAGTTCAACAAGTATTAACAAGGCTCAGGTTTTCTTTCTCTAGCCTTGTGACCTTACTCTACAAAGAAAAGAGACATAATGATTAATTTTAGCTGTCAGGCTTAGGGAAAACATAGAAATCTGGTACTCTTATTTATAGTTATACTCAGAGGGTTTCTGGTGGAAATTGGTATTTGAATTAGTAGATTGAGTATGGAAGATACACACACTCAATGTGAGCTCCTCTGATCAGGAGAGACTCAAAAGTGGCAGAGAAATGCCAAGTTTGGTTATTGTTTCTTTTCTGAAGTACAGGCATCTTTCATATGCTCTGTAACATCTGAACTCCTTTACCTCCACCTTTGTCTCTAGAACGTACAACAGTTGGCCCCATTGATTCTGTATCTTTTAACTTGAGACTGAGGATTGTATCATATCTAATCTTCCTAGGTACTGAGGTCTATAGATTTTGAGCCTTCCTACTGACTTTCCAATTAAGCAATATTTTCATTTTTGAAAACCACATAGGTTATTATAGATACCATAAAAATAAAGATTCTAGCATTTTAAAGGTCTTAATGTATGAAGCACTATTCTAGTCATCAAACAATATAAAATAATGAGAAATTTGTTGCTTATATATTCAAGGAGATTACAGTCAATAAAGCACAGGATATCAGTCTTGTAAGATTTCAGAACTGTAAGATCACTATTGGGTAATTGATTTTTGTATTTATCTTTTGAAGAAAATAGGGATTAAATTATCTAAAAGACATACGTGCAGAAAAATGTGAACAGAAATATTAATGTTATTCAAAATAATATCAAGAATCATAAGAAGAACACAGACTACAGTTGCTCAAAGGATAAAGGTATCGTTCATCATTGGAAAAGAAATGTTGAATTAGAGTGTCATTAAAAGGGGTTATGTTTAAAATTAGCAAGATATGGAACTAAAAAGAAACATTTATGGCAAAAATCGGCAATTGAGATATTAGTTTACTAATGTATGGAAACTGGAAGCAAGAGGTCTAGAAATGGGACATATGACATAACTGTAGAGACTATGAGAGTGATATGTTGAGAAGACAGCTATTTGGCTTGTTTGTGTTTTCATAATCTTCAATTTTAAGTAATTAACTATGTCAGATGCAAAGATGAAATTTTTATTAATATGCATGTATACTTCAGAAATATATTGGCTTTTCTCTTCAATGTTCTGGATTTCATTTGTTGAATCTCTTTGTTAATAAGAGATATTAATGTCAAATTCTTCTGTTGAAAATCTTGCAGTTTGGCTGGGAGAAGGTAATGGGTGGGGGGAGAGATGAGAAGGGATGGGAAGGGGAAACAAAGGAGGAGGCTACAATGCTTGATAAGAAGTGTACTCGTTATATTGCCCATGTAATTGTAACCCTTCTGTACGGTATTTTCACAGTAATAATAATTTTTTTAAAAAAGAAAATCTTACAGTTTCAATTTTGATAAATACTCCATCCGGGGCTGGGAAGGTGGCTCAGTGGTAGAGCGCTTGCCTTGCATGCATGAGGCCCTGGGTTCGATTCCTCAGCACCCCATAAGCAAAAAGAAAAAAGCCAGAAGTGGCGCTGTGACTCAAGTGGTAGAGTGCTAGTCTTGAGCTGAAGAGCTGAGGGACAGCGCCCAGGCCCAGAGTTCAGACCCCATTACCAGACCCCCCCCCAAAAAAAAATACTCCATCCTTAGAGAGCTTTTCTTTGCAATAATACCAGAATTGGACTAGAATTCAAAAAATATCCTACAAATTTATTTAGCTACTGGTAAGATTATAGCATATTTGAGGACAGAGTAAATACATAACCAGTGGTATTGTAGAAGATGATTACAGAGGGACTAGAAGAAGCAGTCATTTTGGAAATTCAGAATCATTTAGGACACAAAGAAGATATTTGAACAGACTGAATTTAAATTATTTAAAAAATACCAGAAAATATGAAGAGATTAAAGTATTTCAGGATAAAAATATAATAAGGTGTTTGTTGAGACTTTATGTCATGTTTTGTTTAATCTTCACAAAGGCTACTATGAGCAAACTTATAAATGAAGAAACTAAGTTATGTGAATAGAAAATTACAGAGCCATTGTTCAACTCCATCTTCAAACTCCTCCATAACTTGTATTAGTTTAGATAACCCATTATTCATCTTCAAAGGGGGGAAGCCAAACTTTTTCTGTGACTATTGTAAGGTGAAAATTATATTGCTGTTTGCAGATTGAAGCAGGTAACTGTGCATCCATTTTAAAACCAATCATTTAGTGGTTTAGGAATGATTCCCATTATGATCTGGTTTCCTTGTACTTACAGATATTCTACTTCTCTGTTTAACAAAATGATGATCAACCTTATTTTGCAATTGATAGCAATTTTCTAATATTTACTTTGCCTACTCACAAATACAAAATAGGCGTTGTCTAAAGTTCTTGTTTACATTGCATGTTTACAGATATTTGTTTTAAATTACTGGAAATCATTTTATTGCAAATTCCTCGCAGTGGATTACGTACTTATCTAAGAGTAATCAAATGATCTTGCTTAAGAGAATGATTATTATATATCATTGTAAGACTTAAATTTGTAAGAAATTTTAAAGACAGAGAATGTCTGAAATAAGAAGTATGTA
>NW_027203382.1:11675000-11907500 GCF_024711535.1 Dipodomys merriami | reverse complement strand
AGATCAGTTCTTTCCATTATTTGTTGGCTGAGTTACAATCTACTTTTTAAGAGATGTATGAAATACATTAGGCTTTTAAGCCTTTTTCTCAAGGGCATAAATGAAAATATATGTACATTCTTTTCATTTTCTATTTTTCTTGCTGAAGACATATCAGTGTGTCTGTGCTCTTTTGAAATGGTCTCCTCATCAAAGTTAAATGAAGAATTTAAGTAATGTATTCACTATTTTATGTTCTTTAAAATCATTATATTCACAATGTATAAAGGTTATTAAAACTAATGACCCTGACAGATTATATAACAAAGTTATATAAGAATTTTATAAATAATTCTGTATGTATTTCATACATTTTCTATATTTTATAAACTATTTCATATTGAAGATTTAAAGTAATTCTTGTTTTCATGATATGAACATTATAAGTAGCTATTAATTTATTTCTTTATAGTTCTATTGTCAGAAAATATAGGTCCATGTTCTTAAAAAATGTCAAAGATTACTATATATGGAATAAAACTTGTATAAAGTGAAAAAATCAGTAATGAGCCCTGAAACACATGATTTAAAGGTACACAAAAGTAAAACCCCCATTGCTACAGGGAATAAAGTAAATCAGATACCAAATGCTGTGCTAACAATATCATGCCTATAACCAGGGAACACTCTCCCTGAACACCTGCCTACAAAAAGCTTCCTACTTGCCTCTGCTTTTTGCCAAAGCCACAGCTAGATTTTGCTACATATTTTTTGACAACTACTCTCTTCAGAGCTAATCAATTTGAATCAGTGCACATTTAGTACCCCTACATGCCAGATAATGTGCTAGACACTGAAGAAGCTTCAAATGGAGATGACTTTCTCACCCTGTGCTCAGTCATTCCAGTTGAACTAAAGACATGCGACTACTCAGTAAAGAATTTTTTCACACTTTAAACATATAAACTACTCTGGGAGCAGACAAATTTATTAAACTCTTCCAAAGCACAAGCCATTTTTATCACACTCAAACAACAACTGAAGTGATTCAAACTACCGAATCCTAATTGTTAAGAAAAATCGTAATGTTAAATGCTTAAATAGAGATGTCTGAGTCAAAAACCAGATGTGAAGTAGGACAAAACACAGTGACAACATTTTTGTCTCAAAAATATTAGATAACTTTACTGTCTTTCTTGATGAATTTAACATTTGTCCGTGAACATTCTTAATTTCTTAGATGAGTTATTTTTCCCAAACTAGAAATTCTTATACAATAATGCAATGTAAGTAAAATATGCTATCATGATCTTTGGCCACCTTGTGCACCATTGGCTAGCCAAATGTAAAGTATAAACTTTTTAGTTAATGATACTGGAATAGGTTGATTTGGCCCGTTCATCTCTCAGTTAACAAAGTAAGGTAAGATTAAAAAATATCATTTAGTATTACCCAAAAGTTTCAACAGAGTCCTCAAACAAACGGACTGGAAAAGAAATCAAATTACTTTCTCTGTCCTTGGAGTCATTAAAAATTTTCAGGCTCACAGATATAAAGAGCTTGTGCTTCTTATATTGTCTTTGCCTTTCTTATAGATTATCATAAAATTTCCTTCCCAGAAGTTATCCTGAGTGCTAAATTTCCTTATGAATGCTTTTTGGTAAATCAGGATTATATGATTAAAGCTTCACAAAACTTAACTGGAATTAATTTCTAGAAGGCACTATTTTATATCCCCTTATTCAGCATTTCATTCTTGATCATTTCAGAATAATGTCAGCCTACAGGCAATTTTACCAGTCAATTTTCATTCTATATTTAGATTATTACTATTATGATAATATATGTGTTACATCTGAGAAAAAGAGCAAAATAGTGGTATGGAAAAATGCAATGTTAATATTTAATAAAGGTAAGTTTTATGAAATCTCAATTTACCTAATTTTGCTTCTGAATATGAAAGATTACCCTTAGGCACAATCGTTCCATTTTTGCTCACTCATTCAATCTCTTAAACTTCACTTTACAAATGAAATTGTGCATTTTCATAAGTATTTTTTTCACAAAACCATAAAACAAAAGCTGGATATCTTAACTTCTGAAAAGAAATTGTACTGCTGTTACATGAAAACAAATATTGTGGAGGTTTTCTATGAAAGTTAATATGGAGGCTAGTCAATTTCACATAAACTTACTAAGGCACACATCTCATGCAGAGAGTAAGTTCACATTATTTATTTTATTTATAAGCCACTCAAAATAACTGAGATTAATAAACTTGTGAATCTTGGATAAAATCCTTTTTGTTTTGTCTTCAGTCAGTGGATGTACAATAGGAAAAAACACAGACATAAATATTAATCACAGAATGTTAAATAGAAATATTCATTTGCAAATGAGTTTATTTTATTAAGTATATGATCTGTATTTACCGCTTATGAATTTATGTATCACATATGAACTACATGTACCACTTAAGTGAAATCAATGTTTTCTCTCAAAGATTTTGAGAACTGACATGGCATGAAAACACTCTATGAGAAATATTGGGACAGAAGATTACAATCATTGTGGTAAGATTAATTCTCAATATTTTGAAAGCAAATAAAAATTCATTTTTATATCTTGTTTCTAATTGAGTCAGGTTACAACCTCTTAGGAAATTATATGATATACACTATTTATGGTACAGATCCTTTTTGATCTTTAGTTGACTTGGTGTTTTGACCTTGTCTTAGAACATAAAGCAGTCCTGTTAAATGAAAGAGAGGTCACTGAGCTTACAGCATGGTTTTGGTGTTTCATTGTAACAGCTCAGTAATAAGGTGAATGGGAGCACTCTTGAGACAGAGTGTAATAGCTTTATTAATTTTCTGTTATTAAGATCTCTTAAGATAATTGTTTTCAGACTCATAGACAATATTTTTAGAACTTTTAGACTAAACTGATGCTTCTATTGATCACAATTACATTTCTACTTCTTGTCATCATATTAATTTTCATTAAGTTCAGGATATTTAAGATGTTAATTGATTCCTTGATCAGATACATACTATATATTTTCTATGACAAGATTTAACCCATTGTTCTTAAAACATCCAGGATGTTTTTCTGGTGTTCATATGTGGATGCTATTTTATGTATTTAATCATGGAGAAATTTTATATAAAGTCATGTTTAAAGATAGGTGAGAGGGAGCTGCAGTGGTGTAATCAGCACATGGTATTTACATGATAGACAATTTTATAAAAATACATTTCAACCAGATATATTAATATTAAAATCTCATTTAAATATTGAGTTAAAATCTTTAAGATTTTCTCCGTTCTTCCTTCCTTCTTTACCTCCTCTCCTCCTTTCCTTCCTTCCCTCTTTTGTCTTTTTTTTTTCAGTGCAGGGAATTGAACCTAAACTTTGCATTTTTTTAGACAAGTGTACTACTACTGAACTATATGTCCAGCTCCCATATAAGGTTTTTTTAAATCAATATTTTTTTTAATGTAAATGCTTACATAAACTATCACAATGGTGCATTTCTAAGCAGTAGTCTGCAAAAAAAGGTTGGTATTCAATAATGCCCTCAGGAATCTAAATGGTTTCAACATTTGTTCATTATTTTCCAAATATTACCCTATAAGTGAAAATTTGTAATCTTATTTATAGGTATACAGGTAGGCCGGGGATTTGTGGTGATCCCTCTGGAAAGCTATTTTATTTAGATCCAGATTTATAAACATAAAAGAAGACACTTTTAACTGATGAAAAAAATGCATTAAGGAATTTTGAACAAAAAAGTTTTTGATTCTTAACAAGTTTTTAAAATTACTAAACATTTTGAGATTTTATTTACCTAAAATCAAAGTAAAATATTATTACATGTATGCTGTTTTCAAAGGAATACATATCTTTATAGAAAGTTTCCTTGTTAAATATGGTACCTTGGATGCTTTCTAATGATTTATTGACTAAATGAAATGATTTCATTATTATGTTCTTTAAATATGACATGTATTGGTACGTGGTTTACATAAAAGGAAAAGGAAAATCTGTATTCTGTTTGATGTGTTTGTACCAGAGTCCAAGCACATATAAGCTATTGTACATTTCTGTCCTTGTTTCTGACAACCAGTGTCCCAAGCTTGCTATTTTATTTTGCTTTATTTTATTTTATATTGCTTTATTTTATTTGGGGGAGGTGGGGATGGAAGGGATGGAAGGGGAAATATAAAGAAGGGTGTAACAATGCTTGATAGGAAATGGACTCATTACCTTGTTCAAGTAACTGTAAACCTTCTGTACAGTATATTTACAATAAATATATATATTAAAAACTTTATTTTATTTATTTAATTTCCTTATTTATTTATTTTTTAGGATGCCTATAACATGTCAAGTTCATTCCTTCCACAGTACTTCTGAAGAATTATTTCTTATTCACACAACTTCACCATAATTTAATGCATGTTTCTGATCAAATTTCACATCTTGTAATACTGTTTTTTATTTGCTCTACTTAAAATACAATTTCTGAAGGACCCCGTTGCTTATAGTTATAATTCCAACTACTCTGAAAGTGGAGATTGTGAGGATCACAGTTCAAGGGCTGCCAGAGCAACTAACAAACCAGGTGTGGCAATGTGGGTTTGTGATCCCAGCTACCAGGAGGTATCAAGTTTCCTGGAGAGCCAAAAGCAAAAAGGAGAGATCATGTAGGAGAAAAATAACTGAAGCAAAAATGCCCTGGGGGTTGGTGGGGGCATGAGGGTAGGGTTACTCCAAGTATTAATTAGATTGACTACTTATAAAGACCAAGGCTCCCATTTCAAACCCCAGTAAAGCCTAAATAAATACAGTCCTTCTAGTCCTCCTTTCACTCATAAGGCTTAAATTCTCTTAAGGTTTATTAACAGCACTCCTAAGAATTTTATTTTGTAGGAGTATTAATTGTACTATTATATGAAAATATAGCCATCTAACTGTTTAAATTTAATTTAGCCTCACTCCACAGCTATTACAAATAGTGCTTGTATGAGTATTCATGTATGAAAAGGCATTGTGGTGATACTCATTTTTACTGTTACAAGTGGAATTGCTGACATTCTGAGAAAAATAAATTATTTTTCCCAATAATGAGTACAATTTTCAATATGAAGATGCTAGAATAAAACCCAGCTATTATAAATATATAATCTCATAAATAACATCATATATTATATTTTATATTATATAGTACATATATGTAATTTTGTGCCTTATTGCACTTACATTCCTAAGAAGTAAGATATTATTCCTCTTCGCTGTCTTTGATTCTTTTCAACTAGAGAAATTCTTCTCCTGATTTTGTTTTAAAAAATTATACTGTTCTCCAAAACTGACTTGGAGTGGGTATTTTCCTCCTTTGTTTTCTTAAAACAGTTGTGTGAGCTTGGAATTATTCCTCATGTTAAACATTTATAAAATTCATCAATGAACTAATAGGGGTTCAAAGGTTTAATTTGTGGGAAAGCCTTGAAATTACTTCTTTAACAATGGAGATATTTATCAGAGGGTTTTATATTTTGTGTTAATTGCTGCTTATTTTATGTTTCTTATTCCAGGATTTTGTCCATTCCATTTGTACTATTAGATTTATTAACATTAATTATCCATCATATGCCATTCATGCTCATAGATTCTGCAGAGTAGCCTTTTTATGATGTTGTTAATTTATGTCTTCAGTTAACTTAAAGATTTATTACATACCTTTTTTCAGATTTTAAGTTTCATTTCATTGGATGTTTGTTTAACTGAACAGATACCTAAAATGTGTGTGTGCATATATATAAGTAAAAGTACACACATACACTATATGTATACAGTATATTGTGTGTGTATATATATTCGAAAGAACATTTTACCAGCTGAGAAATAGTACTTGTTTCTAGATTCGTGGCTTAATTTTTCATTGTTATATACACCAAAGAGGCTGTGGGTTTGCCCATGCATGGCACTGGCTAGTTAGGGAACTGTCTGCCCTCAGGACCTCCTGAGGCCTTGCAGAAGCCTCCCTTGAATGTGACAGCAGCGCAATTCCTCCTGAGTGAGCTGTGGGAGGGGTCATCTGTGGGGTCGGTCCTCAGCTTCTCCAGACCGTGCCTCTAGAGAAAATTCCCTTGCCAGGACTGCAGGAGAGGAGGGTGTGCATAGATTCTGGCAGCCACCTCTGCTTTTTGAGGCAAAGTTCTCTTACCACATCTAAGCAGAGCTGGACCCAGCCTCCGTCGCCCTTGGAGGCAATGAAGTTGGCTTTTTGAAGGATGAAGAGCAGTTAATGACAGTCCCTGACCTCGTGGATGGTTGGCATTCTGGGTGTTGGCATTTGGTGCCACCTTGCGCCTGCCAGAGACCAGCAAGCTGAGTGGCATGCCAAGACCTAGACAAGAGGAACCCAGGCCTGGGAGTGTCTCCCAGCCCATTCCCCAGAGGCTTTAGGAAATCGAGGTGTGGGTGCGGAGATGAAAGTCCCACCCTCCTGTCCCAGGGCGGAGTTAGCAGATTGGGGGGATTGCAGAGAAGAGGAAGGACTTCCCGGCAGCATGGGAGGAGAATCAGGCCAATGAGGGAAAGGCTTTTCAGGTTTCCCAAGACATTTTCCTCCGTTTAAGAAACTCAGATTTGCAGTGGAGATTCTCAAATGGAGCATGGTTCTGCACAGATACAAAGCTACCTGGAGAAGCTCCCGGTTCTCTGCTGGCCAGCCAGGGTGGCAGTTGGCAGAAGGGGCAGTGCCCAAGCCAACTTGTGGGGTAGGAAGCAGACAGTGGCCATGTCTCGGCCTCTTCCTTAGTAAGAATGGCCTCTTGAGCCAACAGTACCCTTTCTAAATCCTTCCTGCCTATTCAGGGTTGGTGTGTCAGGGAAAAAGTCTTAAACCACTAGGCTGTGTTAGCAGTCAGATTTGGGGGGGGGGTCTCAGCCACAGCTCCTTGGTCGCTAGTCCCTGTAATAGGCATGGTGGTCCCCCATTCCTTCTCTGCACCGCCTACGACAGTGAGAAATTTGCTTTCACAGTGGCCTCTCTGTGTGGGGCATGCTCAGTGCAGCTCTGAAAAGCTTGGCCTTTGACCTGTGCTTAGGGTTAGGGTGCCCCTCACAACCTATTGCAAGTGGAGGCAGCCTGGCCTGCCAGAAAGAGAGGGAGTTATAGAGTCATTAGTCTACTCTTCTTTTTACGTACAGAAATGTTTATTTAAGTATATGAAATGGGATTTTCTTTCACAGATACTGATTATTTCCAATTAAATAAAACTACTTGATTAAAAAAATTTTTGCTATACTTAATAATTACTTATGGTTCTTTAAAATGATTTTGTTTCACTGTTGTTTTTATTTTTCCTGTTTACCCCACTGCCTAGCCCATTATATTTTGGTCTTCATTATTTTTGTTATTGTAATTAAATTGTGATTAATTTTCTTTTTGAACCTTGATTTCTTAGAGTAGAACTGTACATTATTAATTATATATATATTTCTTCTCATATTTATATTAATATATAATAGTATAACAAATAACAATATAAAATTATTATATAAAAAGTAATGAAAATATTCATTTAAGAACTATTTTATCTGGATCCTACAAAATTCCATATGGAATGTTATAATAATTATGGTTCTGAAAATGTTTTTTCTGTCTTTCCATTTCCTTAATAATGGGGCAATGCCATTCTCTCTGATGGAAGCATAGAATTCCATTGTGTGTGTATAAATATAAATATATGTATATATCACATAAACATATAAATATTTATATTTCTATAACTATACATAGTTATAGAAAATGTGATATATATACATATTTTTTTCTTGATCTGACCATATAAAACAATGCTAACGGAAAGGGAAATGACCTCCAACATATGGAAACAAGAGGGGTTTTTGTTATGTTTTGTGGAAAGTTATTGCTTTTTTCTTTTGTTTTGGTTTGGTTTTTTTCCCCCTTTGATTTACCCTGTATTGTTACTGTTTTTGATTTTTGTACCCTGTGCCTTGTATATATGTGTATCTGATTTGGGGAAGGAAAGGGGAATAACAAAATGGTGAGACAAAGGACAAAGAGTGAACCAATGCAACAGCCATGCTCACAGATATATGTTGGAAATAAACTTTACCACAGGGGGTGGGGGAGAGTTTCGGGAAGGGAAGGTGGGAGGAAATGAGGGAGGAGGTAGCACTATTTGTCAAGAAATGTACTCATTGCCTTACCTATGTAACTGTAACCCCTCTATACATTACCTTTACGATATAATAAAATTTAATTAAAAAATGTTTCCTAATCTTTAATGTTATTTTCCTCATTCTGTGGGTGATTCGATGTAGATTACATAATTTTAAAATCTGAGGGTCTTTCAAATTTGTTAGTATTGTTTATAATGCCAATGTGGTCAGAGAAAGTGATCTTTGTTGCTTCAATTTTTTTAAATTTATTGAATTTTTCTGACTCAGTATATGTTCTATGTTGGTGAATGTTTTTCATATATTTATAGATAAGTAAGCCTTTCATATTATATATCATTAAAGTCTATAGTTGTATTAACTTTTTACATAGCCATATTATCAGTCATTGAGGGACAAGAGCTATACTTACCACTGTAAGTATAAAATTACCTATTTCTTTAGTTCTGTATTATTTGTATATTTCCAATATACATACTAGAATTCTGCTTTACCTAATTAAAATTAAGTATTCCTTTGTGCTAACTTATTATTTTATGTTACATCTTATTTTAATCTCTTGGAATATTCTAATTTTCATGTGTCCAAAAAGTCATACAGGTGGTTCTTGCTTTATATCCAATATGCTAAACTCTTCATTTCAGTGATTAGAACATTGGTATTTGTTATTGTTATTAGCATGTGTGGATTTAAATGTATCACTTTCATTCTTAATTACTATTCATGCCCTATCTTCTTTATTTTTCTTTGTTACTTTTTCTTTTCCATTATACTTTGTTTAATTATTTATGTCCTATATTAAGTACCTTGTGCTATGTTAGTATAATTCAGTTATTGTTGTAGGACTTTAGTATATGTCTTCTCTAATAACTTTTCATAGTCTACTTACAAATAATATCTATTTTTGAAGGAAGAATTCCTTCAATAAATATATATATGCATACATATGTGTCAATAATTATCAAAATATGTCAATAATTTAAATCAATTTATTGTGCTTCAAGATTCAGTTTTCTTTTGGTTATCCTCCTCTGGTTCATTATGTTGAAATTGTTCATTTGTAAGTTTCACAAATATTGAAATTGTTTTGTTTATTACTATATTCATACATTCATTTTTGTTAGTCATGAGCTTGAACTCAGGGCCTGGGCACACAGTCCCTGGGCTCTTTTGCTCAAGGCTAGGACTCTATCACTTTGAGCCACAATACTACTTCTGGTTTTCTGGTAGTTAATTGCGCGTAAGAGTCTCACAGATAACTGCCCAGGCTGTCTTCAAACCCAATGCTTATTTCTTAGCTTCTTGAGTAACTAGGATGACAGGCGTGAGCCATGGGCACCTGGCTTAATTATTACTTTAAACCATTTTCTTGTATTTTTTCATTTAGGGGGATTTACTTACAGGTACAATGCCAACATAATGTGACCTCAATGGCTACTGAGTCTGTATGTTCTATTTATAGACATTTTTTCATTTATAAGCCTCAAATTAAATCAAATTTTTTATAGTGTCTTCCTGTTCTCTGATTATTTCTTCTACAGTGTCTAACCTGTATTCCCTCCAGTGAATTTTCATATAATTTCCAGTTTTAAAGATTCTATCTTACTTTTATAAAATAATTTATTCTTCTTATTTGTTTTTATAATAAGTCTTAAAGTTATTGCATTAAAGACCTTAGCTAAAAAATTCCATCCTTTCTAATATTGGTGGGTCTTTTTCTATTGGCTCTATTTTCCTTGTCCAATGATTCTTTTGTTTGACAGAATTACTTTTAAATCAATAATCCATTACAGTGAATTATTTTATATTTGAGGGATTAGTTTTAATCTTTGAAAGGCTTTTCTAGAACCACTTTTAGGCTAATTTATTCTTACTTCTGGGGCCTTTAAAGAATATCTGGTTCTTGTTATTAAGTTTTCTTTTACCTTTCTGTTCAAAACTTGTGTGATTTGCAGGTCAAGGTGATCTCAGTATTGTTCCTATGTCCAATTGATTTTCTTCATGCAGAGTTACAAACATTTTATGACAAAATTATGCTGCTTAGTATTCAGCCCAACGCAAATGTGTGGTTTTTTTTTTTTTATGTGACAATCACAATTCTCAGATTCTAGTCCTCTGACTAGTTAGGATTAGAGGCATGAGCCACCTGAGCCTGGAAGACCTGTTGACTTTTGGCTGAATAAATTAGTGAATAAAATTACTTAAGGCACACATCCATTAAATACAGCAATTTTCTCTACTAAATGGTCTTTTAAGTGGTGAAGAACTGTGTGAATTTGACTTTTAAAAACACTATATTTATGTGGATGTCTATTTGTTGTGCTTCTATGATAATATTAGACAGAAACCATATTAGTTATATCTGACCTAAAGTATTTCATAGTTTGTCATGAGGACAGAATAGGCAAGGTATATATTTTAGATTAAGACATTAGTTGAATTAATATATTCTCAGAAATAAATTTTCAATCATATTATTATTCAGCAATTATAAGACTCTCAGTTGGAAATTATCATCAGAAAAAAAAACTGTATGACAAGACTATGTAAAAATCACACAATATTTATAAAATTTGAATATTTTATATTACATAGCTATGTGAATAGATATTTTAGTATATATTTTTATATTATGTAACTATTTATTTATTCAAGGCAAATCCTAAATTAATTATTAGTTACTGCTATATAGAATTCCACTACATTAAGCAAAATCAAAGTACTTAGAAATAAACATGTCAGCATCCAGTAATATCACTTACTTTCAGTGACTGACTACTGTCTAAAAGTATTTATGTTATTCTCTGTATGAGTTAGTTATACTTAGGAACAATTTATAGCAATATGAACTGCTAAATCTATATGCTTAACCATATATATATATATATATATATATATATATTTGTACAATTTTAATGCAGAGTTTACCTTCAAATCATAGAATACTTTAAAGGAGTTGTTAAACATTGACAAATAGTTAAATATTAAGTGTTTAGAACACTTTGGAAATGAAAAGCATGCAGGTATTAGAAAACACTGTACAAAAGTCTAAGTACAACTTAGCAATGAAATATGATGACTTCTTTGAGTGTAGCAGAATACCTAGGTTCCATGTTAAATCTTCTACTTCAGAATGCCAATCCACAGCTCTGAACTTAGACTTAGTTTCTTAAGTTATAATTTGTATGGATTATTAATTATCTTTATTCAACACAAATTCATAACCTATATTAGGATCAAATTTAGGAATATCTCAATTTAATATAAATTTAATTTCTCCCATTCAGTGATGGATTTGCATAATTAAAAGTAAAATGAACAATATTTTGAGGTCATCTGTAGCTAACCATGATTGAAAGAGGAAATTAAGAATTGCTGATACCCCAAAGATTTGTTCTTCATAGGAATATAATAAACTGGTACATGAAATTTCATGGGTTCTTTCTAGAATCTGTTTGAAAATTATTGCTTGAAATGAAAAATGATTTTTAAAAAAGAGTAACAGAAAATATTGTTAGGAGCATTTAGATGTAAAATAAATCTGTAAAATTTAACAAATTTTCTCACTTTAAATGAGAAAGGTTGTCTATGTCCATTTTTTTTGCATTCCATTTATTTATTTTAAATTTTATTGTCAATGTGATCTACAGAGGGTTTACAGTTACAAGTAAGGTAGTGATTACATTTCTTGTCTAACTTGTTACCCCTTCCCTCATTTTTCTCCCTCTTTTGCCCCCCTATCCCGTCCCTCCAGTTTTACAGATCATTTCTAACATATTACTCTGAGTTCCACTGTTCCGTAGGTTCCCCCTCTGTCCTTTGTCTCACCATTTTGTTGTTTCCCTTCCCTTCCCTAGTTCAGATAAACATATATACAATACCCAGGGTACCAAAATCAAATACAGTGACAACAAGGGATCAACAATGGAGGGGGGCAGGGAAACACAACAGAAAAAAAGAAATCACCTAGTACATTGAGAACAACGACAAAGAAAAACCTCCGTGTCCATATCTGGGAGTTCATTTCACTTAGCATCATCTTATATGGTCATATGTACAAAGCTATTAAGCGATTCTGCTCATCTGCTAAGATTATCCTAGATGTATAGAAATGTAATCGTTGTTTTTATTTAAAAGTAGACATCTGCATCCACTTCACAGATTACGTGAATTGTGATTAGAAGCAGAGCATATGGTACAAGTGATGAATCTGTGCAGACACATCTAAGTTTAGATCTAACTAAAATTTCTAGGTTTCACTTAAAAACTGCATGCAAGAAACAGTCTGGCATCATTTATTGTCATGTGAAATTAATATATGATGTTCTCATCCTTAACTGTTCTCTAAAAACCGAGGTGCAAATAAAACATACAAATTCTATCAAATTTTCTGTTTTGTAATTTTTTCCAATAAAAAATTCTGGATCAAAAAATGCTGACAGATATATAGACATAATTGAAAATTAAAAATAATATATAATTATGCTTACCTACTACATATAATTTCACAAAACTATGTGGATATAAAATTTATGAATATAGCATAATCAGATTAAATTTTAATTATATAGAGATTAAATTTTAACTATATAGGTGATTCTCCTAAAGTTCAAATAATAATTTAATATTTTTAGATATTTCTCCCATTCTAGAGCAATGTTTGTATTATATTATTGAATGAATGTATGAATTTTCTTTTTAATGCTGAAAAGCTCTTTTAAGAAAATGAACCTGTAATGACATCATGCAAGTGAGATACAAACTTTCTGAAATACTCCTAATAAAATAGATAAAAAACTATTATTTGCAAAGTATGCATTGTCTTTAATAATGGGTTATATTTTGTGTGTGGATCACAAACTATCTTGTGGTTTTAGAAACTGATGGAAATTCACTCCTATTGTTGATAAAGGTTTGGGACATCCTTGTCCATTTTCTTGATTTTAGACTATCTTTAAGTATAACGTGCTATATACTTGTCCCTATAAAATGATCTGAACCCAATCTTGATCCTATTATATTTTATCAGAAAAACACTGGATAGATCCACATGCAGTGCTTCATTTCTTGCATGTATAGACACAAAAACGGCTCCATTGCCTCCATACCCTTAAGAAATGTGTATTGAGTTGTGAGAAAGATCCAGACTTTTGCACACTTCTTGTGCTTAGGCTACAGCCCTGATTATTTCCCTAATTAGAAAGGGAAATAACTCATTTTCTTAAAAATATTTGCAAAATTTTTCTTGCTACAAAAATGTACTTACAAAAATAACACCAATAGAACATAATGATCTTAGAATTTTGTAGATCACACTAGGTATTTAATCTGTAAATATATATAAATATACATATATAATATTTTTTACCATGAGGAACATTTAGAATACTCAAAAAAGACAGCAGCAGATGTTGTCAATAATTTTAAAAATATTTCATCAACACATGTATTGTGTATTTTTTCAATAGGTTGTTTGCCAAGTAGCTTCATAAGTAAATATTAAATGAGCAAATAAATAAAATTTACATTGAATGCCAGGGTCTGAACTATTTATCTTTACAAAATTTAGTATCTTATTTATAAATAGGACTTCATTTTAATTATTTTGCTAAGTACAGCTTTTGCCATTATAAAATGTTTTCATTCCATTATTTAATTTTTGTGATTAATTGGTATTAATTTGAATTTATTTTTATTTTATTATTCATTATTGTCTGGATACCTAAAATCAGAAAATTACTATTTTTTGTGTGTGTATGACAGTCCTAGGGTTTGAACTCACGGCCTGGGCACTGTCTCTGAGCTCATTTGCTCAAGGATAGCTCTCTACCACATTGAGTCACAGCACCACTTCTCATTTCTGCCAGTTAATTGGAAATGGAATTCTCACAGTCTTTCCTGCGTTGGCTGGCTGTGAACCATTATCCTCAGTAGCCTCCTGAGTAGCTAAGATTACAGGCACAGGCCACCAGGACACAGCTAGTTACTAATTTTCAGTATTCCTGAGAATCACAATTACAGCTCAAGTGTTTTTAACAACAAAAAGCAATCTTTTGGAGGAAGAAGTTATAGATGTCTTATTCTCTAACCCTCTCCAGTAAACAAATTAGCCTATAGTTATAAACTTACTGGGAGTGTTTTTTGTTGTTGTTGTTTTTAATAACCATAACTGTAAGTCTAGCTACACAGGAGGCTAAGATCTGAGGATCACGGTTCAAAGCCAGCTGGAGCTGGAAAGTCCTTGAGACTCTTATCTCCAATTAAGTAGAAAACCTGAAATGGCACTGTGGCTCAAGTGGTAGAGCACTTTTCTTGAGCTCTGGGACATTGCCTAAGCCCAGAGTTCAAGCCCTATGACCAACAAAAATTAATAATAATAATTTAAGAAATAATATATACATATATATTTTCCAAGAAAATAACATAATAGCATTTTAGCACTGTGTCTTAAAGCTCTTGCAAATATTTAATATATTTGTTCAGAGGAGAATACTAGTTTGGTGCTCATTGACAAAAATACACAAAGCTTTTAAATCTAGGGTTCTCTAGGGGAGCAAAGTAAATACATATTTTTTAGCTTTCTAATTTTGGCTTTGAATTCTTTATTTTTAAGTTGCTGCACAAAGAAGTTGCCATTCAAAAGAGTTTACAAATACAGTGCATCTTGATCAAATCAATGTCATTTCTTTCATTATATCCTTCATCCCAAATTCACTCTTCCCCAAATTTTCTACATTTTGTAGGATATGAATTGGTTTTTATGACTTCATTCTTCTCCCATATTCTTTCACCAAATTTAATTCATTATTCACTTGTAGTGTGTCTTGCAGAAGTATTTCTTGTTGCATCTCTGCTTAGGAATCTATCATTTCCATTTTAGAAATGTACTTACAATATTTTAAAATACAATCTCTCTCCTCATACTATCACATTGCTTTAATAAAATTAATACTAAAATATCTCACATATCTGCAACTTAGTAGAAATCCCTAAATTTTGTGAACATCTGTTTTATGTTTCTACAGAAAAGCAAAGAATCCAATTAAAAATGATGACAGAGGAAAGGAAGAATTATTGATTTAATGGGCAATTGGCCAATAAAATTGAATGCAAAATTTCCATTGTTAAGGGATTCTACTAACACAGGAGGAAATAATTTTATCTTATGAGGAAGGAAGTAGATTGAATAACACATTGAAATTTCTAAGATTGTTTTTTTTGTTCACCAAAACAAAATTACTTGTACCAAATGAACCTTTTTATTGGTGACTGTTTTAAATGCAAACATGGACGTGAGGAGACAAGAATTGTATAAAATAAATGTCAAAGAACTCTGCATATTTTGTGAAGCTGCAATAATTTACAAATCTAAAAAGAGAATCAAGGGAAAATAGTTATCTGGAGTAATGCTATGTTCAGCCAGAGGAATACGCTTCCTAGTGTAATCCAATAACATGCTTATATAAAGAATGGCCAAATAAGTAAATTTTGTATAAAATTTTATCATTTTCTCTACTTTGTTCAACTCCACTAGAGTTCATTTTTTTTATGTCACAGGAAGGAAAATGTGACCATTACTGTAATTCCGCTTTTTCTGTTAGTGAAAATTGCAATACAAAATAGGTAATGCAACTCCACTGCTGCCCTGGAACAGTAGTACCTCGGCGTATCTCTACATGAAAGCTTATTTTACTATCACTTAAGGAACTCATTACCCTTTTATGAGGCTCCCATGCTGCTTTACAAATATAGCTCTCTAGTAACGTCATGGAAGCATCATTATTCTTGCCTGTGGCATTCTTTAAAGCAAGGGAAAACTAGTTTGAAAATAACTTCCTTCATGCTCATAGTCTTTTGTACTATCCTAATATTTCCCCCATGCTTTTGTTGAATATTTTAGATTTATTTTAGTTTATCTACTCCATGGAAGTTACTAAAATGTGAGATAGCATGCATAATTCTGAATTATTTGTAGCGCTAAGAAACTTTGAATCATCTTTAATAGAACAGGAAAGATCCAGGCTTTATTCCTATATGAGAGCCAATACAAGTTCAATATGAACATTAATTTTATGTGGAGACCACTTTGATTCAAGTATCAGAGTAGTTTATTACAAGCCTAAAAAATTCCAAGTGTTTATGACCCAGGAACAATACGTTAGCAACTAGAGGTAGTCTCCTGTGAGATTGCCTCAAAATGTTCATTATAAATAAAAATAAATGAAAAAAGATGTGCATCAGGTTAGTTGAGGTAATACAGAGATATGAAACATTCATAATTATAAAAGTATAGGGTAATGAATAACAAATATTTTCACTTCAAATGCTACATTTTTTCACAATGAGTGTTCATTATCTATATTTACAGAAATTTTATTTCTCATGCAGAAAATTCTAAAGTCCTGGAGCTGTTACAAAAGATGGACATCATTCTAACTTATAATACAAATGTTGATGTGGCCATTCTAAAAGAATTTGCAGGTTTATAAATAAAAGTAGAACCACGACAAGTAGATTTATCTTTGATTTTGAAATTCTAGATGGGTCAGCACATCTGTGAATTTGGTTTAGTTAAGTTCATATTATTATGTGCTAATCCAATTTTATTTGAATTGGATTCAATGGTGTGTGTGTGTGTGTGTGTGTGTGTGTGTGTGTGTGTGTGTGTGTGTGTGTGTGTGTGTGTGTGTGTGTGTGTTCCAATCTGCAGGCCTGAACTCAGAGCCTGGGTGCTATCCTTGAGCTTCTTTTTGGTCAAGGCTAAAACTTAACTACTTGGGCCACACCTACAATTTTGGCTTTTTTAGTAGTTAATTGGAGATGAGAGTCTCACAGTTTCCTACCTGGGCTGATTTGAAATTGCAATCCTAAATTCCCAACCTCCTGAGTAGCTAGGATTGTGGGTATGAACCACTCGTGCTCAGTAGATACCTTCTGAAACATTAGACAAATGACTTCATAATCTACATGAGTATGCTTAAAATTATTTAATAATTAAATAATTAAAATAATTAATATTTCCTTTGTATTAAGTCCTGATTTGTAATTATCAGAATCTGGATTTGAAATTTCTTTTCCAATAACATTGTCTATTCCATTCATTATTCTTTATTTTAATCTTACTTCATGAGAAGAAAAACATATTTCAATTAGGAATGAAGAGAGAAGAAAACTTTCATATCTTTAGCAGGTATGATTGGATAGCCTGTCTGTTAGTTCATTTCATAGTTGTGTTTTAGATTCACCAGAATAGTTTTTTCTTTTTTTTTTAATCGGTCATGGGCCCTGCAGCCTGGACCTGGGTGCTGTCCACTGGCTTGAGTACTGTCCCTCAGCTCTTCAGCTCAAGGCCAGCACTCTACCACTTGAGCCACAGCGCCACTTCCAGCTTTTTCTTCTTATGTGGTACTGAGGAATCCAATCCAGGGCCTCACACATGGGAAGCAAGCACTCTACCACTGAGCCCCGGTCCCAGCCCCCTCACCAGAATACTTTAATATACAAAGTGTCAATGGGCAGTGTCACTGCAACATCTAGGGATTGACAAAGACAAATAATTTGGGAGAAAATGTGAGCCACATAATTTTCCATTTTTATGGACTTGGTTTTCTGAGGAGTGAGAGATCACAACACCACACACACACACACACACACACACACACACACACACACACACACACACACACACACACACACACACACACAATTAGATTCAATGAGAAGAGAGATTCAGATTTTCCAGTGAGTAGCACATTTAGAGATTCAATTCAGGTGAGAGGAAGTGAAGTAATTCAGCAAAACAAGGGTCTAGGTGTAAAGAATATGTATCTTTTCATATTTAGAATTGATTCTGACTGGGAGATAGTACAATAATATTTCCAATATACAGGAAGCCACAACATTTAATCATTTATTAACTTAACAACATTAATTAACTAGGCATCAAAATGACTTCCAAGGTTCAGGTACATCTTAATTTTTTATAATGCATTATAATGTTAGATTGATATGTTAACTGGACATTAACAACACGGATACCAAAAAGATGGCATTCTTCTTGTTTGTAGAGAAGGTTAAAATATATGATGTCAATTTCAGTTAAATTTAGTTTAAGACACCTGCTGGGGTTGACAACAAACATACAACTCTTTTTTGCTTTCATATAGAAATCTGAACCTCAATATAATATATTGAATCTACTCTTCCTTAGTTATGAAATTGTATATTCTAATACAAATGCTAATATGAAATTGTTTTTACACAAGTAATGTAGACACAGGATGACTAAAATTCAGAAAATGCCTGAGAACTCTGTATGTAGCTCAGAGGTAGAGTATTTACTTCATGGTTGCAAAGCTCTGGATTCTAATATCAATAACACAAAAGGGAAAAAAAGCCTCAGCAATATGGTGATAGTATGAAGTGAATACTGAGTACTCCAGACATTTTTCCACACATACAATGTATATTCTGCAGAGTGATATGATATTCATAATACTGTTACTTTTAAATAAGTTTATCTAATTTCCACACTAAACTCTCCATAGATCCACATGCTTAATTTAGCAACTGTGGGTCAGGAGTTTGTGTTTTATAAGCAGTTGCTCATTTTTTACCCCAGGAGGGATTTTCAGTGACTAATTTGTTAAGTTGTTTAACATCGTTGCAGGTTCCTTCACATCACTGTATAACATTTTAACTACATAAAGTTTCAAATCTGACTATGACATTTGTAATAATTCGTTATAATGTTTGGATAAATAGTAATCATAACTGTTATCTATGAGCAGATCCCTTTTATTCACTTATCAACAAAAATATAAATAGAGGCTGTAAAATAGATTAGGAGAGGAGAAGTATTATCTCATTAGGATAACAATGGGCAATATTTTCCATAATATGTGTCAGGAAGAGTGACATGTGAAAAAGAAATTTTGATCCAAATACCAGATTCTATTGGCTTGAATAAAATAAAACAGTTCTTTAACCGGAGCCTTCTTAGATTCTTGTTAGATCATAAACCTGAGGTCACAGATTGTGCTTTACCTTTATATGATAAATAAATGATGTGCAATAAGTATTTCTTGAACTGGTAAATATCTTAATGAAAACTGTGATTCTCCTGAATGACAGTGAGAATATTCAATAAGTTTCCTCATTTGGCCACAGAACCATTTCTCTAAGCTTAACAAGTGAAATGTTGTACAGAACACAGTTTGGGAAATGGTAATTTTTGAGTGATTCCTGGAAGAGACTCTCTGACTGGGAATCCCTTTTGCCAAAACTTTCTCTAGAGTAAATCTAGTTAAAAAATAAATCTCCTATTATGAGAAAAATTCAATAAGCATCACTGATGGCCTTACAGTTCCAGTTATTACTCAAAGTTCTGGGAATGGGAAAATGGAAAGAATATGTCCCTGCCTTGCAGATTTTCTCAGTGCTTTGAGGAAAATATAGCTAAAAAAAAATAATCCCTCCGTGCTTACCTGGATTATTCTCTTGTAAATACTGGCATTTAGAGCAGAGGCTGCTCTTGTGGACAACTTTGGGAAGGAGGCCAAGCAGTGTCCATTCTGTAATTTGCAGGGAGGAACATGGAATGTAGTGAGAGCTTGTAGTGAAGGGGATCATGGTGATGTGGGTGAAACATAAGAAATTATGTTAAAGTACTGCTGGTAGATTGGAAAATGAAAGGTACAGGGATTCCAGGCCCCACTAGAATTTGCCTTCCTACCATGGGTAGTGGTGGTCTCTGGGCTCAACCAACTCTCAGTTTTCATGGGTGGCTCGGAGGAGCTTACGAACCATTCATACTGGCACTTGGAATGTAATCACGGATGTAAGTTGGAGTACAAGCAACAGTGAATAGAAAAATAAATCAAGGAAAACACCAAATAAGTTTGTTGTTCACCTTATTATACGCCAAGCCCTTTGTATCTGTTATTTAATGCGATCTACATAAAAACTTGTCAGTTTAGGAGCCACCATACACTTCTGGCAAGGAACAGAGTGGCTAGAATACAAAGCAGGGACATGAATCCTGCTTGTAGAAAATACTAACTACATAGCCTTGGATGCATTACTGGATGGATGTAGACATACAGATAAGGACATTCTGTACCAACGTCCTTTTATCTATTATAGGACTCAGAATGCCACCTAATTTTACTGCTCCCTATATAGATGAAGTAATGCATGGGGAACATTTTTATAGGGTAGCTGGTTGCTATTGTTGTTACACAATGAATAACTTTGCAAAGGTTATGCTGTTATTTTGTAAAAGTCAGAATTTATCTTGACTCTACCTGACTTCAAAGCTTGAACTTTCTTCTTACAATCTCAAGACAATGCATGATTGATTTCTAAATACATTGTACAGAAAAGGATTTCCCTGGGGAGCTTGGGGATAGGAAAATTTACTTCAGTTAGGGGAGTTAGAGAGATCTTTATTTAAAAAGTGGGGTTTGAGACAGGCCCTCAGAGATGAGTGGTGTTTTGAGAAGCCAGGAGGAAAGATGCAGGTATTGTAAGGGAATGTAATGGGCCAAAGGGAGCTGCCAAGTCAGAAAAGTGCAAAAATCTACAAACTCATACTTTTCTTCCTAGTTTTGGCTATCCTAGAAAGTGAAGAACTACATAAAATTAATTTGAAGAAAAATACTAACAGAAAATAACAACATTAAAAAACAATTTAAGGTTGGTTGTGTCCAAGCATTGCTTGAATAAATAAATGTATAACCCAATTTTATAGCTCTTATCATTTGAGTAATCAGTATTTACTGGTGAACCTGGCACTGTACAGACTACTTTTCATACTACACTACGTAACAGTAGGAGAAATATCACTGCAGGTGGTATATGCTAAATTATATGCATAAATATAAAACACATACATCACATACTTATATGCCATGTATGTAAACACATGTATGTATTGAAGTAAAATATATTCTAATATTTCAATAAATATCATTTTTCAGAAACAAAATGCCTAAGCAACATTGTTGGATCATTGCACAAAATGAAAACAAAAACAAAACAAAACAAAGATTTATTAAGCATTGCTTCACTTGAGACATTTTTACTTTCGTGAGAAAGAATTGTATTTGTATTAGGTTTAAGTCACTGTATAAGGAGAAGCTGATTCACTCTCAAAATGGGGAATCCCATGTTCCAAGAATGACCTTCATATGCTGAGCACAATGGAATTCTGGCAGCAGACTAAGACTCAAATCTACCAATGTAGATATAATAATAGCTCACATGTTCCAGCTGCTTATGGAGTGGTCCAAGCATGGCTCTAAGTATTTTTGAATATTTTCTAAGGTCATTTAACTTTCATATCAAATCAAAGAGGAGTTGGCTAGCAAACCAAAAACATAATTTACCCTTGAAATGCTTTCCATGTTGATGTAAAATATGTTGTCTAGAGTTAGAATTGCTGCCCTTCACTCCTAGTGATTTTCTTAATGATGGAAGAATTCAGCCCCATCAAAAAAAATGTAGATATGGAGAAAAAGATTACAGAACAGGAAAATGGTAGCTTTCTGCTTTGGAATCCACTTATCAAACATAAAGATCCCTCCTTCTTCTCAGGACTTTCTGTTTCTCTCTAAACCAAGAAGGTACCTTTTTACATGAGCAAACTCAGGACATAAATTCTAAAAGCTAACTTACGTTTACATTCTACATAGTAAATATTTGGAATTGATGCTTTGTTTAATTAGAAGATTTAAAAGAAAAAAACCTGGCATTGCTCTCTAGCCAGTAAAACATGTGCAGTTTAAGGTTTTTAGTCCAGTCCTAGAATTTAGTGTTTGTACAGCCTATAGTTCTATAAATGATGCTCATTCACAGGCCACATTGATATATATATATATTTTAAGAATTTTTAAAAATTTTATTGTCACGGTGGTAAACAGATGGGTTATAATTACATAAGTAAAGTAGTGATTACATTTCTTGTCTAATTTGTTCATCTTTCCCTCATTTTTCTCCCTCTTTCCCTCCCCCCAAAATTATACAGATCATTTCCAACATACTGTCTTGTATTGCTGTTGCGTATACTCCCCCTTTGTCCTTTGTCTCGCGATTTTGTTGTTCCCCTTCCCTTCCCTGGTTCAAATAAATGTATATACAATATCCAGGACATCAAAATAGAATGCAGTGACAACAGGGGATAAACCTTATTAATACTACCTGTATTGCCAATTAAATTTTTGCCTCATATAAATTATATATATATATATATATATTTCACAGCAGTAAAGAAGTTAAAATTTATGACATGATGATTGCTAGGTGAGCAATTTTTCTTTAGTTAGTTTTTTGATAATGTCTTGTACTAGCCCAGGCTAGCTTCAAAACACATTACTCTAGTGAAGCTGAGGTAAGAGGTATATACCGTATTTTGTTGAGATGGGAGCGTTACTAATGATTTTGTATGAGGTAACCTCAAGCCATGATATTCCTCTCTCTACTTCTAATTAGCTGAGATTAGAGTCATGAGCCACTGTGCCCAGCCCAAAGAGATTATTTTAAAACTTAACTGTAATTGTAATACATGTCATGTTAGATGTAATGCAATTATAATCATGTATAAATTATATCATTAAAATTACAATGGAGAATAATATGGCCAATATATTTAAATGAGTTAAAGGATTATAATTCAGAACATTTCTCCATGATACACCAAAATTTTATTTCATCAGAGTAGAGGTAGAGCAACCCTAATAAAAAAATATCCAAAAACCAAAACACTTGAAAATGTTAAACTTTTTGAGTGTTAACCTAATGGGAATGAATAGAAAAAAAAATCCCACACCTGTCCTCATGGGATGGGTCACAGTCAAAATACAGTTGCACTAAAAATATTGTATAAAATTACCTTTGGGCAACATGTGAAAGTTACATATGAATTAAAAGAAGTTTGGTTTTAGATTTGGGTCTCATCCCGAAGACTGCTTATTATGTATATGCAAATATTCCTAAATCAAAAAATATCCAAAATTTGAAGTGTTTCTGGACCAAAGCATTTTGGCTAGAAGATACTCAACCTGTGCTGCTGTCATCTATAAACGGTACTTACCAGCTCAGTGCACATTCTCACAGTGAACATTAGTCATCTATTCTTCAAAACTGAGCTGTGTGCTAAGATGTTCACTTTCTACCAATTAAAATAGACCAAAAGGAAGTATAAAAAGTATTTTTGAAAAGAAATAAGTAGAAATAAGCTTATCCACTTTTTTATATATTGAAGAGAAAGTTTAGTGGAATTGAAAAGCATAACATTTTTAAGTTAGAAAAAAAAGAAATCAGAATAAGTGACATTTACCTTCATTTCTTCTTCTTTTTGCCCTGGAATTTAGGTTTCTGGAATAATCAACTACTTAGAAGTAATGAATTGAAATTCAGGTCAACTCTTCCAACAAACAAATGTATCCATTTTCCTCTCATGCCTACAATTGATTGTTGACTGCTGATTAGTGAAAGAAGAGTTCTGTTTTGTTTTATTTTAATCTATGTTGTTTTAAGAAACTCTGGCTAGAAATTTGTAATTGTACCTTGGTCCCAGAAGGGAAAATATTTCAAAGATGAGAGGAAAACATTACTAGGATTGAGATGGATTCAATTAACCTAAACAATTACCTCTTCTATATTTGTTCATAGAATTATTTTAATGTTCATGTATTTATAAATCACATATTAATTTGTTTTTTTGTTTGATTGTTCACTTACTCTTTTAAAAAATATTGTCAAGGTGATTTACAGAGGGGTTATAGTTACATAAGTAAGGTAGTGATTATATTTCTTGTCTAACTAGGTACCTCTTCCCTCATTTTTCTCCCTGCTTCCCTTCCTTCCCAATCCCACCTTCAAATTGTACAAATCATTTCCAAAATATTGTCTTGTGATTATCGCAGTTGCATACGTTTCCCTTTTGTCCTTTGTCTCATCATTTTGTTGTTCCTTTTCCCTTCCCAAATTCAGAAAAACATATATACAATACCCAGGGTACCAAAATTTAACACAGTGCCAACAGGGGATAACCCCCATTTGTTTGTTCATTTACTCTCAAGTATATTCACCTCTATCTCTGGCAGAAGAAAATGCATAAAACAGTTATCACTATAGCCATAAATGAGAATGATACTATTATTTTTTGAGGATTAAACCAAGCAACATATTTAACATGTTTTGACTAGCTTGAGGCACATAGAGCTTAATAAAAAAAAAGATACCATAGTTGAATATAAATTGATTGTATAAATTCAGCCCTTTTTCATACTTCTTGGCCGTGTCAGGTTTTATATATTCCAAATGAACTTTCTGCATAAAAGTTTCTTTGAAAAAAATCTTTTTACCTTAATGTCTTCTCCTTCATAGTCCTGAAAATTAGGCTTCTTATTACACAATTCAGTTTCTCCAAGCTTGGGCAAGTTATGGTTTGGATGTCTTAGCAAACATTCTTAATTGGCAAATACTAGGAAGGAAGTAGAACAGGCATGAATCACAAGATGCCTTTTTCAGGAGAAAGCAGAGACTGGGGACAGAAGGCTAAGGAGTGTGGGGAAAGGTTTATCAACTTTGATGACAAAGGACAGACTTGATGCTTCATTCTATTTATGGACAAGTAGTACTACCTTGTACATAGGCACCATGTAAGCATATCCTAAACGGTTGTTTTATTTTAAAAACATTGTTCTTGTCTTAATCCCACTGTTTCATGTAGTTCAATGGAAGTAGAACACGCATGAATCACAAGATGCCTTTTTCAGTTTTCAACATCTGGTTTCACGAATTTCAGAACTGATAGACACACAGTTTGTCATTTAGATAAACTCAATACTTGGATTCTTTTGTTTTTATTGTGAAAATACCGTACAGAGGGGTTACAATTACATGGGCAAGATAATAAGCACATTTCTTATCAAGCATTGTTACCTCCTCCTTTGTTTCCCCTGCCCATCCCTTCCCATCTCCCCCGCCCCCAAATTGTAAAGTTCGTTTTTCTTTTTATTTATTTATTTATTTGTGAAAATTTGTTTTCAAAATAATGATTTGTACATCTCATTGTTGCAATGGGTCCACCTGTATCTCTATTTAAAATACTTGTATTCTTAACTGCTCTCGTTTCCTTATAATAAACTTGAAGCTTGGGTATTTGTGTACAAAGAATCATTTGAAATGATTTTGTTTTGTAACATATACTTCTCAAAGGAGATTCTGAAATAGGTATTCTAGCAACCACTTTACAAATAAGTAACTGGAGGTTCAGAGAAATAAAATATTGCCAAGATAAAAACAATTAATAAATTATTGAGCTTGAATTTAAGCAACATCTAAAAGGTTATGTTTCACTTTTTAACAATATGTTGAATTTTATTATCTTAGCTTATAGTTTTATTTATTGAATGAATTAGTTTCTTTCTTGTCTTTATAATACTACAAGCATTTTATTATTATCATCTTGATGGAATCACACTAATTTCTTTTTATCTTTTCAATTTAGCACCATAAAATTATGCTTACCTTTTCAACTTTGTTTTTTTTTCCTCTGCTGTAAATCTGAATTGCTATTAAGAAAAGTAAAACACTTCTGTGTTAAAATATTTTGGTCTCTGTGAATATTCCCCTTGAGGGGTTCTCTCCTGCCATACCTCATAAATCATCTAATCACTTCACGATTTTGTCATGCCAACTAAGTAGTTATAGATACATCACTAAGTGACATGTGATTTATAGTTCTGCTAGGTAATCTCTGATGGCAAATAAGCTTTAATGACTTTTTCCATAGGCCTAAGAACCCTTTTAGTGATTTCTAGAAGTTTCTTAAAATTGAACAATAAATTAATAAAAAACATACAATGAGATCAGAATACCTTCAATGTATTCCATCACAGTACATTGATGTATAGCAGCTGACCTCTGACCAATAATGGATCTCATTTCCTGGATTTAAAATTATATTACAATAATGTAGATAGTGTAAGATAAAAACAAAAGATATCTTTGTTGGCTTTACAACTCTACGTTTTATTAAAAAAATTTAAGAACTTTTAGTAAAGTTTTTAAAATTTTTTCTTTATTTTTAATAAGATCACTGGTAATATTCATGGTTGTAACTACTTTTTAAAATGCATTACTTAAAGAGGATTAGTGCTTTATCACAAGGTGATTTATGCAATAATTTGCTGGTGAGGCATGCAGCAGAATAACATTTGGCTTTGTGATATGAAGTATAAGACCAGTGCACTCTCTAAAGAATACCACAGTAATAATCTCTATTAAAAATATATAGGACAAGTGTTAGCTGCTAATATTCTCTAATTCCCATGCTTTCATTTGCAGTCATAAATCAAATGTTCTTTTATTTTATTTGAGAACAACTTGTACAAGTCATCTTCCTTTTTAAAATTTTTCTTTTTCTTTATTTTTATTTTTTGTCAGTTGTGGAGCTTGAACTCACAGCCTGGGGTTGTCCCTGTAGTCTTTTGTTCAAGGCCAGCACTCTACCATTTTCAGCCACAACTCCAGTTCCATTTCTTTTTCTATTTCTTTCTTTTGAGTGGTTAATTGAAGATAAAAGTCTCATGGCACTTTCCTGATTGGGCTACCTTTGAACCTCAATCCTCAGATATCAGCTCCCTAAGTAGCTAGAATTACAGGCATGAGTCACTGTCACATTGCTCATATTCCATTTTTATACTACTCATTTCCTCTTACATTTACTCAGTTCCTCTATGGTGTACATTTGTATTGTCTCTATCTGCCAATCAACATCAGGCTTCCTAGAATATCTACTGAGACGGACTGGAGGACCATGCTTATGGTATGAAGTGTAAGAGGTGTGTTCTTCACAAAAATTCTGGAAAGGTTTTTCCCTCTCATCCCCACTCACAAGAAATACAGTACCACTGTTGTATTTGTTCATCCTTTGTTCCACCTTTTCTGTATCCTCCCTTTACCCTCTCCAATACAACGTAACAAACAAGACAAGAGGAAAAGAAATCATAAACAGCAACAATAGCAACCAAAAATATCTCTCATTTCCTTTTCTTCTTTTTTTTGGGGGGGGGGGGCGGGGGTCCGATCGTGGGGCTTGATCTCTGGGCCTGGGCACTGTCCCTCAGCTCTTCAGCTCAAGGCTAGCGCTCTACTACTTGAGCCACAGCTCCACTTCCGGCTTTTTTCTTTTTGCTTATGTGGTGCTGAGGAATTGAACCCAGGGCCTTATGTATGCAAGGCAAGCACTCTACTGCTGAGCCACCTTCCCAGCCCTTCCTTTTCTTCTTAATGGTGAAAAAATATTCCAATTTGTACATGAAGAACATTCTTTGTCCATTTATTGATTGATAGACACTCAAGCTAATTCCATAGCTGGGATATTGTGCACACTACTGAAATAAACATGAGTATCTCCATTGTGTTCTGAGTTACATTTCTTTAGATATATATGTGTGAGTGGCATAGTAGGTTCATATGGAAGCTCTAATTTTACTTTATTGTGTAGCCTCAATAATGATAACCACAGAGTCTGTACTAATTTACATTTTTGGCAACATTGTATGATACATTATTTTGCATTTTTCTGGTATTTTTTGTTATATTTTATTTTGTTGAACATTGCCATTCACATTGGTGAGATGGAATCTTGTTTTGACTTACATTTTCATATGGCGAATTGTTTTAAATATTTCTTTATGAATTGCTTATACTTTGAGAATGCTGTTCAATTTGCCTTTGTCTTAATTGGATCACTGTTTTATTTGATGATAAAAAGGTGTTTCCTCTTGATTCTGACTATTGTTTCCTTTGCTGTAAAATGTTCTTTTTTATTTGATATGATGAGTTTTTAAATCAGTTTTATTCAGGTTTCAATATTTTAGACATTTCTTATTTGATGTAATGAGTTTTGTATCTATATTAAGTGGTGGTTCAAGGTTTTTTAAAAAAATGATGCTAAGGATTGAACTCAGAGCCTCACAGTTCTATCAAAGGCATTCTACCATTTAAACCATGCCTCCAGACTCTTTGTGCACTGCTTATTTTTAAGTTAGGGTCTCTCTTTTTACCCAAACCAGTCTAAGCTATAATCCTATATTTTTCTTCTCTGTTTATGGCAGGTGTATGAATATCATGTTTGTATTATATGTTCAGCCATTAGTTTAGATGAAGTCTTAAGGAACTTCATTTTGCCTCCATCAGCCCCTCCTCTTCCTCCTCCTCCTCCTCCTCTTCCTCCTCCTCCTCCTCCTCTTCCTCCTCCTTCCTAGACTCTCTCCTCTTTCTCTTCTTCCCCCACTTTTCTCATCCTTCTTCCATTCCTCTTTCTTTTCCTCCTTTTGGTACTAGGGAGACTATAACAATGGAGCCATTTCCCCAACTTACTTTGCTTTAATTATTTTTCAAATAGTTTCCTGCATTTATGATGAAGTTGGTATAAATCATGATTATCCCATGTATGATTCCAGAATATCTAGGATGACATGTGTACAGAAACATGCTCAGCTGTTATTGGTCAAGACAATGTTCTCATTAACTTTGAGTTAATTTTGTTGAAATTTTTTTGTTGTTAAATCTGACAAATGTCCCAGATTATCACTGAAATTTACACACACTGTAAACAAAGAAGGGGTTGGATTCAAGAGAAAGTTTGTTTTATATTTGTTGTACTTCCAGAATTGGAAAAATACAGAAGAAAAAATCAATTTATATCTATTCAGGAAAATACTATTTGTCAAAGTCAAAGAAAATTAATTGTAATACAGAGAGAAGACAAAATAAACAGTAGCTTTCCCTATAGTAGTGCTTTCTTTGTTGGAATCTTCTGAGGGGCAGAGATAATGCAGCAGAAACAGGAGCACCAGGGATTATGGCCTTGTTCTTAAATCACATTAGGAGGGGGCCACTTTCAGACACAAGTGAAAAACTCAGGAAACACAGCTCAACTTTTGCTTTCCAGAAACACAGACAGCATTTCATAATGGTTGTTATGCAGCAGTGACATGTACATTCTGCTCTGTTTAAAATAATATTCACTTGCTAGATTTTGTTATGCTCTCAGTACAATATATAATTTAATGTACTAGCCATATAAGTCTAGATGCCCCAAGTATTCCCCCTATAGAGTTGAGTTACTTGCTATTGATAGCATAATGATATTAAAACAATTTTAGTTAATAGCTCTTGTCTTTTATAACAAATTGTATTTTTTCCCTCTTAAAAATACTGATCCCATTTAAACTACTACTGTTATCCAAAGGTTTAAGTTTGACTACTTAGTATTAGCTTGCTTGTATTGTTTTACAAACATTTCAGGTTCAAAACAGGTCACTTGCTTTCATAATAACCTTATCTAAATAAGTGGTCTTCCTTTCACTACCATGGAATGACAGTCTCTAAATGTTTCTCAAGTTCCTTGGTGGGACAGTCACCTAATGATCAAATTAGAGCTCACTCAACCAGATCTGTGGTAACCACAGTTAGTAGGCAGCAGTTAGTTCTCCTGTTCAGATTTACAGAGCATCCAGGTGGAGTTCATTACTGTGAATCACCCAGCATGCTCCCCTGACAACAGATTAAGAAAACAGTCTAAATTAGAGATGGCTGCACTGCTAAACTTATTCCTTGCTCAAAATGTAAGCACCCCCTACGCTTAGCCACATACATCTTATCCGTAGTTGCTTTCTATCTAGGGAGACCCTCCATTACTATTTGCTGCTGTATTTGTACAATATCTAAAATATTTATGAAGCTGAAAGCTGAAAAATTACAGATTTGCAGCAAATACATTCTGCAGCTGCAGGTTCTTGGTTTGCAAATTTATAACTGGGAATTTACTACTAACAAATTCCAGCTTTTGAGCAATTGAATGTATTTCTCTAACTTGCTGCGCTGCCCAATCGTGGTGACTATGTTCCCAGACTGGATGGCTGCAACGATGGTAGGGCCTCTGGGGAGGGAGGAAGGGACAGGAATGGATGGAACTATAAGTCATCAGTCACCAAAAGCCCCTCTGGCTGATTAAGTAGCAGGTGTTAATAGGAACCCAAGGGAGTGCTCTCTAGTTCCCTATAGCCAGAACGTTAGTGACATGATTCAAGGCCTGGAGGGCTTGTGGCCCTTTGAGGGAGGTGGTAGGGAAATGGACTTGTAAAGTGTAAAGTAATAGAGAGGTAACCTGTTTGAAAGGCCTCTCAATATGTAAAAGGTATATTGTCTGTGAAGACGATAATTCTAATACAGTTGTGCCAAGTATTTAAAGTTCTCAGGAAGCATACAAATCATAAAATTCACAGTTCCTGCTTGATGACTTTGCTTGCTTGCTTGCTTGCTTTTTTTTAAATTGAAGATTGGAGTCTCATGGACTTTCCTGCCTGGGCTGGCTTTGAACCACGATTCTCAGATCTCAGCCTTTGGAGGAGCTTGGCTTACAGGTATGAGCCACTGGCTCATAATTTGGTTTTCATAAGACATTTATCAGAAGCAATAATATGATATTTGTTCAATGTTTATTTTAAGTAGTTGTACAAAGATGTTTAATTAATAAGATATTACTTAATTTTTGTTTTGGACAAAGCATTTATTGAGAAAGTAGGCAATGAAAACATTGTAAAAAAACAGCTATGTAGCAAACACATATTTATTCACAAAATACAAAGAATCAATTGATAAGTTGATATTCTAAGCCAGTGGTGTCTATTAAGTTGCATTGAACTTCACATTTTGACAGGACAATTAACTTGTTCCTTCTGCCTCAGAAGAATGTTTGAGACATAATCAGTATTCAATTTTTTTTTAATTGTAGCCAGGCGCTGGTGGCTCATGCCTATAATCCTAGCTACTTAGGAGGCTGAGATCTGAGGATCATGGTTCAAAGCCAGTCTGGGCAGGAAAGTCCATGAGATTCTTATCTCCAATAAACCACCAGAAAACCAGAAGTGGCCCTGTAGCTCAAGTGGTAGAGCATTAACCTTGAGCTGAAGAGCTGAGGGACAGCACCCAGGCCCCGAATTCAAGCCCCACAACCGATAAAAAAAAAGTTGTACACTTAACAGAAATGTACATATATCAATAATATATAGAAACATTTATTTCTAAAACATAAATACTACTATGCAACAACCAGAAACTACATAATCAGTACAGAAACACTCTCATTTTAGAATAATAGATCAATATTTTTCTTTCATATAGTATAATATTATATTACATATTCTTTTGTGGCTTATTTAATTGATGTAACATACCATTATTATTTACTCATTATTATTTTAAGGAATGTATTTGGATAAATATATAATAATTTATTAATATATTACACAAATAGTGACTATGAGTCCTTTCCATATGGAGATCAGAACCATGGGATTTTTTTCATGTTTGGTGGGAGGGCAGTCCTTATTTCTAGCTGGAACAAACTCGTAAGTGTACTTGGTGAGTACTAGGAATGTACAGATGTTCAACTTCTTAGATATTACCCAAGACTTCACCTCTGTACCAATAGCTAAGAGATTGGACTCTTCCACATGCTTGTCAACACTTTTCATTACTTTGTCTTTAGTTATAGTGATTTTAAGGATTGTACAGTGATCTCTTAATGTATTTTTCATTTGCATAAAATAAAACATTATTCACACACATGTATTATCAATCTGAATAATCTCTTTTGAGATCATTTTGTCCAGTTTTACTGATCCTTCTATTTTCATTACTGATGATGAAGAATTCCTTATCTATTCTTTATATACTCTGAGTAAAATTATTTCTTTTTAAGGCATTTTGGATGAATGACAGATCATGTTAGCCCAAATGGCCACAGCAGCAATTTAGGAACTTTTGCAGTTTTAATCAACCTCAATCTTCTCCTGGAAGTTAATGAGTCTAGGAAGCTTGCAAAAGGAAACATCTTGTGTGAGTTCTCCTCAAACCTAGAAGAATGTGGAGCTTTGAGATCTGTTCTTTAGAAATCTTAGCATAGTGTTCCAGTTTCCAAACACAATAATTTTAAACTCTAGAAAATATCTTGAGAATAAACCAAACCTTTACATGGAATTTAACTCTATCCCTAAAGCTTTTTTTCCTTGAAACAATGATTTAATTTTTGGACAAGGTATTTTTCTTTGCTTTATTTTGGTGTTTTTATGTGTTTGTATATTTATTGATTCTCAATCTTTACCTATTAGCACTTAGCTCAATTTATCTTTGGAAGCCTTCTGTATGGAATTTCATTCATTTAATCCTTGCTATAATAGCTACTCTTCAATATTTATAATATTAACTGATAACTTTATTGTTTTTCTTTATATAACTTAATAATAAAAGCATTGTTCTGCCACGTTATACCCAGAAGATGATAAAGTAATTTCATTTATTGGATTCAACTAAGAGCTAGACCTTCATCTGATGCAGATGAGTGATGTACTTACAGAACAACTCTAAAGCAGAGTTATTCTGGCAAGTTTTGAGCAAGTAATTTTCCAAGAGTGGAGCAAGGTCTTATCTGTAAACTTACTCATTTTTATCATGTTAATCCTCCCATCACAGCCATGTCAAACTGTATATGTCACATCATGAGAAGCAGTTAGGAAGAGGTACAGCATCTGTTGGAAATCAAAGACTAGATCAAATATACATTAACTGATATTCTGTACAATTAAGTGTTGAAGCCAAAACATATTCTTATATTTTTGGAGCTTCATCATGTTTGAAGAAACTCAAGGTTTATACCTATATAAATGAAAGTAAATATGGGAAAACAGTTAATATTCTGATAATTATTGAAATACATTCTTGTGATTATTACTGCTAATTACTATAATTATATTGGTTATCTATTTTTCTGAGGGTTATACCAATACACAATTAAGGACATTTGTAACATGAAAATATTCATGATTTCTCAGATACATTTCACTTGAAGTTTTATAAATTGAAGTGATTATGGAGGTAAATAAAACAGATAGGAAGGAAGAAAGCCGGACAAAAAATATCATATAGTTTTCGTTAGCACTGGGAGGACTGTGGCAGTAGATTTTGTGGCCATGTATGGACAGACAGAGAAGCAATTCAAAGAATTATTCTAGGAAACGAAGCCAAGCTTCCATCATCAACCGCTGAAAGCCACAGCATATTCTTCTAACACAGGACAACAGGAACCACCTCTAGACCAATTCCCTAAACTGAGATATGGTTTTCTCCTATTAATACAATCATTTGATTCCCTAGAGTCCTAATAATCTGTCTGCCGAACTGAGACTTGGAAGAGAGATTACAGCATAAATAACTACAGTCGGAAAATAGGATGAACCAAGCTGTTTCTGATAAATCACTATGTATAGCTACTTACTTTTTATTGTATGATTTAAATGAACATTATTTGACTTTTTGGTGCTCTTCCTTAATATATCAGTTGCCTGCGTGTGTGTGTGTGTGTGTGTGTGTGTGTGTGTGTGTGTGTGTGTGTGTGTGTGTGTGTGTGTGTGTGTGTGTGTGTGCTGATTTGGGAGTTTGAACTCGAGGCTTGAGTGCTGTCCTTGAGCTTTTTTTTTTTGCTCCAGTCCAGTGCTCTTCCACTTGAGCCATAGCTCCACTTCTGCTTTATTGTGTTGCATAATTACAGATAGGTGTCTCATGGACTTTCCTGCTCAAGCTGTCTTCAAACCATGATTTCAGCCTCTTGACTAGCTAGGATGACAGGCATGAGCCACGTATGTTCAGTTCATTTGTCTTTCTGGTTAGACAGTGAAAGGCAAAGTTAATCAATAAATACAAAGGGTGGGTGAGAATGTTGCAAGAGGTGACATTGATCAAAGCACATTGTATTCATAAACTGCTTTAAAGGCAACTCCATAATATATCTACTTAAAGATAAAGAAAATATTTAAAGAAATCTTACTCTATTGTATAATTTAACCAACATTCCCACTCTTTAAAATAATAATACTGATCATAAATGATAATTAAATTATTAGAAAGGATCTTAAAAATTCTGTAGTGATTTCAGAACACTCATGTAACTGTTGAATTTTCTGGGAATACTCTGTCTTCTCTCTACCCTCATTACCTCTATTTTCTGAGCAAATGCACTTGTTATTCATACTTGAAATTTGGTACCTTTGATTCCAATGGTAAATGAACTTATTGCTTCATGGGGTATTATTTTATAGCATTTAATATTCTTATAATGTTATAACTACATGTTTATTTGTTTATTCTACTAGAACGATGATTCCAAGGGCTCAGGGGATGATAACTTATTTCTTGCAAAACTTAGAAGCCCTGCATCTAGTAGTTGCCCAGTGAGTACTTATTGAATGGATAAATACATTAACTAATATATTGAGGGGAAATATGAGCATATTATGATTCTAAGAAAAGTTAAAAGTAATCAATAAATGTTGAACAAGGTATAGTATACTCTTCTCAATAATTAATTGTAACTGTTATTTTACATTAACTTAGAGTATTTGTTGGATAAAACTCCTGACATGTATCTAACAGCTGATATTATCATCATTGGATGGATGGGAAAATTGAAACTAAAGAAGGGATGTCTTCTCAAAACCCCCTTGCAAAATTAGTCATTATCAACAAAATAAAAAACTCATTTCTGTATCTTATTGACAAACGTGTACACTATCTTAGCTTTTCAGGTACATATATAACTAATCTCTTTGGTAATATGTACTAAGTGATAAAATCTGGATACTAGCACTTTCTATTCTACTTTCTATTCTAACTTAGTAAATGTTCATCATTCTAATTTTGTCTTAGACAACACAATAAAACTCCCATTATACATGTGGCTTTTGGAATATTAGAAAAATAGTAGATTTTATGGGGGCTTTTAGTTATCATTCTCTCATTAAAATTACTTTTAGTTCCCCTGATTCCTTCCTTTCATGCCTCCATTCCTGTTTCCTTATCTCTCTTCCCATTCTTTCCTTCCTTAATTTTATCTCCTTCCCTCCCTCCCTCCTTTCCTCCCTCCCTCCCTTCCTTCCTTCCTTCCTTCCTTCCTTCCTTCCTTCCTTCCTTCCTTCCTTCCTTCCTTCCTTCCTTCCTTCTTTGCTTCCTCCTTTCCTCCCTTCCTTCCTCCCTCCCTCCCTCCCTCCCTTCCTTCCTTCCTTCTTACCTTTCTTCCTTCCTTCCTTCCTTCCTTCCTCCCTTCCTTCCTTCTTCCCTTCTTTTTCTTTCTTCTTTCCTCCCTCCCTTCCTCCCTTCCTTCCTTCCTTTTTGCTTCCTTTATTTCTGTGTTTTTGGAATAGTAAATTGGGATTTCTTAAAAAAAAAAAAAAAGCACATCCAAAATCTGAGGTAGGCTGTTAAATGAGTCAACTGAGTAGAACGTTATCCCTTTCAGTAGCTGTTTTTCTTTTTTTAAAAATAGAATATTATCATGATTTTTTACCATACAATTAGCTTGTTGGATTATCATTCAAAGGTTTATGTATTTTGAGAATCACTAAAGTGTATTGATTTTCTTATATGACATTACTATTACTAGAACTATTTTCTTCTAAGTTTTTAATTGTAAATAAAGTAATTGTTTAACAATGTCCATTCAAGTCATTCAATAGGTCTCACTCTTAGGATCTGTCATTGTGTGTATCCTAAGTATTCCCAATGGTATGTGTATGTGTTCGTGTGTGTGTGTGTGTGTGTGTGTGTGTGTGAGTGTGTGTGTGTATGTGTATGTGTATGTGTGTGTATCCCAGTGATAATACTTTGAGAAACAATGGTGAAGAATCTGGTACATATGCAGCTAAAATGGCGATTTAACAGCAGCCTAATAACCCTAAAGCAAATAGTGGCTTTTGCATACTTTTTATCTTTATCATCTCAGATGTAATCATCTCAGTCATAAAATAAACTTTGCTCATCTGCCTAACTCTTAGAGAAGCTGTATAAATGAATATTATCACATATGAATATTAATATATAAATATGAATGGAAGAACATTCAAAATTTGACATAATGCACTGTACTCAGATCTTTGTACTATTGCATTAGGACATGTGGTTAACTCATACAGGCAAAGTCAATTCTGGTGTTAAAATGAATATTGAAATTGACAAGACTAGAAGATTAAGTTTAAGTACACAAAATTAGGCATAATTGTATTAAATTTGCAATCAGTGTACCAGGAGTTTATTGAAATACAGCAGTTTACTGCTAATAAAACTTATATTTTAAGGATATTATCAGCATAATATGAAATAGACCTGATGCATTTAAAAAGGTAAAATTGGTAATGATTTCAGTAACATAAAAGAAATACAGATGGAAAATTAAAAATTCCCCAGATATAATGTTAGAAAGATATTTGGGAAAGTGAAATAAGCTATCTTGGGGTATGGTATCTGTGGGAATGGAGAGGGTCAGTGGAAAGAATGAATGAGAATGAAAATAGTTGAAGTAAGAAAATGTAAGCAAACACAATGTAAACTGCTGAAATTATTTTAGGAAGGTGATGCTGGAAGAGGGTCAGAGAGGGATACCTGACTTATGTGTCTGGAAGTGTCAAAAGAAAAACACACCTGTACAACTAACAGTGTCAATAAGAAATCTTATAAAAGAGAGCACTGTGGTCAGAGCTGAGCAGCGTCGCCCGCATCGCCAGCGTCCATGGCCGCCTATGCCTACAGCCTGGGCCCTGGGGCCGGCCCCAGCCCCGCAGCGGGCGCAGTGCTGCTGGACCAGAGCTTCCTGTGGAACATCTTCCAGCGGGTTGATAAAGATAGGAGTGGGGTGATAGTGGACATGAGCTTCAGCAAGCTCTCTCCAATGGTATAAGGACCCTGTTTAATTCAGTGACCGTCAGGTCAATCATCTCTATGTTTGAACTGGAGAATAAAGCTGGAGTGACCTTCAGTGAGTTCGCTGGTGCCTGGAAGTACATCACAGACTGGCAGAATGTCTTCCGCACCTATGACAGAGACAACTCCGGGATGATCGACAAGAGCGAGCTTAAGCAAGCACTCTCAGGCTACTGGCTCTCTGACCATTTCCACGATATCCTCATCAGGAAGTTTGACCGACAGGGACAAGGCCAGATTGCGTTTGATGACTTCATCCAAGGCTGCATCGTCCTGCAGAGGCTGACAGATATATTCAGGCGCTACGACACGGATCAAGATGGCTGGATTCAGGTGTCTTAAGAGCAGTATCTCTCCATGGTCTTCAGCATCGTGTAACTAAGCCTTGTGAATATCAGCACCGTTTGGGAAGAAAATGCCAACCCCCTACCTGGGACAAATCAGGACACTGATGCAGTTAGATTAGTTATTCTTCCTTCTGTGGGTTTTCTAAAATTAATACTTGTGACCCGACTGTACATACAAAATATGCAATTGAAACATACAAAATATGCAATAAAGTAATGATACAGAAAAAAAGAAATCGTATAAAAGAAAAATATGTATTAAGAAACTCTTGTCAGTAAGATCTAACCCTTCATGTTCTAGATTAAAATTCTGTAGTCTATTAAAAAAAGAATGAAACCTCTGTAAAATGGCAATAATTTTAAAATGTAAAATAATTTGTTTTTAAATAAAATAATTAAATTAAGCTAGGCACAGTGGCTCATGCCTGTAATCCTAGCTACTCAGGAGGCTGAGATCTGAGGATCGGGATTCAAAGCCAGCCCGGGCAAGAAAGTCTGTGAGACTCTTATCTCCAATTAACCACTCAGAAAACCAGAAGTGGTGCTGTCTTAAGTGGTAGAGCACTAGCCTTGAGCTGATGAGCTCAGGGACAGCACCCATGTTCACAGTTCAAGACCACACAACCGACAAAAAAATTAAATTAAATAGATTTATTTCTTTCTGGCAATACCACAATTTTTCCAAGGTTAAAACAAGAAATATAATATGGAATGCTATATGGAATCTATTGGGGAAAATGACAATGGATTTGTATCTTAAGATTTAACCTTGGGTGACAAAGACTTTAGTGTAAGTTCTAAACTTTATTTCTAATTAGCTTTGTCAGCTCTGTTAAATTTCAGCTGATAATTTGAAGAAATAACTCTTGAATTTAGACATGACCTTCATATTGTAATGCAAGTCTATTAATGTAGTATTGACATACAGATAGGTAGGAGGTAAAGGGAAACAGAGAAATATTAAGAATCTAAACTAATTTGAGCTTATTCTTTGGAAATTGCAAAGTATATTGTACTATTTCTCTTGAAATGAGAAGTCACATTAAATTACCTAACTGCTCGCTTCAGTGCTGTCTCTGTGAGAAACTTGCACCTTAATGAGGCTCCATATTCCTCAGAGATCCAAAATCTTTAATATATTATTTATTGATATTTCCTCCTTAGAAATATTTCTATAGCTTTTTTTTTTACAAATTTCCAAAAGTGCAGGTGGCCAAATCATTTCTTTTTGAAGTATGCAGATTGCTCTCCTCAGAGCTATTCACTCAATGAGGCTAAATACATATCCATGAAAGATGGAGAAGATATTGAGTCAGAAAATTCTTGAAGGACCAAGAGACCAAAATAAACATGTTTTCAACTCTTCTGACATCTGGTACTCAACATGAAATAGCAATATTGAAAATTTGCTAAAGGATGCTTATTTCAAAAGTTTGACTCAAATAATTACATATTAGTATATACCATAGCTATTGACATAGTGATATGGAGAAGATTGTTCACTCATGTGCTCAAGTTAACAAAGATATTCTTAAAATAATACTGTAGTATATTGTGATTTAAATGTGATGAGTCATTTAGAAATAGAGGGTTTTTTTATTATAAGTGATTATTCTAGCATAGTTCTGAATTGGGAAATACACTGAACATTTTTGCTTGGTGCCAGAGACGTAAATTATTCCATATTGTTCAGTTCTATGCCAATATTCAGAATGAAAATATAGTTCAAAATAAAATTTTGAGCTGTGATAGTTAACATTAAGTAATATACATTAGTTGGCTTAGTCATCAGGCATTGCATTAAAAATAATAGAACAACTTTGTTTTCCCCAAATATGCATAATTACAATTTGTTAATACATAAGATTAAGTTAAAAAAATACCATATAACATAAGATATGCATTCTCTCTCATGTTCAGTAATTTGGATTTAAAAATAATTCTTTCATCATTAGTTGTACAAATATCATATACTGCTCTATATTGCAGTGACTAAAATTATTGAGCTTGTATTTTATAAGAAAAGTTGCATAGTATAAAGAATATGTAATAACACTAGAACAAATAAATTATATATGTTCATCTCTATCACTGTGAGGCATCCTATCAGTAAAAGGAAACAGTTGAGTGAAATTTGAGAGGGGCTGAGCTATGCAAACAGCAATAGCATGGCAGGCTTTAGAAAAATCCAGCACAATGATTCTAAGGTGATGATGGCTTAAATGACTAGAAATTCTGATGCAGCCGGAGACACGATGTTGGGAAAGCACAGATGTTTAAGGTAAAAACAAAAAGACAAAAAAAACCACAAAGAAACATCAGAAAGCTGGGTTTCCATAAGGTTATAAGCTTAAAAACGTGTGTGGTGTCAGTTGTCAACCAGGAGCTGGTAAACATATACATTTGTCAAAGAAGATGAAGCACAGAGACCTGTTGAAGCTGCAGCTGAGTGAAGTGGTTTTAGGACTTGGGTACTGGTTATTGAAATGGATACTATGTGGACAAATTAAATGATATAAAATGAATAGTAAGAGTTGGGGCTGGGAAGGTGGTTCAGTGGTAGAGTGCTTGCCTTGTATGCATGAGGCCCTGGGATGGATTCCTCAGCACCACATAAGCAGAAAGAGCCACAAGTGGCGCTGTGGCTCAAGTGGTAGAGCACTAGCCTTGAGTTGAAGAGCTGAGGGACAGAGCCCAGGCCCCGAGTTCAGGCCCCATGACTGGCAAAAAAAAAAAAAGAGTTAAAGACAGTTCAACATACTTTCATTTACTCAATTATTTCTAAAAATTATTGTAATGCTCTCTATTTTAGTAGGTACAGATGTTTTGAGAAATCTCCATTTCTCTCTGTCCCTGTCTCTGTAACTAAACTGGGGATTAAATCTAGGTCGTTGTACAAATCCTCTACCAGTGAACTACATACACATCCTTCATTCAGACAGTATCCAGTGTTCTCATACTTCATAAAGAATAGAGACAAACATTCAAAAGAAGACCCAGAGCAGTGGATGATTGACAAATAGATTGAGAAAATGTGGTATATAGACACATGGAATTCTATACTTCCATCAGAGAGAATGACATTGTCACATTCATAAAGAAATGGAAAGACTTAAAAAATTATATTAAGTGAGGGAGGCTAGACCCAAAGACACATAAGCTTCCTAGTTTCTTTGTAATAATTGGAATGTGTATATAAATCTACAAGTAAACCCAACGAATAGTAAATGACAAAACTTACACTTGGACATGTTTACTTAAACAGCACTCTAAACATTCACATAATGAGACCAAAGAAACTTATTTTTAGATGAGGATCACAGGGCTCAACAGCTATGTCCATAAGATCATATAAAATGATGCTTATCAAAATGAACTCCAAGAAATGGAAACAAGTTGTTTTTTTAAATTGTACTGTTTTCAGTTCTTTTTTTCCCCCCTCGGTTTTTTTCTCCTTTTTTGTTTTTGATTTCTGTACACTTTTTCTTGTATGTAAATTGATCTGATTTGGGGAGGTAGGAGGGATGCACAGAAACAGTGGACAAAGAGTAAACTAACTCAACAGTGATACTCACTAGACACTATATTGGAAATGAACTGTATAACTTGGGGTAAAGTGAGGTGTGGAGGGAAAAATCTGGGAGAAAATGAGGGACAGTATGATGCTATTCAAAATCAAATGTACTCATTATGTGACTTTATGACTGTAATTGCTTTATAAATCACTTTTATAAGGAAAAAAGGCTTCAGAAGATGGTAATGACATCAAAACCAAAAATATCTGAAACATGGTAAGATGTTTCTCTAGAATCAGAAGTTTTCATGGGTTTATTTCACATCAATACTGGAAAGTTCTAGGTACCAAACATACAAAAAGAATTAAAAGAATCTATCTTTAATATATAAACCAAAATCACAATAATAATCTAAAGTCCATGGTCTTTCCCAAAGTATATTCTTTACAGCCATGGCAAAGTATATTCCAAAATATATTTCCCAAAGTATATTTCCCAAAGTATATTCTTTACTTCATGGCACCATTGCCATGAAGTGATGATCAATATAATTGAATGAAATATTGCATGTCTATAAAACATAGGTTTGGAAATAATTTTAACTTTAAAACAATATTTTAACTTTAAAACAGTAATATAGTTGGAGAAAGTGGCAAAAATCTATAGCAAAAGTAAACAATCTTTAATCATCATTGTATTTTGGAATAACAAAGATTTATCAATTTAGTCAAACATTGTTACTGTGATGTCAATTCACTGTTTAAAAATAGAAGAGCTTTCATCACTAGAATTTACCTTGGAAAATTAGGTAATTAAGTCACCAAAAATGGAAAATGAGATGAGTCACTTTGTAAATATTACTAAGACTTTTTAGATATCTGTTGGATATTAAAGCCAGGCAACAGTGTGACATAGAAATATGTACTCTAAAGCATCTTTAGCAGTACCAGAACATAGCAGTGAAAAAAAATAAAGGCTAGAACAAATATTGAATGTGGAGAAATAAAGGGGAAAAAACATGATACAAAACCATTTAGAACTGCAGCAAAAGCATTGGTTATTTTAAAATTTGAAAATTGTTTTGTTTGGTTATTTGTAAATAATTGACATTAAAAGTTTGCAACCTATGGGTAGGATCAGGAACGTAGAACTGGGGGAAAGAAGTTTGTAAAAACACAAAACTATTTTCCTCTCTCTTTAAAATATATTCTACAAAATTAAGAAAAATGAGGGAGGTGTTGTGAGGGATGAGTGAGAATGTTGAAAGGGGTGACATTGATCAAAACTGTTGTATTTATATGCTGCTTTGTTAAATAGCCACTCCTTTGTGCAACTATCTAAAGATAATAAAATACTTTTTAAAAAGTGAAAGTAGATTTTTCCTCATCATTTATTGTTGTAGAGGGATCCTTTCCTGTATCTTGTAGAGTGGAACTGGAACAACTTTATGAGTCAATCTTGGATTTAAATTTAGTGTTTGAAACAAGAAGCTTTGTAGTTTAATAGTCTTATAGTTTAGTGGGTCTTCCTTGCCAATTCAATAATCCTATATACAGTCAACACTTTGGTTCTTCTCTATAAATTGTGTTCTTTTTTCTTTCTTCAAAATGATGGACAAACCGAATTACATACATTTACAGAGTAAGGTGAGTTTTTCAATGCAATGAAAAAAGGAAAATTACTACTATAAATATCTGTACCCCTTATATGACATGGCTGTCATCGTGATTATGTTTCCCAAGTAAATTAAGACATGAGGCTTAGATGGGAAAAATATGAGAAACAGCTATTATTTACTGCTTTATTCAAGCTGGTTTAATATATAGTTGAATGTTTGAAATATTTGAAGAGAAACCATTCTCACAGATAGTATGTGATAAAGGAGAATATTGTGGTTTGAATATATAACTTCCATCCACGGCTCATGTGCTGAATGCTGAATGCGGAATGCTCAGGTATTTTGGAAGGTGGTGGAAAATTTAGAAAGTGGAAACTACCTGCAGGTAGTAGATCATAGTAGAAGTATTTTAAATCTTATTCCTGGTCCTTTGTCTCTTCCTCCCTGCTGTCTGTCCCTGAGGACAGCGCAGCCTCCTTCCTGCTCCTCCACAGGCTCCATGGCAAGATGTTCAGTCTCTTCCATAACCAAAGGAGCAAACACATCCTGCCGACTACAGACTGAATACCTGAAATAAATTCTTTCTTCTTTTAACTTGTTAATGTCAGATGTTTGGTCAGAGTGACATACAACTGACTAGCATAAATAACTCACAAAATGACTCTAAATTCCTAGGGGAACCCAGTGTTCTCCAACCACACTGAAAGCCACTGGACTTGCAGTTACTTGTCGCTGTGTGTAAATTATTATCACAGCGGTTTTTAAAGGAAAAGCTCTGTTTTCCAAAGCCTGGTTGAAGTAGTCAAGACTCCCAATGCACTGAGTATAAATTTAGAACTTCTTTATACTATTGCATATGTCTGAAATATATGATAAGAAAATTTTGAATATATATTCAGGCATGTCAATGATAAACTTGATTGGCTAATTGCTACCCAATCATTTCCTAGAAAAATGATTTATAGTACTTTGAATAAACCCAAACATGATAACTAAAATTCAATAAAATTTGAAGCTTGAAGTTTGCAGTGACTGGGAAGTGAAAATCTGTTTGATTATTCTACTGTGTATGTTGAATCTACTTTCTTTTTTTTTTTTTTTTCTGGTCCTGGGCTTGAACCCTGGGCCTGGGTGTTGTCCCTGAGCTCTTCAGCTCAAGGCTAGTGCTCTACAATTTGAGCCACAGCACCACTCCTGGTTTTCTGGTGGTTAATTGGAGATGAGTCTCATGGATGTTCGTGCCCGGACTGGCTTGAACTGTGATCCTCAAATCTCAGCCTTCTGTGTAGCTAGGATTACAGGCGTGAGCCACCAGTCCCCGGCTAAATCTAATTCTTATTATTTATTATCCTTTTTTGTGTGTGTGAGGAAACTGGGTTAGTTTTGGTGGAAGATGATGCGTAAAGATGAGAGTGCAAGATGAGCATATCTCTCAGAGACAAGCCTGAGTGGTGACGAATGGACAATGATGCCACGTTCTTAACATGTGATTGTGTCATGCACTGAATTCTCAGCCTGGTAATAGCTGACACTGATGAAATTTTTATATTTGAAAAAACTGATGGAAACTTTAAATGTATATTTATTAATGCGTCATTTGAATGTAAAGTATTTTAATACAACATTATTCAATTTCACCAGTATACTCTCATTTGATCATATGAAACAGAAGCACATAACCCACCAGTTATTCACACACACCAAAGTCAAAAGTTGATTCTGTGTAACAGCTCCACAGCAGAATCTTAAGGGAAACTCTACTAAGTACTTTTACATCTTCTTCTTCATGACCTATTTCAGAAATCCCAGACTAAGAAGAATCATTTAATACCTTTCAGATGAAGTAACTTGTTCCTTTTCCTCTTTTTTAAAAAATATATTTTATTATTTGTAAAAATATATTTTAATATCTGTAAGTAGTTGTACATGGGAGCTGCCATTCAATAAATCAGCTTATAATATATAGTGTATCTTGAACAATGTCACTCCTTTCAATATTCCTAGTTTCATTGGGTATACATTGAATATTATAACGGCATTCCCTCTCCTTCCTCTTTTCATTTCTCTACTCCATCCCTGTCCCCTCCCAACTAAAGTACCAGATTCCTTGTGTTGATTCTGTTAGACTGTGAGTTAATTCTACACCACTTGAATTCTCTCTTGCATATACCATATTTTGGTCAGTACATTTGTATAACTTGCACAGGATACAATAGGTGCTTACTTGTACACTTATAAATTAATTCCAGCTTCTATACATGAGAAAAAAAGTGTATTTTTCTCTCTGGACCTGACTTAACATATCCACAGTAATATAATTGACCAGGAAATTGATATGATAAAGTGAAATTAATATTTGGAGAAACAGTGTGAGGACAAGGTCAGAGGGTAAACTTTTATATGTCTGAATATTGAGTGGATTTACTTGATTTATTTTTCTGGTATTACCTGGTAATATGAGCATTTTAAAAACATTCTCAAAAATATATGAGAATTTTTTATTTCTAGAGATTTTCTTCTCTTTTGCTAATGGTCATGGCTAAAAAAATATATATTTAAGACATAATAGAAGAGATACGAAAATGTATTTTCTCCAGTAATATGTCTCTTATTTTATATTGTATTTTATACAATAAAAGGTTCTTTCATGGCATCAAGAGAGACTTGAATAGACATGAGATTAAAGAAAAACAGTTAAATTCAAAACATTATTCCACTTAAACCATAATTCTACATATGTAAACAAGCTGTCAGTTCCAATGTTATCTCTTAATACATTCTGGTATATTAGTAACAGTCTTATGAGAAAAAGAGGAATAATTTTCTAATAGTAATTGAGGAGATTTGAAAGTGTTTTCATTTTACATACACACAATACTTTTAGACTCTAGATGAAACCCTCTATCATTCATTGCTATTTGCAGAAATTCTAAAGAATAAAAAAACATCAATTTCATGACTTACTACAATGTAAAAGATTGCTTTTCTCTTCAGCTTAATCTATTATCATATTGACATTTTACATAGCTATTTTATTTATTTTTCATTAAGTTTTTATTGTAAAAATACTGTACAAAGGGGTTACAGTTACATGGCAAGGTAATGAGTACATCTCTTATACAGCATTGTTGCCTCCTCGTTTGTTTTTCCCCTACCATCCCTTCCCTCTCACTTCCTCAGCTACAACCCCCCACCCCCAAGAGCATGACTTTGTCACATATTTGATTCTTTACTTTTTAAAGTATTTAGCACATTTATGACATGGTTTCAAAGTGAAATAGTCTGGACTGTTGAAGTGTCTCTGGATGACTCATACTTATTAATGCACTATCCTGAGCCAGAGCTGTGCTATACTGATTTAGTCAGAAGACACCTAAGCAGAGAATGCGCTTTTGTACTATAAAATTTTGAAATTCTTTTTCTTATGAAGTTAATTTTGCAACTTTTAACCCAATCAATATTTAGTTCATAGCTCACAGAAATAATGGTAAACCTTCTATCACAATATTTAAAATAATAAAATGTTAAATCATTTCTTGAAATATAACAAGATTTCAATTGCAGATTTAATGTGACAAGATAGTATTTTATACTGCTTTTATTAGCAGTATAATGAATTGTGAGTAATAAATTCAGATGTGGTGCACAGACTTGGACTGTCAAAAATACTTGCTGGCTTTTCTTCTGTTTATTCTTACGAAATCCAGTAGGAAATATATGGGAGCACATTTCATGCTTCTGGCAACAAATGATTTTTTAAATTTTTTTTATCTTATTGTAAAGATGCTGTACAGAGTGGTTCAAATGAAAATATTTTATGGTATTGTTTTAGCATTATTTTTTTCTGTGATAACATCGTGACTCATGTAAAACACGTTTCCCATGGTATTCAATTATAATGATACCCATACAATTAATCTATACCACAGAATATATTATACTTCTTGATATCTAGACAGGCATATAGTTAGGACAAAGGAAATTCTTGCTTCATAGTATGAGACTGAAAAATGCTATATGGAATATATTCAGACCATAACTAGTATTATGGAATACTACTGGTTACTATTGTATTTCTCATCGATATTGAAAACAGGTTCTATTGTCTTGTTTATAAATTGAAAAATGATTGTTTGAATATTTAGTAAAATAATCCAATGTTTTTCAGTATTTTCTCACAAGATGGTAAAATGTTTACATTTGAATCTTTCCCTCACAAGATAATCTAAATATGAAAAGAACAGTAATGAAAAAAGAAGAAAGGTAAAGGACAAATCTCAGTTATGTTCATCCTAAAATTATTTAGAAGAAGATAAACTGATATGGAAAACTTAATTAGATATGCATCAAAATCCCCCAGAATTGTGAAAAAATTCCCCAATAAAAATGCACATTGGTCATTGCTACAAATTTATAACGGAGTGAGACTTATATTCAGGACAAAAGTCTGTCTTTTTTAAGATAAATTTGATTGTAAAATATATCTTAGAGAAGCCAAAATAATCGGTCCAAATCTTCTCTTTCCTTTTTTGCTTTTTGTTTTGTTTTGTTTTGTTTTGTTGTTGTTGCAGGGCATGAACTCTGGGCCTGGGCACTATCCCTTAGTTCATTTTGCCCAATGCTAGCACTCTACCACATTGAGCCAGTGCTCCACTTCCATTATAGGGGTGGTTAATTGGAATTAATAGTCTCATGGAAGGGATGTGAAGGGTAAACAAAGGAGGAGGCTGCAATGCTTGATAAGAAATGTATGCATTATCTTGCCCATGTAATTGTAACCCCTCTGTACAGTATGTTCACAAAAAATAAAAATTAAAATTAAAAAAAAATAGTCTCACAGACTCATGGGGTGGCTTTGAACCACTATCCTCAGATCTCAGTCTTCTGAGTAGATATGACTCAGACTTAAAATATATAAAAATGCTGGGTGCTGGTGTCCTATGCCTGCAATCTTAAGCTAACTAAGTGGTTGAGAATTGATGATTGAGGTTCAAAGATAGCCCTGGCAACAAAGTCTGTAAGACTCTTATCTCCAATAAACCACTAGAAAACCAAAAGTGGTGCAGTGGCACAAAAACTGGTAGAGCACTTAATATGACTTTTTCCAAGTCCTTCCATTTCCTTGTAAATGGGGGAAGTGCCATTCTTTCTGATGGAAGCATAGAATTTCATTGTATGTATGTATGTATGTATCTATATATGTCAAACTTGTTACCCCTTCCCTCATTTTTCTCCTACTTTCCGACCCAACAATCAAGTTGTATACCACATTTTCTTGATCCATTCATCTACTGATGGGCCTCTGGGTTGGTTCCATATCTTAGCTATGGTAAATAATGCTGCAATAAACATAGTTGTACTAGTAGCTTTAGTATGGCCTTGTTTGTGATCATTTGGGTAAATGCCTAGAAGTAGGATTACTGGGTCATAGGGGATCTCTGTGTATAGTATTCTGAGGAACCTCCATACTGCTTTCCAGAGTGTTGAAGAGTTTCCACTCCCACCAACGTGTACTAACATTCCCTTTTGACCACATCCCCTCCAGCATCTATTGTTGTTAAATTTCTTGATTGTAGCCATTCCAACTGGGGTAAGGTGGAATCTCAATGTTGTCTTGATTTGCATTTCTTTTATGGCCAGAGATCTTGAACATTTTTTCATGTGTCTTTTGGCCATTCTTATTTCCTCTTCAGAAAGTCTTTAAGTCTTTACCCCACTTATTAATAAGGAGGTTGTTTCTTTGAGGATTTGTTTTGGGGGGAATTAATATTTTGAGTTCTCAGTATAGAACTGTATAGTCTGTTGTATGGCTAGTGAAAATCTCCCAATCTGTGGGCTATTGATCTTGTTATCTATGACCTTCACCATATAAAAGCTCTGCAGTTTAATGCAATTTCATTTGTCCAACAAGACCCAAAGAAACATAGATCCCATGGTCTCTTTTATTTGTAATAATTAGTGTACATTAGGATAATTTAATAGATGAGAAGAATAGTTCAATAGCTATGTACATATGAACATATAAGATGATGTTAAGCAAAATGAACTCCAAGACATGGACACAATAGGTTTTGCTTTGTTGTTGTTGTTCTCAATTTACTTCATGATAACTTTTTTCTTTTGCATTTTCTTCCCCATATGGTTTGTCCCCTGTTGTCACTGTACTTGATTTTGTCACCCCGGGTATGGTATATATGTTTATCTGAACTAGGGAAGGGAAGGGGAACAATAAAATGATGAGACAACGGGCAAAGAGGGAACCCATGCAACAACAATACTCACAAGACAATATGTTGGAAATGATCTGTAAACCTTGGTGAGGGGATGAGGGAAGGGGAAGAGGGAGAAAAATGAGGGAAGGGTAACAAGATAGACAAGAAATATAATTACTACCTTATGTAACTGTAACTCCTCTGTATTTTTTTTAAAGTGGTAGAGCACTAGTTTTGAGCAGAAGAGCTCAGAAATAGCACCAAGGCCTTGAGTTGAAGCTCTGTGCCCAAGAAAAATAAAAGAAAAATATGAAAAACTGGGATGATATTAGTCTCTTACAAGGTAAATACATGAATGAAAATAGACCATTAAAATGTGAGTATTACCACCAAACTTACTAGCAAGATCATCTTAAGTAGATTAAATTTGGTCAGAAAGCTCTCCAAAGCTCACCTTTTTCACATGAGGAATTAGTAAATAATAGAATTTGGTTTCACAAGAGCATCCAGAAGATGAAGAAGAACAAAAATAAAGAGAGTTATGGAAGCTGATTTTGAAAATTTATTAGCTCTGCCCTAATCCTTGCTTAACAGATGATTTACACTTATGGAGATTATTTGATAGTCTTGGTAAAAATGAAAATTTAGACAGTTTAAAGTATTAGAAAAGACTTCAGTTGTAGAATTCTGAGTTTTAGTTTAATTGATGTAACTGGTTAATAGAATGATACACACAAAAATGACCCAACTGAACAAGTGAACATACAGCCAACATTTTCCAATGAAACATAATAAAGTCTAGGGTATATAATTTACCATCTACAATATATATTATATGCTTATAAACTGTTGGACCTATGTAGAAGCAGAAAAATTCACCTATCTAGAAGTAGAAGAAAACAATATAATTGAATCCCAAGATTAATCAGAAGTTAGAATTAGTAAACAGCTTGCAAAGTGGGAGTTATATTTGTCTTATTTGCTGGTGATATAATTGCCTAAAGAGCAATCCAAAAGACTCTAGAAAAAAGCATTAAGGATAGTAAGTAAATAAAGCAAGTTTAAGAGAAAATGGATACACATTGATTACATAGTTGTGTAATACAATTAGAAATGTTAGGAATATCAGTAAGAGTATTAACTCAAGGAGATCTACCAAATGCAGAGCTAAACAATGATTATGGAATCAAAAAATAAATTCTTAGTCTGAATTCTCATTCAGAAACTAATTTTCAAAGTAAGCATCTGATTTTCCCCCTGGCAAAGGAGCATTGACCCTCACCTATTATATGGGCTACTTTTTTATACCTTAATGGATTGTAACCAAGCATTTCTGTTACAGTATGCAGAATGCATTAGGTGATCAATTTACAAATAAGAGAATTGCTCCAAAAAGAAATAAAAATATTTAATGACTCAGAAGAAAGCTACAAAGTCTGTAGTAATTTTTTTTAATTTTATTTTATTTTATTTGTGAACATACTGTACAGAGGAGTTACAATTACATGGGCAGGATAATGCGTACATTTCTTACCAAGCATTGCAGCCTCCTCCTTTGTTTATTTACCCTTAACATCCCTTCCCAGCCTCCCCCCTCCCCCCCAATCCCAATCCTTCTCCTTCCCCCCCTTCCCCCCCCACCGCACCGACGTTGTAAAGCTCGTTTTGGACATGACAACTTGTACTTCTCATTGTTGCAACAGGTCCACCTGTATCCTTAAACAACTGGTTTTTCCCCATCTCCTCCACAAGTTATACTGACATCAAATATAGTGAAAGCAGGGGTTATACTGTGGGGGAAGGACATACAAAGCAACAAAGAGATAATCTTATAAATGCGTTAGAAACACATGCATGAAAGAAAAAAACATTAAAATACACATCTAAGGGTTCATTTTCCTGACATCACATGTCTGTAGTAAATTTTATGTAAATAATTTGTTTCATCCATAGAATAGTGTGATATGAAATATTTGAAAAAGGATTTGGGAATATTTATACAAAGTTTATACAAATGTTAAAAATATTATAGAGCTCAAAAAACAGTAAAGCAATATTATAAAAAAATCCCTTGAGCTACTAGAGTTTAATTAAATGTTGTTATGGATTAAGCAGTCCACTAAATGTGCCAAATCAAAATAAAAAGCATGGATGACCCAACTGCTAAGAATCATGATAGTTTTTCCATTGGACAATATTATCTTGTCCATTAGAATGAGGGAAATTAAAGCCTGATAGTTTGGAGACATTTCCAGTAGTCTTTGTTAGAGGCTCAAAGTTTTATTTTTTGCTTCTCATTAGACAGTACTACAGCTACAATTTTGTAATACAGAATCAAAAATAAAAATATAACAATTCCGACAGATTAAAATATATATTTGTGAAGACTTTTATGTATTATTTTAATTATTAATTGAATGACAAACTTTATTAATGACATACATTTTTTTTGTCGGTCATGGGGCTTGAACTCTGGGCCTGGGCACTGTTCCTCAACCTTTCAGCTCAAGGCGAGCACTCTATCGCTTGAGCCACAGCACCACATCAGTTTTCTAGTGGTTTATTGGAGATTAGAGTGTCATGGACATTCCTGCCCAGGCTGGCTTTGAATCATGATCCTCAGATCTCAGCCTCCTGATTACAGGCAATGACATTCTTTTTTACTTTGTAGGTCTATCTAAAATTCTATCAACAATTCCATGATGAAAATGTGAAGATTATTATTTCAGCATCAAAACTAGTTTCAAGCCAGACACTCATGGATCAAGCCTGTAATTCTAGATGCTCTAGAGGCTGAAATCTAAAGGACTGTACTTTAAGCCAGTGCTGGCAGAAAAGTTCATAAGATATCATGTCAAAAATAAAACAGAAACAGAGCTGGCTGAATGTTGCCTATAATCCTAGCTACTCAAGAGGCTGAGATTTGAGGATCCCGTTTCGAAGCCAGCCTGGACAGGAAAATGTCAGTGAGACTCTTAACTCCATTTAAGCACCAGAAAAGCCAGAATTAGAGATATAGCTCAAGTGATAGAGTGCTATCCTTAAGCAAATAAAGAAGCTTAAAGACAGCTCTCAGGTCCTAAGTTCAAGCCCCAGTATCAGCAAAAAAAATGCAGAACTGGAGGCACAATTTAAGTGTTAGTGGAGGCTGTCGTAGCAGCATCTTTAAAAGAGATTCTATCTTAGTCCTTGGATTTACATTTCTTACTTGTATTTCTGTTTCTCAAGCCTGGTTCTCCAGTTGTTTTCTGACCCAATGTGCTATCTAATAGTCCTCCAACAAATGTCAGTTGGCCTATGATAACCAGAGCCAGTTTTCTATTTGTAACCAAAGATGTGGATTATGTATTGATATACACCTTCATGCAACTGAGCAGAGTTTGTGAAGAATACTCTGCATGCACATGAATAAATCTCAAGCCTCACTCAATAGGATATATACTCATTACCTTACTCATATGTACATCCTCTGTACAGTATTTTTACAATAAAAAACATATAAAATATTTCAAGCATATTTCCAAAGCAAATTTTAAGTATTTTGTTAGTTTTTTCTATAATTACCTTATCTTGCTGTACTAAAATTATATGGCTATGTATGGCCGTATTCTATCTGCTTTAGAATCTCATAAAAGAGGATGGCATTTGCTACAAAGGCTTGTCTCTATACTCAGACATATGACAAGCACTTAGATACTTAAGCTGAGATGTACCTATTTCAATTTGTTATGGACTTAACTAGCTTTGAATTTAATGTGAATATATTTGTATTCAATGCTGTTAGGTACCGATAGGAATAAGAATCTTCCCTTATCAATTCAGTGCATGACTGTTTCAGAGTTCCCCAGTGATAGTTTACTTTAGATCTGTAAGTAAAGAAACACACAAAGTTTAGATCTAGTTTTAAAAGTGATGTGAACCTGTCAAGTGTTAGGAAAAAGGGAGAGAGTAAATTTAGGATTGTGTGTATCATTGTCATAATTAGTGAGTTTCAGGGGAACAGCTGATATTTTTTAATCTTCACTGAAGCTAGTCAGAATAAACACAAGTAGATTTGTCTGGAGTAAATGTCTTAAGTCAGAGATAAAGGAGTACATGAAGGAGGAAAAGGATTCAAAAGTGTTAAATGGAATATAGAATCCTAGGAAGAATGAATGAGATATCTTGACTAAAAGACAAGAAGCAGATTAAGTTATCTACCAACTGTTTCTCAGTCCATTGGGGTTCAAATCAGTAAAGTATAATGGAGTATTATAACATGACTATCATTACAGCCACATCAGTGTTTCCATTGCAAACTATCATTTTTCCCCCATGGATTGAAACTCAGCTATTCTGACGCAAGCTGGGCTGGAAGTTGGCACAAGGGTCTCAGGATCCCAGGAAACTGGACAAAGAAGAGAGATATTTAAAAATTGATTTACCAAACTTTCAAACACAAATATAGTCACTTGAGATAGGCAGAGAAAATAATTAATAATACATTCTCTCCAAACTAATATGCAAAGCAAATCCCTAGGTGCTATGTCCAAGTGAAAGAAAACATTTTAGGTATACAAACTGGAATAAAAGAACAAAGCAAACAAAATCTTGACCTGAAGGATGAGATTTTAATCCTGAAAGCAATGTCTATTTTACAGAGAATATTTAGATGCCCCCAAACCATATTTAGTATTCTTAAATACTTACTTTTCTAAGGAATTCTGATAACTACAATGAAATTATAAAATGCACATGGACACAGTGGGGTTAGTTATACAGGATGCTCTAGCATGTTTTTTTTTTCCTTCAGACTTCTTGATAGATAACTTTAATCTAAATTCCTTCATCTCTGACTGTCAGCATCTTTTAAAACGTGACTTCTGTGTTTGCTAATAATGACAGAATTTACTCTGAAATGTAAACCTTTATTTTATACATATTGATTTTCTCAGTGAAAAGTTCAGCTAATATCAGCTTAAAAATTCAGACATTCAGGACCACTGTGCAACAGAACAGGTCAAGAAGCTCATTTTCACTTTAAGAATTATTTCGTTAGTTTCTTTTTTAGCATTTATATTTACTGCTAAGATATAATCAACTATAATTGTAATTGCTTTAATTTCAATTGCTATTCATGGTTAATTAATTATTTAATATACCAATACAGGGGCTTTAACACAAGGCCTCCCACTTTTACTTGTTTTTTTTCCACTCAAGTCTGACATTCCACCACTTGAGCCACATCTCTACTTCCACCTGTTTGCTTGTTAATTTTAGATAAGAGTCTCATGAACTTTTATGCTGAGACAGGTTTTGAAACTTGATCATCAGATTCAACCTCTTGAATAGCTGGATGACAGGGATAAACCAACAACACCCGCGTAATTTGTGTTGCCTTTTAGTGATTTTAACTTTTATTTTGTACTTCTGAAATCACAGAAGTGTTCCAAAAGTCTGTTTTTTAGAGTTCAATAATTTACTTAATTAAGGTCCAATTTGCTTATTTTACTCTGATTTGTAACATGGTTATGATAAGAATAAAACCAAGTAAGAGAATTTTGATGGAAAAGCCACTTCTAATAACTTTAAAAATAATAAAGTCAATATTGAATATGTGTTGAAAAATATCTAGGCTACTTACTAAGCCAGTTAGCAAGATGGCTGACAGAAGACAAAACCGGAAACAAGGATGAATCTGTAGATTTCAAACTTCATTTTTGTATTTTACATTTTATGTTTAAATGAGTATAAAAATAAAAATAAAGAAATTGTTCTATCAAATCTGGCAATTGAATAAACAATACACATGAAGCTAATTTGTACAAATAAGACCATCATCTGTTTTTTAAAAATATATTTTATTATCTATAAGTGGTTGTACAAAGGAGTTACAATTCAATATGACCATTTATGAGTATAGTGCATCTTGATCAGTATCGCTTTGTCCATCATTTTCCCACCTGTTTTTAAACCTGTCTTTAAACACTTGAGAGGTTCCATGGTTTCAATGTCCTCCTGTAAAAAACTAATTCAACATAGATATGAAACTGCACATGTTAAAAAATAATCCATTGTTATCACAAAAAATTTCCACAAAATTCATCTAACTATATTTTCCTGTTTGCTTAGATTCTGCCAATAAACTTCTTTAGGTGAGTGGTTTGTCACAATTAAGAGTTAAAAAGTGGTGGATGTGTATAGGGGTTACAGCTTCTTTGAATCCATCATTGACCCTCAAAGTTATCCAAATTGTGCTTAATTTCCTGCACTTGTCAGTTTTAATTTGTATTAACTTTGTTGTTGTTGTTGATTGTAGGACTTGAACTGGGGGCCTGGGCACTATCCCTAAGCTCTTTTGCTCAAGGCTAATGCTCTACCACTTTGACTCACAGGCCACTTTTGGGTTTCTGATTGTTGATTGAAGACTAGAGTATCATGGACTTTCCTACCTGGATTGGCTTCAATCCATGATCCTCACATCTCAGCCTTCTGAGTAGCTAGTATTACAGGTATGAGATACCAGCACCTGCTAATTTGTATTAATCAGTCACACAATTAATAAAAATGTTATTCTGAAAGAAAGGGGAGTTTGTCATAACAAACTCTTAGGAATGCTGACCTAAGTATTAGTTCTCCCTGCTTATAACTTGCCAGCAGGTGGAAAGTGGCAGTATTAAATGTCAGCTAAGAAAAAAATTGATTTCAAAGGATGAAGATATAGGCAGAAAGCCTTTGAGACAGGTTTTAGACTACTTGTCTATTATACCACAGAACCTTTCTAAGGGGAAGCATCTGTTCCTATTCTAGATTAGATTACTATAATTGTGTGTTGCTGTTTGATTTATGAATAGTCAAAGTTTGAGGACTTTTGAGTTGGGGAATTGTTGTTTTCCTTGCTTATTTCTTTTTTTCTTGCCTCTAAGAATTTTCTTTCCCTCTTCAGATACTCAGATTCTAACTCCATGATTTTTTCATATCTGCATGTATACAAAAATGTGTATTCTTTTAGGAGAATCTCAGCCTATAAGAAGAAAATCAATATTAAAGACAAGCAACAGGAAATACATAGAATGAAAGAGAATTCATATTTTATCATAAATTTAAAATTTGAAGGTTCTTTGTTTATAGGAACTTGTATCTTGCTTTATTCCCAATTGTTTCAAAAATGCTATTTTTTCATACTACTATAATTTGTATTTCCTTTTTCAGGTTTTTAAAGTTTTCATCATAGAGGTCCTTCATCAGATAAGTTGATGTTAGGCGAAATGAACCCCAAGACAGGATTCAAATATTTTTTTCTTTCTTGGGATAGTTTCTAACATATTTATAAGATAATTTCTTTGTTGCTTTGTATGTCCCTCCCCCACAGTATAACCCCTGTTTTCACTGTATTTGATGTTGGTATAATTTGTGGAGGGGAAGGGAAAAAGCAAATCGTTTAAATAGGGATACAGGTGGACCCATTGCAACAATGCGATGTACAATTTGTTATGTCGAAAAACGAACTTTACAACTTCGGCGCGGGGCGGGGGAGGGGAGAGTGAAGGGATGGGAAGGGGAAACAAAGAAGGAGGCAACAATGCTTGATAAGAAATGTACTCATTATGTTGCCCATGTAATTGTAACCCCTCTGTATGATATTTTCACAATAAAAAAACAGAAAAAAAAATTAAAAAGACTGAAGATCAGCATGGAAGACCTAACAAAATAGAAATGTAAAATGAGTTGTGACACCAATAGTACTTTCTTCAAGCTGTTTCTAGGGCTAACTATTGCATGCTAATAAAAAAAAAAACCTGGGAAATTCTATATCTACAAGTTCTATATTTGGCAAAAATGACACTCAGGGATGAATAAAAAATCAATATATTTGCAGGTAGAAAGAAATTAAAAGATTACTTTGTTATTAGACGTTTCCTGAAAAATATGGTGAAATAAAATTCTCTGCCCAGAAAGAGAAGATAAAGATAGGAATCTTAAGTCATCATTATATTTGATGGTTGGAAAGAAATTATTATACTACTCGATGTGGCTTTCAATGTTTGTAGAAAAGTATCTTAGAAAATCAAGTGTCTTAGAAAATAACAAGACAAGGTGTGGCTAAAGTGGGAGAGTTCTAGTACAGCAAGCACAAAGCTTAGAGTTCAAGTCCCAGGAAAGAAAAACAAAATTATATAATAAATGAGACAAAGGGGAATGTTACATGGTGTAAAAGATAAAAACTGCTATGTATTTAGCAAACTTGTAGCACATTGACAGTAGTCAGTGTTGATGTCTGTATAATGTAAAGTGAATGAAAATATCATAAAATGTTTTCTAACACATTTATGTAGGTAAAAAATGACTCCCAAAATATATTCAAATTATTCATAAAGAGAGGAAAAAGAAAAAAGGAAGAAAAATTTAATACAAATAAGAGTTTAGATAAATAGACATATTTATTTCTGAGCCTAAAGGTGATCACAGTAAATATAATGGAAAAAGGAAAAATAGATTTGAATAATGGATAAAAACCATTAGCAAAGAAACTCAGTTTAAAAAGTGCAGTACATAGATGAAAATGACATAATAACTTGAATAAATGAAAACTAAAACCGAAAATAGAAATAAATTTAACAATTTACCCTGAATATCTCAAAATGATTACTTACTATTACCAATGCTCAAGACATAAATTTCTCTTATAGTACTCAGTAATTTATGGTTGAATTACTTTTTAGTTATTTTTATTTTAACTGACCCATAAGCATAGAAGATATTTATTGGACAAGGTTTGATACAGAAAATAAAATATCAGAGGAAAGATAATTAGATTAACAAAACATTATACATATTTAAAAATTTTACCAAATGGTTGGCAAATTTTGGTGAACTGGAGTTTCCTGTAGCATATCATGATTCAGAGGTTTTTGGAAAAGTATAAGTAAAACCACTTCCACTTTCAGAAATCTGTTAAAATTGTAAGAAAAATAATTTATTAATACATGTATTTGTTTATTTGATCAGTATTTTCATTACCTAAACCCAGTTTTATGTAGAATTTCCTAAAGTGATATGTACCATTCTTAACAGAATTAGTCTTCAAATTCACTTATACAGATTCTTAGTCATCAAGGTAATTAAATAATAAAATGTACATTGAGAAACATAAATAAAAAAAGATTTGGTCAGATCTCAGGTATTTTCAAAATAAATAAAGCAGTATGTTTATTTAACATACTGCTTGAGCTTAAACATGTTTTCACTCATCTTTTTCTCATTCACATTTATCACTAATAAATATCTGTAATATTTATTGTCAGGCTTTATGATTAAATGATGCCACATTTTCTTCTGAATGGCATAATTTTTTTTACCTGATTGTGGCTGTGGGAGTAAAGTACTAGAATGAGTATCTATTAAGTTTTATTGACTATTCATAAAAGCTTATCATAACCAGCTGGAGTCTGTAAACAGCACTGCGGGTATTCAACTATATTTGTCATCAAATCTGTGGATATATACATATATATGCACATATATATGTATATATCTGTTTTTCAGGAAAAGGAAATATATAAAATATATATTATATATTTGACAGTTTGGTTGTTCTTATCTGTAATCCTAGCTATACAAGAGGAAGAAATAGTATCATGACTTAAGGTCTGTCCAGGGGAGAAAAGTTTTCAAACCACTATCTTAAAAGATAAGCCAGATATTGTGTTGTACATCTGTAATCCCAGCTACAAAGTAGGCAGAGGTCAGAACATTACAGTAAGTCTAAATCCACCTCCTGAAAAAAATGTGCTAAAACAAAATGGGCAGATATACATACAAAATGTATGTTTATCAAGTGTATGTATATACAAAGCCCTGATGAGGAACTCCAGTGCTGTTAAATGAAATAAATAATTTTATAATCTATCACCCTAGACCAACATTAAAATAAGTATAAGCAAACAAGAAAATTCTTCTAACTTTTGGGTCTCTCAGAAAGGACAGCTTTGTTCAGAAATCTAGACTTGAAATATATTCTCCATTTACACTTATGTCAATATAGATGAAGACTTCCTATCATAGAAAATATAATACAATATGATATAATATCTTATAATATCTTTTCATTATGGAAGAGAATGTCAGAATCTTTGGTTTTTAACATGTGTGGGCATTTGTATAAGAATCACTAGAATATAAGTTCCAAAATTATACATAACTTATAAAATAATATTTTTAAACCATAAAACCATAGCACTCATCAAAAATTACATGCCCATATGTCAAGATTTCATATAAGTGATTAATTAGAAGGAGGTTTTTAGTATGCCCAAATCTACTTGAATAAAGCTCCGATTTGGATTTATCTTCTCTACAGGACAATGTTCATTAGCATTGTCATGAACAGAAATCATTTATAATCTTGGTTTTCCAAAATAAATTTTTCATACCATATATCAAAGACAATTATACTTGCATAGCTTTATGGGATGAGAAAATAATAGAAATTACAAGGTGTTTTGTGGAAAATATATCATTAATAAATTTCAGGAAGTGGCGCTATGGCTCAAGCCATAGCTCGCCTGAAGAGCGCAGAAACAGCACTTAAGCCCAGAGTTCAAGCCCCACGACCGACCAAAAAAAATTTTTCACCTTTTCTTATATGTTTTACTTGACAATCTTTTCTACTTTGCTTACTATTTACAGTCTCAGCAGGCAGAATTGTGCTTCATACTTGTGATGAATGAGAATCTATTGAGTAAATAGCTGATAAAATGAAAGAAATGTTTAAGTCATCTTATAAATAAACAAGCAACTAAGACTTCTACTTTTTCCTGGTTTGTGATCTTTTAGATAAATTCTCAGGAGTGCAACCACTGGACCTTAGGATAATTACATGTTTAATTTTTTGAGGGACCTCCGCACTGCTTTCCAGAATGGTTGAAGAAGTTTACATTCCCACAAATGATTTATTAGGGTTAACTTTTTGCCAAGTCTTCACTAGCTAGTCTAACTAGGGTAAGGTGGAATCTCAATGGTGTTTGGATATGGATTTTATTTATGGCCAGAGATGTTCACCACTTCTTCAAGTGTCTACTGGCCATTTTTACTTCTAAGAATACTATAATTAGCTTGTTAGTCAATTTGTTTATTAATTGGGTTTTTTTTGAGGATTTAATTTTAAGTTCTTTTTGTATTGTGGACATACCAGAACACAGTGAAGCCACCAGAGCAACCATGTTTATTGCAGCCCTATTCAACATAGTGCAGGGATGGAATCAGCTCAGATACCCCTCAATGATTGAATGGATCAAGAAAATGTACATACACAAAAATGAAAAGTTATTCATCCATAAGAATGATTTTGTAGCATTGATAAATAAATAGAGAGACCTATGAAAAGTTATCATATGTGAAGTAAGTCGGGCTCAGAGAAACCAAATGTCCATGTTTTCTTTTATATGTGGAAATTAGATTTAGCTTATAATCTTATAAGCTTATAAATTTGATGGTATACAAGTACATACAAATGATTTAACTGAAATATAGTAGATTCAAGAGAGAACTCAATGTAACTCATTAGGAATGCAAAATCAAAATGCAGCAAAATAAGGTGCCAAAAAGTGGGTACTTGAAATGAGTGGGCAAATGAGGAGGAGAAAGGGAAAGAATGTACTAGAAATTCTAATGATTTTTCAGAAAGGATCATTTCTTTTTGCAATTTTCTTCTGTGATAACTAAAGATTTTGAAGACTAAATAACCTTTTACTCACAACAAATGTCCTAGATTTTAATTATATATTTGAAAATGTCAATCTTGTGTGGATTCTATCAATGTCAAATTACCCTTTATAAAACAAAAATATCTACAAAACACATATTTCACATGCACAGTTACTTAAAGAAATACCCAAGATTGGAATTTCAATGAATAAATTAATATAAAGTATGAAATTTCATTCTAAATATTCATTGTTTTAATATGTCCTTAAAGCTGAAAAAACAGGTATTTTAATTGTTAGGAATTTTACACTTTTTTTTACAATCTGTCTATTGATTACAGTATCACTACATTTTTCAAAAGAAAATTATCAAAAGAATCTCAAATGTTTGAACAAACATTTCTCTAAATTGATGTGATACATGTTTCCTTTAAAAGGTTCAATAATAATCATTATGCACATAGTGCCTATGTAGTACACTGTAGAGAGAAAGATTTAAATACTATTGATGCAAATTGATTAAATAATTAAGAACTATGGGGTAAAAATGATAGAGGCAATTTTTCAAAAGTAAATCTTTTCTTAATACAGGTAAATACATCCTTGAATACTGGGTAATTATATCTGGGATTGAAGTTTGCTACTCTTTCTCATGACATCAAGATGATGTTCTATTCATCTTATTTTTAAAATGTGAGCAACAACTTTCACATTGTAACCATTGAGGACACTTAGCACTCACAATAACACATCAAATAACCTTGTGAGGATACAAGGGAAAAAATAAAGCAGAAGTATTTTACACATTGATTTTTGTAAAAGCATTTTCCTGTAGAATCGATAGACACATAAAGAAAGAGAAGACAATTGAATTCAGAGTATGAAAATAGGTTGTACTGAGACTGCAATTTCCAGTTTCACAATATCAGTATTTGTTTGGATATTTTTATAGAAGTTCAGGTTCTAAATAAAATTTGTTTGGACATTTTTACAAAAGTTCAGGTAGTAAATAAAATTCTTTTAGAATTTTGAATTGAATACTGTCATAAATAAATGTACTACTTATTTGAGTCATGATTGTAAGTTGACAGTTGAATTAGTAGGTGTAAATATGGAATTTGTGGAAAGAATTATGGGGAATTTGAAGAAATTATTTTGCTGTTATTATTAGAGGTTCTTGGGCTACAACTACATATCTTCATAATTAATTTTGGAAGTATGTAACAGTTAAGAAAATTTCTAAAATGACTATATTGTAGTCACAGGATCAATATATGTTTGGAATGAGTTATTTTATACTATTCTGTAAATATTACAAGAAAAATATTACCCTATTTAAAAATTTTAATTAAGAATCCATTTTAGTTTCTTGTTGAAGAAAAGTATTTTTTTATTTCATCTGATAGATTTATAATAATTTAGAAATTTCCCTTGGTCTTGTCCCACTAAATTGTGATGCATATGCATACAGAGTTAAAGAAAAAAGTTTTCAAGAAAACTGAAAAAGAAGGAAGGGAGGCAGGAAGTAGGGATGGAGGGAGAGAAGGAAAGAAGAAAGGAAAGAGGGAAGGAATGAAGGAAGGAAGCAAGGAAGAAGGGAGGAAAGAAGGAAGGAAGCAAGGAGGAAGGAAGCAAGGAAGGAAGGAAGGAAGGAGGAAGGAAGCAAGGAAGGAAAGAAGGAAGGAAGGAAGGAAGGAAGGAAGGAAGGAAACAAACTTCATTTTTTTAATTGTGAAAATACCGTACAGAGGGGTTACAATTACCTGGGCAAGGTTATGAGTACATTTCTTATCAAGCATTGTTGCCTCCTCTTTTGTTTCCCTTTCCCATCCCTTCCCATCTCCCATCCACCCACCACACCCTCCCCCCGCCCCCATGCCCTCTGCCAAAGTTGTAAAGTTCATTTTTCGACATAAAGTCTTGTACATCTCATTGTTGCAATGGGTCCACCTGTATCACTATTTCAACAATTTCTTTTTTCCCTTCCCCTCCACAAATTATACCAACATCAAATACAGTGAAAACAGGGGTTATACCGTGGAGGAGGGACATACAAAGCAACAAAGAAATAATATTATAAATATGTTAGAAACAATCTCAAGAAAGAAAAAAGCATTTGAATCCTTATCTTGGAGTAAGAAATGGAAGGACTTGGAAAAAATTATATTAAGTGAAGTAAGCCAGGCCCCAAAAAATTAGGTCCCATGGTTTCCCTTATTTGCAATTACTAGTATATGTCTGAGATAAGCAGAAATGATCAGATAAGTTGATGTTAGGTGAAATGGAAATAAACTTTTAACAATAGAGAAAAATGTTTATCATTCTTACATTTGCTGAATTCAGCTAATTTGTACTCAGTCTTAATTGAATATGTATACTTTATAACATTAAAGGTGACCAAATAATCATTAAATATTGAAATGTAACAGTTACAGGACATATTTGTATATATACAGTCAGCTTTACCTTTATCTGAGATAGAGCTTGCACACGTATGTGTTAGTTTACAATGCTACAAAGACTATCTCCAAAGAGGCACAAGATGTTACATTGGTCTATTATATTTACTTTTTTAAGCCAATAAATCAGTTATTTCTCTCTAGTTCAGTTTTGCCAAATAAAGTAGTAGTCTTAGTTTTACTTATCACTGAATCTCAGCAAAATAATCTTTAAAGTATTTGAAATCGCATAGGAAGTACATCAACCAAAATAAAAAATGAAACAAACTTAAATCTATATATTTTGTCACCAGATTCATTTGATTTGGCATGTAATTTAAGTGTACTCTTGCTTTGTCAATTTTCCATCAGAACAATATTTCCCATAAAAAAAAATGGGGTCTTCAGAGTCCCCTACTGGTATTGATTTCATCTGCCTTTTCATCTTTGCTCTAATATTGGGGATATACATATTCACATCTTTTATTTCTTCTTGTTGAATTCACTGCTCTACAATTACATAATAACTTTTCTTACCTCTTCTTTTTTCCTACTTTTGTTTCAGAGTCTATTTGATCTTATATTAAGTTTGGCTCCTCCTGTTTTCCTTTGGATTCTGTTTGCTTCCAGCATACTCTCCAATCCATTTGCTTTACAGGTAAAGTACAAGGAATATATAATTGGTCCTTGTTAAAATTCATTCAGTCATTTTATATATTTGAATTGGATAATTTAATCCATTCTCATTCAAGGTAGTGTTAGTATGTCTATTGTGCAAATACTTTCTAATTTTGTTCCTTTCTTTCTCCCTCCCTGACATCTTCCTTTATGGTTAAGTGAAATGATAAATATATAAACATCAAATACCATCGTCCCTAGTTTTACAAAATAAAACCATTGGCTTAAAAGGAATGATAGGTGCAGAACCAATAATAGTGGTAATTACAACATCTCACGTTAGTAAATACATAGATTATTCAAGTCAAAATTGAATATATTTATCATGTATGTGCAGAGAAATGCATGCAACAGCTGCAGAATACATACTTTTCTCTGCAAGCCATGGGACTTTCTCAAAACTGTACTACATTTTAATATGTAAAGCAAGTCTTAACAAACACAAAAGTAAAATAGAATGAAAGGTGGGATAGCCAGGCGCCAGTGGCTCACGCCTGTAATCCTACCTACTCAGGAGGCTGAGATCTGAGGATCGGGGTTCAAAGCCAGCCAGGGCAGGAAAGTCTGTGAGACTCTTATCTCCAATTAATCACCATAAAACCGGAAGGGGCGCTGTGGCTCAAGCAGTAGAGCCAAACTCAGTGTTATTCAAATGCCAAAACAGATAAGGATACATAAGCAAAGAAAATGATAATCCAATTTCCTAATTAACATAGACAAAAAAATTCCCAGAAAATACTTGTAAATCATTATTTCTTCAGAAATTTTATTTTTGTTTTTGCTGATCAGTTTGTGAGGTTTCTGTAACATATACTGTTGGTACTTGTAAACTTACATGGAAATAGATCTTTGCATATGAAACTAACTCATTTGAGATGAGGGAATTGTGGAGTAGGAAGTACCCCTAGTCAAATACAACTTCTATTTTTATAGAAATTGGAAATCAAGACATGCATATAAATTTTGGGTCTAAGAATTTTGGGTGCAAGATCTACAGATGAGAGAAAACAGGTGCCTTTTGTCTTTCTAGGCCTGGATTTCTACACTTAGTATGGTATTTTCCAGATTCAACTGTGATTACTGCAGATAAATTTATCCTTAGTAGAATGAAGATGAAGTATTTCCTTTCCAGAATCCCTATGTCTACATCAATGTGACCCTTCTCTACATTCTCAGTGTCTTCTATTTCAGTTTCCCTCACTCTTTTTACCTCACTTAATTTTCATTCAAATGGTTGTTTTTTTCTTGTCTTATTACTCTGTTTTAAAAAATTGAGATTTTTTTCATCCATCTTCATTGTTCCATGGAAATCGTACAATTTATCCTCATTTATATGATTTTTGTTTCTCTTCTCTATTTCTGAATGGTTTTTTTATTGTGAAAATACCATACAGAGGGGTACAATTACATGAGCAAGAGGGACATACAAAGCAACAAAGAAATCATCTTATAAATATGTTAGAAACAATAGCAAGAAAGAAAAAACCACTTGTGTCCTTATCTTGGGGTTCATTTCACCTAACATCATCTTATCTGACCTTTTCTGCTTGTCTCAGACTAGTAATTGCAAATAAGGGAAACCATGGGACCAATGTTTCTTTGGGCCTGGCTTACTTCACTTAATATAATTTTTTCCAAGTCTTTCCATTTCCCAAAAAATGGGGCAATATCATTCTTACTGAGGAAGGCATAGAATTCATATATATATATATATATATATATATATATATATATATATATATATATATATATCACATTTTCTTGATCCATTCATCTACTGAGGGGATCTGGGTTGGTTTCATATCTTAGCTATGGTAAATAATGCTACAATAAACATAGGTGTGCTGTTAGCCTTATTATGGTTTTGCTTGTGAGCATTTGGGTAAATGCCCAAAAGTGGGATTGCTGGGTAATAGGGGAGCTCTATGTGCAGTCTTTGAGGAACCTCCATACTGTTTTCCAAAGTGGTTGAACAAGTTTACACTCCCACCAGCAATGCAGTAGGGCTCCTTTCTGGCCACATCCCTTCCAGCACCTGTTGTTTGAGTTCTTGATTATACCCATTCTAACTGAGGTGAGGTGGAATCTCAATAATGTTTTGATTTGCATTTCTCTTATAGCTAAAGAGGTTGAGCATTTCTTTATGTGTCTTGTTTCCTCTTCAGAGAAGTTTCTCTTTAAGTCTTTAGCCCACTTATGTATCTGGCAGTTGTTTCTTTGAGGATTTCTTATTGAGGGATTTAATTTTTGAGTTCCAGGTATATTTAAATATGAAACCCTTATCTGTTGTATAGCTATAGTGAAGATATTCTCCCAATCTATGGGCTTTCTATTGATCTTTCTAGCTATGTCCTTTGCCATGCAGAAGCTCTGCAGCTTCATGCAATCCCATTTGTCCAACCTTTCTTTGATTTGTTGTGTTTCTGGGTCTCTATTAAGAAAATTTCGGCCTGTGCCAAGGAGATCTAGGGTTTTTCTTATTTCTTCCTGTAATGTTTTAAGTGTGTCTGCTTTGACACCAAGGTCTTTGATCCATTTGGAGTTGCTTCTGGTGCAGGGTTAAATATAAGGATCTAGCTTTAGTTTTCTAACGGTGTTTAACCAATTTTGCTAGCACCATTTACTGAAGAGGCTGTCTCTCTTCCATTATATTTTTTTAGCTCCCTTATTGAAGTTTAGGTCACTATAGGTATGTGGGTTCGTTTCTGGGTTTTCAACTCTATTCCACTGGTCCTGATGTTTGTTCTATTGCCAGTACCAAGCTCTTTTGATTACTATGGCTTTGTAATAGAGGTTGAAATTTGGTATTAATATTCCTCCCACACTGTTCTTTCTGTTAGGGATCAATTTTTCTATTCGAGGTATTTTATTGTTCCATATGAATTTTTGGATTGCTTCTTCTATTTCCTTGAAGAATGAAGTTGGAATATTGATAGGTATTGCATTGAATTTGCAGATAGCCTTAGGAATATTGTCATTTTCATGATGTTGATCCTTCCAATCCTGGTGCATGGAAGGTTTTCCACTTCCTAAGTTGTGCTTTGATTTCCTTTTTCAGGTTTTTAAAGTTTTCCTCATAAAGGTCCCACACTTCTTTAGTTAAGTCCTAGGTATTTTAGTTTCTGTGGGGTTATTACAAAAGGAGTTGCTTTCCTGATTTCAACCATGCTCTTCTCATTGTTGTCATACAGAAAAGCCATAGATTTTTGAGGATTAATTTTATACGCTGCTAATTTGCCAGTTTCTCATTGGATCAAATAATTTGGGAGTGGAATCCATGGAATTCTTTAAGTACAAGATCATGTCATCTGCAAAGAGGGAGAGTTTAACTTCATAATTCCCTATTTGGATCCCCTTTATGTTTGCATGTTGTCTTATTGCTGTAGCTAAGCATTCTAATACTAAATAGAAGAGAAATGGAGAGAGTAGACATCCTTGTCTCATTCCTGAGTTTAGAGGAAATGGCTTTAGTTTTTCACCATTAAGTATAATGCTGGCTGTAGGATTGCCATATACAGTCTTTGTCATATTGAGAAATGTTCCATGGATTCCTAATTTTTCCAGAGCCTTCATCATAAAGGGGTGTTGGATCTTGTCAAGTGTTTTTTCTGCATCTCCTGAGATAATCATGTGGTTCTTATCCTTGCTGTTATTGAGGTGATGAATTATATTAATTGATTTGCATATATAGAACCAGCTTTACATCCCTGAAAAGTATCCTTTTTGACCTTGGTGTATAATTTTTTTGATGAATTGTTGAAGTCCATTGGCCAAATTTTATTGAAAATTTTTGCATCGATGTTCATTAAAAAAATGGGTCTATAGTTTTCTTTTTTTTGATGAGTCCCTGCCTAGATTTGGGATGAAGGTTAGGATGGCTTCATAGAAAGCATTCAGTAGTGAATTTTCTCTTTCAATTTCATTGAAAAGTTAGAGGAGTATTTGTGTGAGTTCTTCTTTGAAGACCTTGTAAAATTCCACTGTAAATTTATCCAATCCTGGACTTTTATTAAATGGGAAGTCTCTTATTGCTGTTTCAATTTCAATGCTTGATATGTATCTGTTAAGGTGTCTTAACTCATCTTGGCTTAGTTTTGGCATGTCAATATTTGAGAGCAAATTGCCCATTTCTTCCAGGTTCTCAAATTTATTAGCATAAAGGTTTGAGAAGTATTCCCTTATAATGTTCTGGATCTTGTTTGTTTCTGTGGTGATGTTTCCATTCTCATCTCTGAGTTTGTTTATTTGGGTGTGTTCTCTTCTTTTTCTGATAAGATTTGCTAAGTGTTTGTTCATTTTGTTATTTTTTTGAAGAAACAACTCTTTGTTTTGTTGATTCTTTCTATGTTTTTTTGTATTAATTTGTTTAATTCTGATTTAATTTTAATTATTTGTTTCCATCTACTGGATTGGGGTTTAGATTGCTGCTCTTTTTCAAGGAGGTTCAGATATCTCATTAAATTGGTGGTTTCAGATTTCTCCAATTTGTTTATTTAAGAACTGAGAGTTATAAACTTGCCTGTGAGTACTGCCTTTGCTGTGTCCCAGAGGAGCTGGTAATTTGTCTGTTCATTTTTGTTGAATAGCATGAACAATTGAATTTCCTTTCTAATTTCTTATATGATCTACTGGTGGACCAACAGGGTGTTGTTCAGTCTCCATGTGCTATAGGACTTTTTTTGGTGGCTTTTGGTGTTGAGTTCTAATTTTATTCCCTTGTCGTCTGAGAGAATGCAGGGTATAACTTCAATATTTCTGATTTGGACGTTTGCTTTGTGACCTAAAATGTGGTCTATTTTGGAAAATGTTCCATGTGCTGCTGAGAAGAATGTGTATTCTGATGCTGCTGGGTGAAATATTTGGTGATGTTTGTTAAATCTAGTTGATCTATGCAGTTGTTTAGATCTGTAGTTTCTCTGTTGTGTTTTTGCCGAGTTAATCTATGTAGTAGAGGAGTTCCGGGAAGATGGCGGAGGAGAAGCTGGAATCTGAACAAGCTCTCGCATAGAAAGCAGTTTTAGAGTTCCAGTGAACAGTCCTAAGCCAGAGAATCACACCAAGTGTGCCATCACAGGACAGAGAGTTAGACAAGAGAGGGGAAGCCAAGGAAACACATCAGCTGCCGCTGCGACGGCAGGGCCGCCGCGGGGTCATACCTGAGACACAGAGAGTCCGGGATGAAGGAGCCAGACACAGCGGACGAGCAGATTCTACTCAACACCAACAAGAACCGACAAGGAGCGGACATCTTCATCCTGCTGTTTGCAGACCAGAGACGACCCAGGATCCAAGACTCGGCGTGAGTACAAGCCCGACGTCCTCACTCCTTCTCAGGGAGCAGAGGAGGGAAGGCCACCCCTCCCCCCCCAGCACCGGTGATCTCCATCTTGGATACCGACAAAGCTCGGAGGAGCTGCTAGCTCCAGCTCAGGCCTTGGAATAAAACGAGTCATTTAGCAGGTCACAAGAACTTAACGGTGAAGTGACCTGCCAGACTCAGCTCCATCCAGGGAAAAGTCACCCAGCTCAGGCGCCAGCCATTGGAGTGCCTTGCCTCACTGGGTAACCAGAGCCAGAGGCTGCCCCTCCCTCTAGCAGCCACCACAATCAATTGAAAAACAGAAACCCTGAGAATGGCTCCAGGCTGGGCGCTGTGAGCTTTATCACAAAATAGCCCCAGGGAAAAGCTACTGTTTGTTGAAAGGCCTCAACTCTACCCAGAACCTAGCCTCATCACCACATCCCCCTCTTTTGTGATTCTCAAAGCAGATCACCCTCCAAGAAAACTAACCTGGGAGGGGGATCTCAAAATCTTGGGTAAAGCAGAGCATTTTTCTGCCTCTTCCAACCAACCGACTTAAGAAACCAATCAAGCCACAGGACCTCAAGCTGACCAGAGACTCCAACAAGAGACTGGTTACAGACAAAAGGGAGATACAGGATTCTTCCTACTCCTCCCTCTCCAAAAAAAAAAATCAAAAGACTTTTTTTCTTTTTTTTTTTTCTTCTTCTTCTTTTCTTTTTTTTGCTTGTTTTTTGATTTTTGTTACCATATATATATATATATATATATATATATAAATTTTTTCCCTTCTAAAACTTTTATTAATCTTTAATTTTTGCCTCTTCTGAAAAAATAATTGTTTTCCAGGAACTTTTTTTTTTCTCATCTTATAATTTTTATTTTAGGAATATGTGAATGAGCGTTTTCCTTTCTTTTCTTGTCTTCTTTCTCTTTTTCTTTCTTTCTTAATTATCTTTTTGTTTTTTGTCTAGCTCTACTGAACTTCTGATCTTTTCTTCTCCCTTTCCCATCCTTAAAGTTTTTCACATCTCCTCTATGTCCCTCACCTTCTCTGAACATATTCACATTCCTCTCTAAATAGATGGTCGTTTAACCTCTATAATAACATTAATTTTTATGTTTCTATTTTTTTTCTGGTCTCTCTTCATTCCCCTTTCTGTCTCTTCTTTTTCTCTCTCTCTCTCTCTCTCTACTTGCATCCTACCCAACCCATTTCCTGCATTGTGATTATGACATAGTTAACTCTCCCTGTGCCTCCCCACACCAATCTATTCCTATTTTTTACCCACATCTCTCCCTAATCCTAATAATTTCTGGTTTTCCAAATTCTTTTCTGCGGTTCAAAGTCCTTTAACATATAGTTGTTTGATGTTGAATAGATGTATCTGTTGAACTAGATTGTATCTGTAGACTATTTACTGTACAAATGCAAACTTTGGTTGATGGTTGCCTTAAGATAGTGTTCTAGCACAAAACTGGTGCAATCTTCATCTCAAATGGGCCGAGTAAACTGGAAAAACACAAGAAAAATGGCAAATTCGGGTATCTCAATTCCCAATCTTGATAATCAGGGATTAGAACAGAAAAAGAATAATCCAGAGGAGAGTTCCCAAATAGCTCTACAAACACTAATAGCAAACACGATAAATGAGAAGTTTGACAATGTACAAAGGACTCTGTATGAGCGTGATAGGGAGAGAGAGGAGGCATCCCAGAAGTTTATACAGGAATATCATAAGCGTGAGGAAGCTACTCAAAAACTGATACAGGATTTGCATGAACAACTGGAGAATACTCAAAGAGAAAGGGAGGAATGGCGTGAGCAGGCAGAGAACACTCAAAGAGAACTGCAGGAATCCCAAGAATGGGAAGAAAGAGAACAGCAGGAATCCCACAGACAGGAGGAAGCTAATCAAGGAGTAATTCAGGAATTGAGAGACCAGGTAGAGAATACACAAAGATCACTAAAGACATTCATGGAATCCATTAACAAAGAGCTGAAGGAAGTCAGAGAGACCACAAAGGGAATGCTGAATGGAACCCAACAGAAGGAATGGGAGTCCAAAGAAACCATAACCAATCAACTAAGTGATTTGAGAACAAACACTGAACACCAAATTAAGGAAGTAAAGAAATTCATACAAGACCTAAAACAGAGCTTCAACAAAGAACTTGAAGCCATCAAAGCTGACCAATTAGAAGGAAAAGAGATAAAAAACAAAGTAGAGAGTCTTGACAGCAGGTTAGACCATGCAGAAGATCGAATCTCAGGGATTGAAGACAGCCTAGATATTATAGAGAAAGAACATACAACCATCCAAGACAAGTCCAAGAAATATGATAGGTCTATCCAACACCTGGAAGACACCATCAGAAGGCCCAATCTAAGGATACTGGGTGTAGAGGAGCACCTAGAAATAGAAGTTAATGGTCTAGGAAATTTGATTAACAGGATCCTAGCAGAGTACTTCCCAAACATACAAAAAGATAGGCCTATTCAGATACAAGAAGCTTTTAGAACCCCAAATAGACCAGACCAGAATAGGACATCCCACTGTCACATTATAATCCACACAGGATCAACCCAGACCAAGGAAAAGATCCTCAAAGCTGTCAAGGAGAAAAGGGTAATCACCTATAAAGGGAAACCAATTAGAATCACCTCAGATTTCTCAGCAGAGACAATCAAAGCAAGAAGAGCCTGGAATGACGTATGCCATGCCCTAAAAACAAACAACTATCAACCAAGAATACTGTACCCAGCTAAACTCTCCTTCATAACTGAAGGCCAAATAAAAACCTTCCATAGCAAAGAAAAATTGAAACAATACATCTCCACCAAACCAGCCCTACAAAAGATTCTTAAAGATGTCCTACACATAGAAAACCAACAAGACCGCAACAAAGGCCAAGAAACTGCATCCAAACTGAGAATCCAAGAACCTTAGGAAGAACCCAGTTTTCGCAGCCCCCATGAAGGTGGATATCATGGCAGGAACTCCCAAATACCTCTCAGTCCTATCTCTTAACGTTAACGGACTGAACTCTCCAATTATGCGACATAGACTGTCTAGTTGGATTAAAAAACAAGACCCTTCTATCTGCTGCCTGCAGGAGTCACATCTTGCCCGTAAAAACAAACACATTTTCAATGTTAAAGGCTGGAACAAAATCTACCAAGCAAACGGCCCTCATAAACAGGCGGGAGTTGCAATCCTAATATCAGATAAAATAGACTTCAAATTAAAATTCATGAGAAGAGATAAAGAAGGTCGCTACATACTAAGTAAAGGATCTCTCCTTCAGGAGGATATTACAATTCTAAATATCTATTCGCCAAACAATGGAGCACCCAAATTTATCAAAGAAACACTACTTTCCCTCAAATCCCATATAGATCCAAAGACATTAATTGTTGGGGATTTTAACACACCACTCTCCCCACTAGATAGATCAATTCGGCAAAAACTCAACAGAGAAACCACAGATCTAAAGAGCTGCATAGATCAACTAGACTTAACAGACATTTACCGAACATTTCACCCAGCAGCATCAGAATACACGTTCTTCTCAGCAGCACATGGAACGTTTTCTAAAATAGACCACATTCTAGGCCACAAAGCAAACTTGTCTAAATTCAGAAACATTGAAGTTATACCTTGCATTCTCTCTGACCTCAAGGGAATAAAATTAGAACTCAACACCAAAAGCCACCAAAGAAAGTCCGGTATCACATGGAGGCTGAACAACACACTGCTGAATCATGAGTGGGTCATGGAAGAGATTAGAAAGGAAATTCAAATGTTCATGCTATTCAACAAAAATGAACACACAAATTACCAGCTCCTCTGGGACACAGCAAAGGCAGTACTCAGAGGCAAGTTTATAGCTCTGAGCTCCTACATCAACAAATTGGAGAGATCTGAAACTAACAATTTAATGACACATCTAAACCTCCTTGAAAAAGAGCAGCAAGATAAACCCCAATCCAGTAGACGGAAAGAAATAATCAAAATTAAATCAGAATTAAATGAATTAGAATCCAAAAAACTATAGAAAGAATCAACAAAACAAAGAGTTGGTTCTTCGAAAAACTTAACAAAATTGACAGACCCTTAGCAAACCTTATCAGAAAAAGGAGAGAACACACCCAAATTAATAAACTCAGAGATGAGAATGGAAACATCACCACGGAAACAACCAAGATTCAGAACATTATAAGGGAATACTTCTCAAAACTTTATGCTAATAAGTTTGAGAACTTGACAGAAATGGACCTTTTCCTAGCAAATATTGACATGCCAAAACTAAACCAAGATGAGTTAAACCAGCTTAACAGGCCCATATCAAGCATTGAAATAGAAACAGCAATAAGAGACCTCCCAGCTAAGAAAAGTCCAGGACCAGATGGTTTTACAGTGGAATTTTACAAGGCCTTCAAAGCAGAGCTCACACCAATACTCCTCCAACTCTTCAATGAAATTGAAAGAGAAAGCTCACTACCGAACACATTCTATGAAGCCATCATAACCCTCATCCCAAAACCAGGCAGGGACTCATCAAAGAAAGAGAACTATAGACCCATTTCTTTGATGAACATTGATGCAATACTTCTCAACAAAATTTTGGCCAATCGACTTCAACAATTCATCCAAAACATCATACACCATGATCAAACAGGATTCATTTCAGGGATGCAAAGCTGGTTCAATATACGCAAATCAATTAATATTATTCATCACATCAACAGGAGCAAGAATAAGAACCACATGATTATCTCAATAGATGCAGAAAAAGCATTTGACAAGATCCAACACCCCTTTATGATGAAGGTTCTGGAAAAATTAGGAATGATGGATCATTCCTCAATACAATAAAGGCTGTATATGACAAACCTACAGCCAGCATTATACTCAATGGTGAAAAACTAAAGCCATTTCCTCTTAACTCAGGAACAAGACAAGGATGCCCACTCTCTCCACTTCTCTTCAATCTAGTATTAGAATGCCTAGCTACAGCAATAAGACAAGATGCAGACGTAAAGGGGATCCAAATAGGGAAAGAACAAATAAAACTCTCCCTCTTTGCAGATGACATGATCTTGTATTTAAAGAATCCCATAGACTCCACTCCCAAATTACTCAAGCGGATTCAAAACTTTGGCACAGTAGCAGGTTATAAAATTAACCCCCAAAAATCAATGGCTTTTCTGTATGCCAACAATGAGAAAAGTGTGGCTGAAATTAGGAAAGCAACTCTATTTGTAATAGCCGCACAAAAAATAAAATACCTAGGAATTAACTTAACCAAAGAAGTGAAGGACCTCTATGATGAAAACTTTAAAATCTTGAAAAAGGAAATCAACACAGAACTTAAAAAATGGCAAAACCTCCCATGCTCCTGGATTGGAAAGATTAACATCGTGAAAATGGCAATACTTCCCAAGGCTATCTACAAATTCAACGCGATACCTATCAAAATTCCACCCTCATTCTTCAAGGAAATAGAAGAGGCAATCCAAAAATTCATATGGAACAAAAAAAGACCCCGAATAGCAAAAACGCTCCTCAACGAAAAGAACACTGCTGCAGGAATATCAATACCAAATTTCAAACTCTACTATAAAGCCATAGTAATCAAAACAGCTTGGTATTGGCATAAGAACAGACCTCAGGACCAATGGAATAGAATTGAAAACCCAGAAATGAACCTGCAGAACTATAGCCATCTAATCTTTGATAAAGGAAGCTAAAACAATAGAATGGAAGAAAGACAGCCTCTTCAGTAAATGGTGCTGGCAAAATTGGTTAACTACATGTAGAAAACTAAAGCTAGATCCTTATATATCACCCTGCACCAGAATCAACTCCAAATGGATCAAAGACCTTGAACTCAAAGCAGACACTCTGAAAACATTACAGGATGGAATAGGAGAAACCCTAGGTCTCCTTGGCTCAGGCCGAAATTTTCTGAATAGAGACCCGGAAGCACAACAAATCAAAAAAGGTTGGACATATGGGATTGCATAAGGTTGCAGAGCTTCTGCAGGGCAAATGACATAGCTAGCAAGATCAATAGAAAGCCCACCTATTGGGAGAAGATCTTTACTAGCCATACAATGGACAAGGGTCTCATATCTAAAATATACTTGGACTTCAAAAAATTAAACCACCCAACAAGAAATCCTCAAAGAAACAACTGCCCAATAAATAAGTGGGCGAAAGACTTAAAGAGAAGCTTCTCTGAAGAAGAAAGAAGGATGGCCAATAGACACATGAAGAAATGTTCAACATCCCTAGCCATAAAAGAAATGCAAATCAAAACAACATTGAGATATCACCTCACTCCAGTTAGAACAGCAAAAATCAAGAACTCTAACAACAACAGATGCTGGAGGGGATGTGGACAGAAAGGAACCTTACTTCATTGTTGGTGGGAATGTAAACTTGTTCAACCACTTTGGAAAGCAGTATGGAGGTTCCTCAAAAGACTTCACATAGATCTCCCCTATGATCCAGCAATCCCACTTTTGGACATTTACCCAAATGTATACAAACAAGACCACACTAAAGCTACCAGCACAACTATGTTTATTGCAGCATTATTTACCATAGCTAAGATATGGAACCAACCCAGATGCCCCTCAGTAGATGAATGGATCAAGAAAATGTGGTATATATACACAATGGAATTCTATGCCTCCATCAGAAAGAATGACATTTCCCCATTTGTTAGGAAATGGAAAGGTTTGGAAAAAATTACATTAAGTGAAGTAAGCCAGGCCCAAAGAAGCATAGGTCCCATGGTTTCCCTTATTTGCAATATCTAGTATAGGTATGAGTCAAGCAGAAAAGGTCAGATAATGTGATGTTAGGAAAATGAACCCTTAAATATGTATTTTAATGTTTTCATTTCTATCATGCATGTGTTTCTAATGCATTTATAAGATTATTTCTTTGTTGCTTTGTATGTCCCTCCCCCACAGTGTAACCCTCGCTTTCACTATATTTGATGTCAGTATAACATGTGGAGGAGATGGGGAAAAAGAAGTCGTTTAAGGATTCAGGTGGACTTGTTGCAACAATGAGAAGTACAAAATGTCATGTCAATACCAACTTTACAATGTCGGTGTGTGTGGGGGGGTATAATTGGGTGAGGGGAGGGGGGAGGCTGGGAAGGGAGTTGAAGGGTAAACAAAGGAGGAGGCTGCAATGCTTGGTAAGAAATGTATGCGTTATCCTGCCCATGTAATTGTAGCCCCTCTGTACAGTATGTTCTCAAATAAAATAAAATTAAATTTAAAAAATAATCTATGTAGTAGAAATAGTGGTGTATTAAAGTCCCCAACAATGAATGTCTTTGGATCTATGTTGAATTTGAGGGAAAGTAGTGTTTGTTGGATAACTGTGGCTGCAGTGTTGTTTGGTGAATAGATATTTAGAATTGTGATATCCTCCTGAAGTAGAGATACCTTAATTAGTATGTAGCGACCTTCTTTATCTTTTCTCACTAATTTTAATTTGAAGTCTATTTTATCTGATATTAGGATTGCAACTCCTGCCTGTTTATGGGGGACATTTGCTTGGTAGATTTTATTCCAGCCTTTCACTTTAAGAATATGTTTGTTTTTATGAGTAAGGTGTGTCTCTTGAAGGCAGCAGATAGAAGGATCTTGCTTTTTAATCCAACTGGACAATCTATGTTACTTATTTGGAGAGTTAAGTACATTATTATTGAGAGTTAGGACTGAGATGTGTTTGGTAGTTTCTGCCTTGTTATTCACCTTCTTGGGGGCTGTGACAACTGGGTTCTTCCTATGGTTCTTAGATTCTCAGGTTGGGTGCAGTTTCTTGACCTTTATTTTGCTCTTGTTGGTTTTCTATGCGTAGGACATCTTTAAGTATCTTTTATAGGGATGGTTTGGTGGAGATATATTGTTTCAGTATTTCTTTGCTATGAAAATTTTTTATTTGACCTTCTGTTATGAAGGAGAGTTTAGTTGGGTTAAGTATTCTTAGTTGATAGTTTTTTGTCTTTAGGGCGTGGCACATATCATTCCAGGCTTTTCTTGCTTTAATTGTCTTGGCTGAGAAATCTGTGGTTATTCTAATTGGTTTCCCTCTATAGGTGATTGATCTTTTCTTCTGGACAGATTTAAGGATTCTTTCCTTGGTCTGAATTGATCCCGTGGGGATTATAATGTGACAGTGGAATGTCCTTTTCTGGTCTGGTCTATTTGGGGTTCTAAAAGCTTCTTTTATCTTAATAGGCCTATTTTTTTGCGTGTTTGGGAAGTTCTCTACTAGGATCCTTTTAAATAAATTTCCTAGACCGTTAACTTCTTGTCTCTTGGTGCTCATCTACACCCATTATCCTCTGATTTGGCCTTTTCATAGTGTCTTCTAAATGATGAATAGATCTATCATATTTCTTTTATTTCCCTTGGATAGTTATATATATATATATGTATAAATATACATATATATATTTAGAGAGAGAGAGAGAGTGAGAAGCAGCATGGCAGCCAAGCAGCAATTAACACTTGAATTATTTTCTTTTGTAGCAGAGATGTTACATCCCTCTCCTTTCTTCATTGTTTCTTCATTGTCAGTTCCCAAATGCCATCTCTTCTTTCCTTTTGCCATCTTCCCCATAAATCCCTGTCCCAAATTGTCTCATGTCATTTATACTTTAATTTTTGTTTCTTGCATTATTTTTTTATTTTTGGAAAATGAATGTTCTCTCTCAGTGGCTTTAAGTCAAATGTAAACCTGCCATTTTTTTCCTTTGTTTTAAGTACAATATTTCTCTTTTTTTTATTATGAACATACTGTACAGAGGGGTTACAATTACATGGGCAAGATAATGAGTACATTTCCTATCAAGCATTGTAGCCTCCTTCTTTGTTTACCTTTCACATCCCTTCCCAGCCTTAACCCCCCCACCAAATCCTCCCCCCCTCCACAAAAGTTGTAAAGTTCGTTTTCAACATGACAACTTGTACTTCTCATTGCTGCAACGGGTCCACCTGTATCCTTATTTAAACGACTTGTTTTTCCTCTTCCCCTCGACAAATTATACCGACATCAAATACAGTGAAAGCAGGGGTTATACTGTGGGGGAGGGACATACAAAGCAACAAAGAAATAATCTTATAAATGTGTTAGAAACAAATGCATGAAAGAAAAAAAAACATTTAAATACATATCTTAGGGTTCATTTTCCTAACATCACCTTATCTGACCTTTTCTGCTTGACTCATACATATACTAAATATTGCAAATAAGGGAAACCATGGGACCTATGTTTCTTTGGGCTTGGCGTACTTCACTTAATATAATTTTTTCCAAGTCTTTCCATTTCCTAACAAATGGGGCAATGTCATTCTTTCTGATGGAGGCATAGAATTCCATTATGTATATATACCACACTTTCTTGTTCCATTCATCTACTGAGGGGCATCTGGGTTGGTTCCATACCTTAGCTATGGTAAATAATGCTGCAATAAACATAGTTGTGCTGGTAGCTTTAGTGTAGTCCTGTTGGTAAACATTTGGGTAAATGCCCAAAAGTGGGATTGCTGGGTCATAGGGGAGCTCTATGTGGAGTCTTTTGAGGAACCTCCATACTACTTTCCAAAGTGGTTGAACAAGTTTACACTCCCACCAACAATGAAGCAAGGTTCCTTTCTGTCCACATCCCCTCCAGCATCTGTTGTTGTTAGAGTTCTTGATTTTTGCCATTCTAACTGGGATGAGGTGGTATCTCAATGTTGTTTTGATTTGCATTTCTTTTATGGCTAGGGCGGTTGAGCATTTCTTCATGTGTCTATTGACCATCCTTCTTTCTTCTTCAGAGAAGTTTCTAAGTCTTTAGCCCACTTATTCATTGGGCAGTTGTTTCTTTGAGGATTTGTTGTTGGGGGATTTAATTTTTTGAGTTCCAAGAGCACAATATTTCTTAATTATTTTTATTTTCCATATTGGTTTTCACTGATAGTCTGAGATAACTGTTTTTCTATTGCTTTCAGATACTTTTTAAACATTTTTTCTGTCTTCTACTTCAAAAAAAAATCACATGAGGGCTCCAGTGGCTCATATCTATAATCCTATTCAGGATTAAGACAGCTAACACAGGAAAGTTATGAGGCTCTTCTATCCAATTAATTACAGAAAAAGCCAGAAATGGTGCTGTAGCTCAAGTAGAAGAATGCTATCCTTGAGCCAATGGAGCTTAGGGATAGTGCACAGGCCCAGAGTTCAAGGCCCAGGAGAGACATAAAACAAAAAATAAATCACAAGTTATATTTGATATTATTTGTTTTTATTTATTTAATAACATTGGTATCTTGATTAACATTTTCCACTAGAATATTTCACCTTTTGTGTATGTGTGTGTGTATGTGTGTGTGTGCATGTGTTTATGTCCGTGTGTCTGTGTGTATGATTAAATGGAGAGAAGAGTCTCATGAACTTTTCTTCCTCAATTGACTTTTAACCATGATCCTCACATTGTAGCTTCCTGAGCAACTAGTATTCCAAATGTATGCTATCAGTGCCTGCCTTCATCTGACTCTTAGTTCTTGTGAGATATACCGTCCTCTTCTGTTTCAGACTCTCAAAAAATACTTATATCCTCATCAGGTAATTATAATAACCATTCATTTTTATTTATTGAGTTTACTGACCTCTGCCATCTTGATATTTTTTCATATTATACTGAATTCTCTTATACTATGGGAGTGGGAAAAATGTCATTTATTCCATTGGTAAGAAAAATTTACTTATTTTTTAGTGTCCCAGCTGAGAATAGTTTGGTCATTGCTATTGGCACTTTCATGCTACCATGAGAGATGCTTTCTTCACTTCTACCCAAATAGGACTGACAACATCATTTCACATCTAATAATGCAAGACATGCCCTTGTATCAGTTGTCAATTTAAATTATACCCATGTTATATAAGATGTTCAAGGGGAATATACTTATTATAAACAGAGTAATAAAAGAAAAATAGTATAGTTTCGTCTTTCAGGATTAAAATTTTTTTGGTATTTATATATTGAAATGGCATTTATATAACTAGTTTCTTGAATCATGAACTAATTGGCAGTTTATTTTTTAATCAGATTTTATAATCTGTAAAATTTTCTTTACTTCATAACTTACCAAAAAAAGGGAAATAGGAATCTTTGAATCTCCAATATCTCATTATGAACTATTCCATTTAACACTTTTTTTTCCTTGATGGATCTGAATTGTTAAAAAAATCTGTCTATGGCCGATTCATGTAATCCGAACTATTCAGGAAACAGAATGAGAAGATAGTGTTTGAGCCCAGATTGGAAAGTTCTTGAGATCTCGTTTCAACCAACAACTGCTGTGAGATGTGGTATTAGCCTATTATCTTAACTACATGAGAAGTATAAATGAGATGACTTCAGACCATGAGAGGCCAGATGGGAAACCTGATGCCCTGTTTAAAAGAAACTAAACAAAAAAGTTCTAAGGGCATAAGTTAAGTGGTAGAGCATCAGCCTTGCAAGCACAAGGTCCTGAGTTCACACACCATTGCCTCCAAAGAAAATCTATCAATCTGTATTAACACTTTTTTCTATTTCTAAAATTAAATATTACTTAAACTTCAATAAAGTTATTTGTGTTATACATAATATTTTCATAATAGTGATGCAGTATAATTTCAGTAAAAATAATGATATTAACAGTTTCCTTCACTATTTAAACTTGTGGTAAATTCCCAATAAATACTTTTCAAATCTTCATAAGAACACAACAACTTTATTAACTACATTCACCATTCATAAACAACTTGTAATCACAGATTGAAGCCACTATTATGAATAAAGAAGATTTTCTTTTATTTTTCTGTTCTCATAACTTTCTCATTGAAAAACAATATTTTCCACTGAGATTTTAATCAGAGAAGTGTTTTAAACACTTGCTCAATTTCAGTTAATATGAAATAGCTAATGTTTTGAATCCTTTCCTTTGCTGTTTTTAATGCCTCTGAATTCAAATTAATGATTTAGCAACATGGTTTAAAATACATTATATATAGATGAAGTGAAAGTGTGCAGGATTTCACATCTGTGGGCCAGTGGCTTATCTTTGGGAACACGTTGGGTCCCTGGTGTGGCACAAAAACACTTGATTCCATTCTTAGTTCAAAAAGAAATACCTCTGCATAAAATGATCCATATACCAATTTGATCATTTACAACTGAAGGGCCACTTTAAACCAGAGAAGTACACCCTAGAGAGTCATGGCTCCCACCTCTCCCCAAAATCACAATACTCTTGTATAGGAGTTTCAAGCACCAGTGGGAAAAACTTCACAGAGAAAAGCCTTAACATGAAGTAGTGTGTGCCACAAGGGGAAAAAAAAGTCTCCCTCAAATGAAGAAGTAAATTCTGAAAGTACAACCAGTTTGTTCCAAAATGTGGCAAATTGACCTGATTCTCTTTCTTTTTATCATAGATCATCTTCCCTTTGGCATAAAGTGACATTGTGAGGTATTTCAGTAATTTTAAAATAAAACACCTTACTCATTTGATCAAGTCACATTCTGGTTTAAAATATACAATGACACAGTAATGAGTATAATACATAGCTCTACTGAAAGTATATTATAACCTAGGCCAAGAATACTGGGACATTTTCACCTTCACAGTGATGTGAGATGCTTGAGTTGGACTGAAGGAGACAGAAGAACAACCGCTCTTATGTCCAGAAATGAATCATCATCCACAGAAGTCTGTACCCGAAGGTAATGGAGAGTAATTGAAAATATTCTGGGACTTAAGTATGGTGATCATGTGTCAGCAATATTTCAATATGGGAGTAGACAGGTAGTTGATGAATGATCAGAATGCACCAGATGAAATGAATGGACAATGTAATCCCTGGAACATGACAGTAAATTGCAGATCTGATGGGGAACAGGAATCCCTTCACTTGTTGAACGGATTTGCAGTAAATCCATTGAGAAATGTTCCTTGCAGGAAGTAGCAGTGTGATATTTTGAGGTTTTGTGGAAGATGTAAGACTTGCAATTAAATAGGTTGGATATTAATTCCAGAAATTTTACTCCAGACAAGCTGTATAAAACGTAGGTGAATGATTCACTAACAATGTCCACAGGCCCCTCATCTTTAAAATATGGAGTGGGCAAAAACTTCTGGTCCCTGATGGTAGCAAACAAACAAACAAACAAACAGAAAACATACATGTCATTATTTCTAAACATAAAACTTGTTTAATGCAATTTTTATTTCTTCCTCTCTCCATTTTCCCTTGTAAGTTGTTTCCTTGTTGCCAAAGAGAAATATATTTGTTAAAAAAACATTTTTAAGTGAACTTGTTAGAATTTGGAGAGGGCGCTTCCACAATTCTGAATTCATCATGTGGAAGACATCATGATGAGGGAATTTCACATCACAGTAAAATCTCAACACTTAAACAATACTCTAACCTCCAGTTATCCCTTTCTCCAACCATGAGTACATTGCAACAAACTTTAAAGATGGATTCAAACTTAGTAGACAAAGGCATCATGATTGATTTCATTCACATATTATGGGATTGGTATTTTTATCACAGTCCAATCAATGCCATTTTCCTCTTATAAAATCAAGCATAATGATGTGTCCAAGGACAGATGTGGACATCTTTTAGAGCCAATGAAATATAGTTACATCAGCTTTACAATGTATATTAGCAATCTTAGATTTAACAAATGTTATCAATTTCAAAATTGCATGATGTGTAAAATCAGTTGAACCACTATTTTATTAATCAATAACTGCTTTAAGATTCTCTAGAACCAGATTGCAGAAAATTATTTATATTTATACAAATATAAAATAAATGGGGCATAAATATATTTTCTAATTTTCTCATGCCTTAAGGTATGTTAATGCCACTTGAAAGCCATCCATATTCATCCAGTGTTTGAAAGAAACCCGTACCAGGTCTTCAAAGTATTTGCAGAGGCGATACATTTATAGTAGACTAATGTGCTGTTTCTTACTTGCAGATATGTTGGGTATTTACATTAATTCATAACTTATGGGTGATTGAAACATAAAATAAACAAATTAAAGGGCCAAGGTGTGAAGAATTGCTTTGGTTAGTTAAATTAAATTTAATGAACTCAAATTAAATTATTTAATAAAATATTTTTATTAAAACAATGGCCAGAGTATGTATGTATGTATGTATATCTATCTATCTATCTATCTATCTATCTATCTATCTATCTATCTATCTATCTACCTACCTACCTACCTACCTACCTATCTCCTTATCTATACATCATTCTTGATATACAAATTTTAATTATATATCATTGTTCATTCATTATTCATTTTATGCAATGATAAATTATGTATTATATCTCTACCTTTATATTTGATACTATGATAGTAATTTTAAGTTTTGAAGAAGGTGTGTTAGTATAAATGACATGATTATAATTAATAGAATATTTTTCTCTGTACCAAATGTAACTGTGTTTTGAGGATGAATGGTTTCTTAGAATAAATAAATGAAATTGAAATGTAGATCCAATGGTAAATAAAATATAAATTTTATATGTTTAGATGCCTGATATTATACTCTTCGGAATGAAATGATTCACCAACCTATTTTTTATTGCTGGATAGTTTATTAGAAGCTAATAATTACCTTTAAAAAGAAATATTAAGCAAAATATATAAAGACCTCAGTTAATTATAAAGCACAGAAACATAGAAGGTGATGACCAACAAAGTTCATTGAATCTTAATATATTATTTTACTTGCAAATGAACTGTTTGAACTTAGAGAACTGTTTGAACTTTGAGAATAAATGGAAATATTTATTTTATCAAGCACTATAGCTTTCATACCTGATTTAATTGAATATAAATTCCTAAAGTATTTTAATATAAAAATATGCAAAATTTAAGATTAAATTAAAATTATACTTATCAAATGGTGGCAGTTTTTTAATTTACTAATTAAACAACATAATTATTATTAAATTGTGAGATATGGTATAAATCAATAACTGTGTGAACATTGTATTCTCTCAATATTGGAAACATTGGAAAGGTCTTTGAATGTCTTCAGTTGCAATGGTTTGAGAAAATAAAACAGGGACCATGCCTTCTGTTAAAATGGGAAGAATAAAGCCCTATCTATAAACATATCAAACAGTCAATGTTTGTCTGAAGATGTTATCAACTACTAACAAGGCCTCACTCACCTTTTAGGAAGCATATTTAGTATGCTTTAAAAGATTTGTATACTTCTGATTTTTCTATAATGAGCATACCTATTTTGTATCACTATAAGAGGTAATAGTAAAGATACAAAATATGCCGGAGTCAACAAAATGTAGCCATGACAGCAGCTATGAAATATAAACAATGGTCTATCTTATCTCTTCTGGAGAAGGCATATGTGCATCATTTGGCTGATGATTAATTGAAGCTTTAACATTAAGCAAACAAAGGGATGTTGGAACAGGCACATGTACAGAATTACTGTATCTATACATAGTGCCTGTGCAAATAATAAAACTTACCTGATCTCTTTCTCTATTTTTCCCTTAAATAATGACTAAATTTTGAGCCTTCACTTGTTCCTATTGAAAGTGACTGACAAAAGAAGTTGGTTCTGATTGTGTCATTATTTGAACTGGCAGCAGTGACGTGATGCGAGAGCTGGGCCTTCTTCCCAGCCTCTGATGTGCTGTCAGGCCATCACTGAGATCCTCAGTTTCTTGGCATCAGGTTTTAATTTTCTATCATGGAAATGAATAACGTACTCAGAACTAGGAGAGATAGTGTCTTTCTATGACCAATCTCGTGAAGTGGTTGGTGGGGTTGTTTGAGGCAAATGATTGAGAAAAATATTATAATTTGTCAGCCTCATTATGTGCCTGGTAATTTGCCTCATTCTTATTAAGTATTTGGGGCATTTCTCATTGGATGTTAGGCTTTTATTGCCTCTGACAATAGAGTGGGCTGCCATATGTACTCTGGGAGGGCATTGGTTAACAACATATGGAAACTGTTTCTCTTCTGTTTATAGAAATATTTAATGGTCCTATAGTTTTAGAAACTAATAGGAAACAAAGAGTTTAGTCCAACACCAAAAAGCATATGAGGTTCTTGGAGCACTTAATTCTTAAATACATTGCCCTATATGGATCTCTCTTGTGTGTAGGCGTCTGTGTGTGTGTATGTGTGTAATTTTCAAAGAATGCCATAATATTTTTAAAGTAACAAGAAACCCTGGAAATTGTAATTGAAAGTGGATTTGTAATGGACAGCAGTGAAAAGCTCTGTTTTAGAAAAAATTAAGAGCATATGTTCCAGAATTCAGCTCTAATTTGCAATGAATTGCTTCAGTAAAGCTACTTATATCAGTATTGTTAATCTTAATGGTTACAAGTGACCCATGTTTTAATAATCCAGACCATCAGTTGAGTACAAATCTCCTTTTTTCTAATTAAGATTGTTTGACCACAAGAGGGAGTTCCTTGCCAACTGTTTACTTATCCTCAACAGATCTCATGGACCTAAATTTACAAAGAAAAATACCTCCAAATACATTTACTTTCTTCATTGCTTTTAGGTTGAGAAAATTATGTCCATTTATTTAAATTTAGATCCCAATGAATTTGTAAGATGTAATGCAATTCATGCTATGTAATTCTAACCTATAAATAACTGTTCAGGAATTAAGTGATGTGCCTTTTTTTCAGTAGCTTCCAGATTTGCACCTGCAAAAGTTCCAGTGCACAGATTTGTGGGGAAAAATGAAATACAAATATCCTCTCAGGACGTAAATTATGCTACTGTACACCAATTTTCTTAATTTGAACAAGTAAAGATCCTTTGTCCACTAACATTGATACTCTTGTTTCATGGAATTTGATATCATCGGTGAGTATAATGTAAGATATGGAATGTGACTTTGAAATGAAAAGAAAATAACTTCAGCATTTCTAAGAGGTAAAAGTTATCCCTCCAAATCCTGGATCTTGAAAGACAATTCAAGGCTGTTTTCCTCACAACTAAGTACATAATAGCAAATAACCCAATCATGTATTAGTAAACTTAAAAATATTTCCTTCCTCAGAGCAATTTGGTTTAAAATTATATCTACCTCAGAGCATGCCAGTAAAATGTATACTGATTCAACCTTAAAAATGTCAGCATAATTAGTAAGTGCTTTCATTATACAACTGTAAAAGAGAAGAATAATTATTTAAACATTTTAAAGGGGTTTCTCCAAGAAGCCAACTTTTGCTCTGATGTTCCTCAAGTGTTACCTCTGACAGCCACACAGCACAGCATTTTCCTCTTCTTGTGGCAAAAGGATTCTTCTCCACATGTTGAAGCATGTGGGTATCTAGAGATAGGAACTGTAGCAATACGTATCGAGATAATTAATAAGTGCATCCATCATAAATGCAGTAATTTTGGGAAACTTATTTGGACAAAATGACTGCATTGTGCATATGTTCCTGGTGTGCCTTGATGATACTGGCTATAAATATGGGATATAGAGAAGGAAAATACCAGTAATTCCTTTTGCTGTTCCCTCCTACCCCCTATGGTTCTTGGAATTGTATTATTTTAAACCATTTTTGACACATTTTACCCCATGAAGTCATGCATTTTTAAGAGCTGTTTTTTTATATAATAACTGGAACTGACAAATAAGGGAAGAATATTTTTAGTGACCTGAGCAATCCTGGGATCACCTGAAGTACTCTCCCCACCTGCTTCCACCACAAACGATGGCAAAAACATTGTGTGTTCATAGTCAAAAATAAGAAGAAGGTGAATAGAAAAGAATGAGAGGTAAGACATGAGACCTCATGGAAATATACACACAAAGTTACAGACAGAACTGGGCTGAAAATGAATCTTCTTTGTTAATGTAAAGTTGATGTAATGATAAATCATTTTTTTAAATTTGAGACCAAAGTTAAAATGATAGTAATCTGGAGAAAAAGATAATTTATTTCAATTTTTTTAGCAAAGTTGTATGATGTGCTGTACTACAGTATATTCTGTATAATATGGAAACCACTAATTTTATTTCCTCCTCTTTCTCCTCCTTTCCCTTCTCCTTCTGCCTCTTTTTCACCTCCTCTTTCTCCCCTTCCCCTCTTTCCTCCCTCTCTCTCTCTTTACATACATAAAGAAAATGGAAATATGCCTTTGTTTGGTTAATATATTAAGATTCTCAAGGGATGTATTAAAAATATGCCTAGAACTTAAACCCAGCTAGATATTTGAAAAGGTGTTATATGTGTGATATGTGATATATGTATTGATGTATGTGGGAGGTGCAGATGACATGTATGTATATAAATAATATGGTAAAAATGTGACAAAACAACATTCATTTTGTCATGTGTGTGATCTGTATATGTGCATGCATAAATGAGGCATGTGCATGTGGTATGTTTGGCATAGGAATGTGGTATGTGAATGATGCATGAAGATAATGTGTGTTTATATGTGGATATTATATGTGACTTACATAGACAATAATTTGTTTTACTGCTTGGTAACACTAAGGTAAACATCTTAATCTTCCCAAATGGTCATAATTTCTCAAATTGAGCTTACGAACTTATAACACACTGATATTTTGAACATTTTATTCCTTTATTCCTTATTTTGAACATTTGTACATTCCTTACACTGTTGATGTATGAGTATTTGAAATTAAATTATATAATCATGCCAAATATCTGAAAAGAAATTTAAATATAATATCTGGCTCTAAATTTACCAAAGCTCAAGACTGAATTTAGCAGAGTTAACCACAAAAGCCCGAAGAGTGTAAGTGACTTTCAACAAAGACTGTTTTTTCAGTTATTTCAAAGCCAGGCCCCAAATCCCATTTTAAACCCCTGATGCAGGAATCTTGTTTATACAACATAGTCACTAGCATTGTCATATGACAGTAAAAGAGTGAGAAAACACTTTTAGCCTCCCTGGTTAGCTAAGAATTCATGTAGCTCTAATCCTTTAAAAATAGATGCCATATAATTATTTTATTAATTTAATTGACATAATGTCTAAATATTACCAGGGTCATTAATACCGCTGTAATTATCATTACTATGCTAATAAGCTCCAGTTCCACAACAAATGCCTGTTTAAAAAGAAAACATATATACAAACAAATTTTCTTCATCAATATGGATCCCAAAATAAATGAATCATAGACATTAGTAGAGTGTTTTAAACCTGGTAGGAGGGATATTTTTAGAACAAAAAAAATTACAATAAATTTTAACAAGTATTTGAAAACTGTAATTTAAAATATGCCAAAAATATCCACATGCTGCTACTGGACTGAGGGCTTCAGTTAATACTGCAAAAAGCTATCTTTAATAGCTATTGGATACTCAGCAGGATGAACAAGGCTGGGATTAGAGATAATGGTACTTGTTGGAACACAGGGAGGTCGAGGACAAAGTGATTGGCCTCCCTTGGTTTTGTAAAAGCACTTTGGGAAGGAACATAGGATCAAGGGAATTTGATACAAATGCTGATATACCTCATCATCCTATTTTATTTTCATTTTCCACTGACATGAGACAACACTTTCCATTTATAATAGAGGGTTGATATTCTTAGGAGACAAGGATCTCATTGTAATATCTCTTAAATCGGTGCCTCTTCTTGCCTTTTCATCACCTTTCTATTTTAATTACTATCACTAGTGTAGCAATGCATTAATATTATTTCCTAATTGTCTTACTCCCAGTGTCCCACTAACTAACCTCAAATAATTGCAGGAGTCACATGAAATTTATTTTTTATTTCATTTTTAAGTTAGATATCATTATAAAGTTTTTGTTTTGTAGTGGTAGGGTGGAATACCTGGCTTTGTGCATGCAAATGCTCAATAATGTATCAAATCCCCAGCCTTTTTAAATTGTCCTTGGGTACTTGTATAAAGGGTTTTCAATTCACCATGTAAGTTTGTGAATACAATCCATCTTGATCAATGTTACCTCTTATATCATTATTCTCCATAATTCCCTGCACATCTCATCCCCTCCATTTACTTTGTTCCATTTTCATATAAATACACTGATTTTTTTTTTCCAGTTTGTCATTTGAACTCAGGGTCTGGACACTGACCCTAAGCTTTTGTGCTCAAGGCTAGCTTTCTACCACTTGAACCACAGCTCCATTTCTGGCATATTTTTTGTAGTTTAGTGGAAATAAAAGTCTCACGGACTTTACTGCCCAGGCTGGCATTCAACCACAATCCTCAGATCTCAGTCTCTGAGTATCTATTATAGGCATGAGCCACCAGGTTCCTGGCAACATTAAATATTATGATTTGTCCTCTTTCTCTCACTCTTCTCTTCCCCTTTAATTGCTCACACCTGTGCCATTACATGTTCCCATTTCCTTCTATTTATTTGGTTAAGCTGTATATTAGGTGCTCAAAGGAGTTATACAATTGAATATACCCCACATATATCATACTTTAGATAATGTTTGTATAGATGTGCAGGTAGCTTTGTATGTACTTACATATATTTTTTAATTTAGAACTTCCACATATGAGAGAACATACACGTCCTTTGTCTCCTGTCTCCTTGAGTTACTGCATTTAATATAGTTAACATAATGTTTTTCCAGATCCATCCACTTTCCTGCAAATAATATAATTCTTCTTGATGGATGAGTAAAGTCTTATATTATCTATCTATCTATCTATCTATCTATCTATCTATCTATCTATCTATCTATCTATCTATCTGCTTAGCATGGGAAACCATCTATCAGACCAAGATAGGGGCTTCAGATGTTATACCGAAATTCGGGGACCCCCAGAAGACCACCAGAGACCACGATCAATGTAAGCAACAAAGAGCCGGTTTATTGCAAGCTCGAGCTTGGTCCTCCGCGCACATGGTAACTGGTGACGCTAAGAGGCCCTGAGCATAGAATCAGGGCCGTTTTTATAGTATTGAACAAACAACTTAAGGAACTTTTACATAAGAAATTACATGATTGGTTAACATTTACATTTAAAGCAAGCTGAATTGGGCAAATAATGATTGGTTGATCTTTACAGAAAAAATGTCCTTGGTCCATAGCTTGACCGAAAAAGGTTATGAGTCACACCCAGACCAACAGAATGCATGGCATGTCTCGCCCCGGGCTCTGAAGAATGGGTTGTTTAGAAACTCTTATTAGTCCTAGGTGGGTGGGGGGCAACACCACTTGGGGGCTAACACCTGCCTTAAGCAAATGCCATCTATGGCTCCAAGAATTGTGCATGGCTTTTTGTCATAAATTCCTAGCATTGGGGCTAAAATGGATCACGAGTCAAGTTGCAGAACTGAGATAGAGTGTTAAACAAAAATGGAGTTGCTTAGGTTTCTTAAAACATTATATTTCTTCCCTAGGGCCTTACTGCCTCGGCCTCCAGGAGGGGCGTTGCAGCTGTGGGGATAATTCTGAGGACTTTGCCCCCTTGGTCAGGGCTGTAAACCCTTTGAAGTCTTTTACTAAGCAACTCTAGGCTCCCATGCTGACATTCCACTACTAAGTAACTAAAACCAGTCACAGTTAAAATCATACAAAAACCATACAATCATCCAGTACAAAGCAATTCATACAGAAGCAAAAATGGCTGTTAGGTGCTGTCATATGTGTGTGTGTGTGTGTGTGTGTGTGTGTGTGTGTGTGTGTGTGTGTGTGTGTGTGTGTGTGTGTGTGTGTGTGTGTGTGTTTGCATTCTTCACAGAGACCTATCTCTGAGTTTTGGGACTTCACCGAAGTCTACCTCAGAGAATGGGGCTTTACAGAGACCCATCTCCGAGTTTTGGGACTTCACCGAAGTCTACCTCGGAGAATAGGGCTTCTAAGAGGCCTACTCCTGGAAAAAGGCTGGCAAACCCCTGGGAAAGATGTGTTTCTGTTCTTGCTTTTCTTTTCTTTACTGTATAAGAGTGCTTATTAATTTTTTACTGTTTCTACTGCTCTTTGTACTTACTCATTGTCAACATTCCCTTATTCAAAGCTCTTTCTTAAGAGTGTTGATGACTCCAGTATCTGATGAGTGTCTTAAAAATATGACTAACTCACCAGAGTTACGTGCTACCCTGGAAGCCCCTCTTATGGAGGCTAGTAGACAAGCCATAAGTAAATATAAAAGTATTGGGGGTTTCATGAAGTCATTTCAGCAGAAGGAATTGTTTGTAAAAGAGTTGCAAGAAGCTATAGGTGCGGCTAGAACAGAAGGAATGTATGGCAATTGCGGAGATAACTACTTAGGAGAAAGAACTTCCTGTTACTCTCTTTCATTTACTAAGAGACTTGCAAGATCTAGGCCTCCATGACCTTACTATTAAAGAAGGAACAGGAAAGATCTTATGGGACAATTAAGGCCTCTATAGAAATAAAGTAATGGTTAGATGGTGACAAATGTCGAAACCCATTATATTTCTTAGAGATAAGCCGGAAACAAGTGCCTTTCAGGTGACCAGCTGGTGACCACCCAAGAATGAAGCCCTGCAGCAAGATTGTGTAAACTTTTGCCCTTTCAGGCAACCAGCTGGGTGACCATCCAAGAATGAAGCCCTGCAGCAAGATTATGTAACCTTTTGCCCTTTCTTATAAAGACTTCTGCTATAAAAGTTTGTTATCCTCTGCATTAAATTGCACTCAGCACTCAGCACTCAGCATCCACTCCTCTTGTGTGTGAGTTGTCTGTTGGCCATCTCCCCACCTATTCCAGTTCCTCCCCTAGGTGTCCTCCGTCGTCCAGACAGAACCCAGTCCGCGGCATCTATCTATCTATCTATCTCACATTCCCTTCATCCATTAATTCAGTGAAGGACATTTTGGCTGTTTGCAAAATTTGGTTATGATGAATATCATGGCAATGAATGTGGGTAAGTAAGTGTGTTTACTGTATATGATCTTATAATATCTTAGATAAATGTTCAAAAATTATGCAACTCGATTATTCATCACATTTTCACTTATTTTGTAAAAAGTACTGAAATTTGAACTCAGGGACTTCTGCTTGCTAGGCAGGTAGTCTATCACTTGAGTCATGCTCCTAGGTCTTTTGTGCTTTAACTATTTTATTTTATTTCATTTTATTCATGTAATATCTTGCCATTTTCACCCCTAGCAGACCTCAGATTATTGTCTTCTTACTTATGATCCTTAAAAGCTGGGATTACAAATGAGCGACAACTCTGGCATGTAAGTTAAGATAAGAGATCATCAACTCTTTTTTTTCCAGGACGGCTTTGAACTTGGATCTGCCTGATCTCTTCCTTTCAATTTGCTGGAAATTTCAATTTGCGCAAGCCAACCTTTTTAATAAGCTAATATTATTGTGTTACTTTTTTTATTCTGAAACTTAAAGACATCTTTGACGATCAATAAAAGAATTCTTATATTGATATCTGTGGGTCTCCTAAGAAGATACTGATGTCTATTTTCCTAAACTCATGCTGTTCCCATGTGAAACATCGCTTGAAATTTGGTGCTCTTTAGGTTCCTCATACCAAGGAGAAAATTTTCATGAGAGAGCCAAGCACAAATTTGCTTCTAGAACTAGCTATTCACCACAACTTCTGTAAGGTCACATCACACTTTGAGCATGTCCTTAAAGTGGTTCTCTGAATTTCCCAATATCCATCTTTTACTAGCAGAAAGTTTGCAGCACATGAAAGACGTGATATTAAAAAAAATAGAAATCAGTGCTGTTTCTCCAACTCATTTTGCTCATCTCTTTGAAGAGGCCAGATTGTATCCTGTTTTATCTTACAATACTTTTCGTCTTAACGGGCTACAAAAATGGCCTTATGTAAGTGGCATGTGAGCTGGTTAATTGAATTTTGACTATAGATTTTATGGACATACATATTAGCAAAAATTACATCTTCAGATCTGGAATTATTTAAGTTCAAGGACGCTTTAATTTTGTCCCTTCAGTGCCCACCTCCAAGGACTACAGGGGAACTAATGACGATGAAAAAATTAAGGTGTTAGTGTCTACTCCCTTTACAGTTTATTGGAGTTTTCCTTCAGAAGGTCTTTACTTTTCTTTTTTTCACCTTCTTTTCTTTTTTTTTTTTTAATTGTGAAAATACTGTACAGAAGGGTTACAATTACATGGGCAAGATAATGAGTACATTTCTTATCAAGCATTGTAGCCTCCTCCTTTGTTTCCCCTTTCCATCCCTTCCCATCCTCCCCCCTCCCCCCATCCTCCCCACATCCCCTCCCCCTCCCCCCTTCCCCAAAGTTGTAAAGTTCGTTTTCGACATAACGACTTGTTCATCTCATTGTTGCAATGGGTCCATATCTTAGCTATAGTAAATAATGCTGAAATAAACATAGTCGTGCTGGTAGCCTTAGTGTGGTCTTGTTTGTAAATATTTGGGTAAATGCCCAAAAGTGGGATTGCTGGGTCATAGGGGAGCTCTATGTGGAGTCTTTTGAGAAACCTTCATACTACTTTCCAAAGTGGTTGAACAAGTTTACACTCCCACCAACAATGCAGTAAGTTTCCCTTCTGGCCACATCCCCTCCAGCATCTGTTGTTATTAGAGTTCTTGATTTTAGCCATTCTAACTGAAGTGAGGTGGTATCTCAACGTTGTTTTGATTTGCATTTCTTTTATGGCTATGGAGGTTGAGCATTTCTTCATGTGTCTATTGGCCATTCTTCTTTCCTCTTCAGAGAAGTTTCTCTTTAAGTCTTTAGCCTACTTATTTATTGGGCAGTTGTTTCTTTGAGGATTTGTTGTTGGGGAATTTAATTTTTTGAGTTCCAAGTATACTTTAGTTATGAGACCCTTGTCCATTGTATGGCTAGTAAAGATCTTCTCCCAATCCGTGGGCTTTCTATTGATCTTGCTAGCTATGTCCTTTGCCATGCAGAAGCTCTGCAACTTCATGCAATCCCATATGTCCAACCTTTCTTTGATTTGTTGTGTTTCTGGGTCTCTATTAAGAAAATTTCGGCCTGCGCCAAGGAGACCTAGGGTTTCTCCTATTCCATCCTTTAATGTTTTTTAGGGGGTTGGTAAGGTGGCTCAGTGGTAGAGCACTTGCCTTGCATGCATGAGGCCCTGGGTTCGATTCCTCAACACCACATAAGCAAAAAGAAAAAAAGCCGGAAGTGGTGCTGTGGCTCAAGTTGTAGAGCGCTAGCCTTGAGCTAAAGAGTTAAGGGACAGCGCCCAGGCCCAGAGTTCAGGCCCCACGACTGGACCTCCCCCCCTAAAAAAATATCAGCTGACAGGTCTTTACTTTTGATCAAATGTTACAATTTCTGTCAAGAGAGCCTCTCTCAAGAGTTCTTTCTACTTTTCAATAGAAAAATATACCTGGGTGTATGTAAGTGTAAATAAATGTATTAGTTGAAATAGGCTAGATTTATGGGAGGACTCAGTGTAATTCCTTAGAAAGGCAAAATCATAGTTCAACACAATAAACAGGAAATGAGTACTTGAGGGGCTGTGATTTGGACAAGAGGAGGGATTAGATGACTGAATAAGTATGGGAGAATACCGTAAAAAAAAAAGTCAATGTAAGCCAGGTGCTGGGTGGCTCATGCCTGTAATCCTAGCTACTCAGGAGGCTGAGATCTGAGGATCATTGTTCAAAGCCAGACCTGGACACGAAAGTCCATGAGAGTCTGATCTCCAATAAACTACTCAGAAAACCAGCAGTGGCACAGTGGCTTAAAGTGGTAGATTGCTATCCTTGAGCTGAAGAGCTGAGGGACCATACCCAGAGGAGTTTAAGCCCCATGACCAACTAAAACAAAACAAAACAAAGTATCAATGTATATTCTGCAGAATTTAAGTAAATTGAGGGAAAGCCTGAGGTGGGAAAGAGAGACATTTATGAAGACACATTGTATTCATGAACTGCTTTGTTGGAGGGCAACTTCTTTGTCCAACTAAAGATAATGAAATACTACTTGTAATGCAAAATTAAAAAGAAATTTTTTCTTATGTGGCCCTTAAGGCAAAATATGGTATATAAGTGTCCTTGTTAACTTACAGGAGAAGATGCATTATTTCTGGTAGACTTCTTCCAACCTACTTATAATATACAATGCTTTCTTCAAATTATTTTTTTTTTTGATGATGCCTTCTTTGTTTCCTCACTGCTGAGGAGGCTATAAAAATGCCTCAATTGGGGGCTCTTCTACACTGTATATCTACAAATGACAATTCTCAGTGGCCATCAGATTTATTTCAAATAGGAAATGATTAACTTTTCCCAGGTATTATCAAGATGTGAGTATGAATGTAACAAAGGCTAGGTCCCCAGATGGGATGCTGTTGAGAGGAGGCAAACTTCTCGGTTCAAAAGTTCATTGACAATTTCATAGTTGAGCAGAATATTAGGCAATAGAGATCAGTTGTAAGTGAATCACACAGGGTACACCTCTAAATAACATACCTTGCTTTGTTCTCTTCCTTCTCCTCCTTCCTTTCTGTTTTCTGGCCACTAAGGTGAATAGCTGTCTCCTCTACAACATCCTTGGCCATGGTTTTTTTTGTCTCACCACAGGCCTAGAAACAAAATGAGGAAGCCGAATGTCTGAAATCTGAAACTGAGCCAACATAAATCCTTTTCTATTAAACTTGACTTCATCCTGTAGTTTGTGTCAGTGGTGGAAAACCAACATAAGAATTATAAAAATAATCTTATTCCAGTTGCCAAAATTTTATTTGCTATATGAATTCTAGCTAAGTGCTCATTTTAGTTCCTACTATTTAACACACACACACACACACACACACACACACACACACACACACACACACACACATACACACAATTCTTTCTATATAATTTAGAGATTTAGAAAGTCCTCAGGGCCTATGCACAACTGATATTTCTCGCCAAGCAATATCTGCACAGTCAATGCATGCTAGAGATTTAGCTAAATGGTTAATTTGTCTAGCAAGGAAAAAGCTTAGGTTTGATCCTCACCCTTTCAAAGAAACTAAACAAAACAAAAATACCAAATTAGTACCAGTTATTCTAATTTTTAATTTTGAGACATAATGTACCTTTAATTGAAAAAGTCCAATTAAAGCATTTAGGCACCTTGAAACCTCTCATTGTGGAAGTGATGCTGATGTAAACTTTTGCATCCAGAAGTACAGAAATCCTAGTCTAAAGATTTTATTAGCATATGTGCACAACTTATAATTTTTTATGGTATAATAAGACTTTATTGAATTCAGTCATATACTTAATCAAGAGTTCATATGATAAAACCATTAATAAGACATGTACCTAAAATGGCCTTTTAAAGAAGTTTGTTGACAGCTAAAATTGACAATCATTATGACATTAATCTTGCAGGAGACTGCAAAATCAACAAATATAAAATGCTTCAATTAAGCCAGTTATCTACCGTTAGTGAAGAACATTCTGCATGTGCAGAACTGTGTTTTACAAAAGAACTGTGTTTTACAAAAAAACAAAAAAAAAAAAAAAAAATACCTCATTTTTTGTTAGTATTCTTAAAGGCTTTTCTCTAGCTGAAATATAGCTGTACCAATTTGAAACCAGTTTTGTAATTAAAAATTGCTCCCCTTCTGTGGACTTGTAGTAATGTTTCATCAGAAAGCAGATTATTACAATCAAATTATAAACCTCTAAAAAAGAAGGGGGGCATTATAAATGGAAACACCCACACAACCTTAAGTACAATATAGCCGTGTGAACAGCATTGCTCTAATGACAGTAATCCTGCTTGCCTTAGCCGTATTCATGCAAACGACAATTGAGTACAGATGTGGCACACATTTGCATGGTTAATGGCATCATTTTTTGTCCTTTTCTACTCCTCTATAGTATGATCAGCTGTTATGCTTAACATTACAAATTCTATGTGCTGCTCCTAACATTAGTGGAAACATAAGGCTGGTAGTTTCCTTGTCAGTGATTTAACTAAAACATGCATATGCACAAAAAGCAGGAGGTGTAGGAGGAGGGTGGGGGATGAGTGTAAAGAGATGGTTAGTGCCTGGATGAGGCTTTCTCTTGATGAAAGGAAACCCGTTCTACAAGAGAATTAAGTTTTGAAAAACCTTAATACATTTCCTGTTTCAAGTATAGTCTTCAAATATTCCACACATAATTTCAGTTCATATAACAGGTCCAAACCAGAATTATGTCTACATCTCTATCCATACCACTGTAAATATTGTATCTCAATTCATAGAGATAAAGTATCCATATCCTTGAAGATTTGATGGAAATAAATATCCAAAACATTGGCATACCAGTTTGAGAGGTCAACTTTTTTTCTCTATTTGCTTTCCTTTCCTCTCCAATACACGGGCTGTCATTTCCGCTGGCCTTTCCTTCAATGTGCATTAGGCCTATTATTCTATATAAATATAGAGAATAATCATGTGGCACAGTTCCTATATAACTTACCAAGAATATCTGTATCTAGATAGTGTAGTCATATATATGCATATATATATATATATATATATATACACTCTATATAGTGTACACACACACACACACACACACATATGGCTGCACTATCTCTATGTATATCTGTTTCCTTTTTCTCATCAATACATGAATTGCGCCCATGTAAACAGATTCTGTGCTTATTTCCTTATCTCAGCATAAACCTTTGATTCAAAAATAGAGTCAGCTTTACCAGTAAAACAACATTATGATATTTGATGTATTGAAGGTGACTAAACAATACAATCAACCACATCCAAAATATAAATATCACAAATACATAATAAGCATATTCCTATGTCCTGGCTTCATTTATAGTATATACAATGTTCATTAGTTTATCTACCTAATTTTCAGTGTGTATTCAACTGTCTCATTTGGAAAGCACATCAACTAATTGCAAGAAAATGTGAAGTGAAAGAAATGTGATCATCTTTTACAGTAAAAGTCAGAGCATGCTAAATTACACTGATTTTGTTTTGAGTACATGTAAGGTCTAGAATATACAGCTGTTCTAGTTTTACTTTATTTTTCAGAACCTTCATGAGTTTTTCCATATACTCTTTACTAGGTTTAATTTCAAGCATGTTTCCACATAGTCTATACTAGTTTTCATTTCTTCCAAACTTTTCAATGTTGTGTTTGTGTGTGTGTGTGTGTGTGTGTGTGTGTGTGTGTGTGTGTGTGTGTGTGTGTGTGTGTGTGTGTGTGTGTGTGTGTGTGTGTGTGTTGCTAGCATTTGAATTTAGGGCCTTCTTATAGGGTAGGTAAATTACCATTTGAGCAACACTGTCTGCACCTTAATTAGTTTTTACTGATAGAAATTAGAAATTCTAGCAGGTATGAGATAATATCTCATTCAAGTTTTCATTAGAATTTCCCTGATAAATAATGATTTGAGAATTTTTCATTTATCTATTGGTCATTTTTATATATTCTGAGAAGTGCTTATTCAAGTTCATTTTTCATTTATTAATTGTGTTATTGTGCTACACTGATGAGTTATAGTAATCCTACTTCTGGATATTTATGCAAAATACTTAAAATTAGAATCCCAAAGAATTAATCAACACTAATATAAATATTATAGCATCATTTACAAGATACAAAAGATACAAAAATAAACCTTGCTATTTTCATGAGCAGTTTAGGGGATAAAAACATAGCTTATTTATTTACAAAGAAAGTTATCCAAACATGTAAAACAGAGTTTTGTCATTTATAACAAAATAGACCTAGATATGATACTAAGTCAAATAAAACAAAGCAAATGCTACATGATTTCACTTACATGTGGTATCTGTTTCATAGAAGCAGAGACAAAATAATGGTCTTTTGAAGTTAGGAGAAAAAGATATGAGGGTTTGTTCAATAAGATGAAAACTTTAGTCATGGATGATGAAAGTCCTAGATATTTACTGTAACACTTAGTACCGATGGCTTACAATATAGTATTACATACTTCTAACTTTGTTGACATGATATGTGTTTTACCACCAGAAATAAAACCAAACAGAGTAACAGAAGGAAACATGGGAAGGTATTAGCTATGTCTATTAATATTGAATATGGTGATAGGACTAGAGGGTAGTTAAATATTTCAGTCATTAAATTTTACAAATTAAATATGTATTATTCTTTGCATTTCACTTATATCTCAATTAAAATATTTCTTAAAGAAACTAACAAAAGCCCGCCACCGGTAGCTCATGCTTGTAATCCTAGCTACTCAGGAGGCTGAGATCTGAGAATCTCAGTTCAAAGCCAGCTGGGGCAGGAATGTCTCTGAAAATCTTATTTCCAATTAACCACCAGAAAACCAGAAGTGGCACTGTGGTTCAAATGGTAGAGCACTGGCCTTGAGCTGAAGAGCCCAGGGACAGTGCCCAGGCCCAGAGTTCAAGGCCTATGACTGCCAATAAAATGAAACTAACAGAATGAAAAAGCCAAGGAATTTGCAAGAAAGAAACCATAACTAGTGAGATTTGCATGACCAGCATGTACTAATCAATCATTTCTTTAGTTAGAAATGAATAACTGGAAAGTTATATAATAATGCTTACACCTAAATTTAACAAAATGTGGAAATATGTGGACAACCAGAAAACACTAATGAAAGAAGAGAATAAAATCTAAATATTTGTGGAGTTAAAATAATTTAAAAAAAACAGTGTCTACAGATATAGAGGGGTTTTATCAAAATGTTAGTGGATCTAAACTTCACTGTGAATTCTGTTTCAAAACTTTATACAATTCTATAGCAGAGCACAATGGTATATATTTGTAATCCTACGCACTCAACTAGTTGAGATAGAAGAATCATTTGAGTTCATGAGTTCATGATTAGCAGAGACAACACAGAGACCCTTTACCTACCACAAAAGGCAAAATGATAAAGAATAAAGTTCGAGCCAGGCGCCCATGGCTCACACCTGTAATCCTAGCTACTCAGGAGGCTGAGATCTGAGGATCACGGTTCAAAGCCAACCCGGGCAGGAAAGTCCTTGAGACTCTTATCTCCAATAAACCACTAGAAAACAGGAAGTGGCACTGTGGCTCCAGTGCTCGCCTTGAGCTGAAGAGCGCAGGGACAGCTCTCAAGCCCAGAGTTCAAGCCCCTCAACCAAAATAAATAAATAAATAAAGTTCGAAATTATGTAAAGAGGCATAAAGCACTAGAGTAAATCAGTCTTGATGATGCACTATATGAGTTATCGATATATGTGTTAAGGTTTACTAAAAAGAAAAAGATAACTACAATTACCAAGGTCAGGTAGTTTGGTGAAAGGCGTAGTGCTTGTCAACACAGTAACCAAGACATCAGAGATGGATCATGTAGCCTTTGCAACTCATTGACAGCAAAACTGCTATACAAATCAATGATGAAAGGATAGGTTTGTCAACAACTGTTTAACAACAGAAATTGGATAGCAATTCATGAAATAAAGCCCTCAACTTAATATTCATACTTCCTATGAAAAATGTCCTCTTAGCTGTTCTCATATATATGGTATTAAGTATAGATAAAATAAACTGAGTAAATCTAAAATTTGTTAAAATCAATATACAACACCAAGACAGGTATATTTTATCTGGGGAAACCAGGAATTACTCAGTATATTACATCCCCAAAACTTGTTCATATTATAGATTAAAATTAGTTTTCTCTAACTCATACTTTTATACCTCCCCCAACTCATCATTCCTGTTAATTACTATTCTCAAATCTGCTTCTAATAGCTTGGCTTTTTAAATTTGCATACATAAATGGTATCATTAGGGTTTGTGTTTCTTTGCTTGGCTTTTCTTTTTTCACTTAGCATAGTACCTTCCTGGTACTTCCACATTAATGATAGTTACAGAATTTCCTTTTTATGGTGGACTAATATTCCATCACAGTTTCTTTATCCATTTACCTGTCAATAGGCCCTTAGGCTAAGCAATGATTAGTAATGCTGCAATCAACACAGAGGTATTGAAAGCTTTTTGAGATAATGATTTCAGTCTTTTTTGATAAGTATTTACAAGTGTGATTGCTGAATGATGTGTTAGTTATATTTTACTTTCTAATTTTTGGTCAATATCTAATAATTGTATATGTTTTTGAAGTAAAATATAATATTTGAACACGTGTGACATAATTTACATATTTAATTTTTATTGCCTTACAGCTTTTATTATTAAACTACAGAGAAAATATAAGCTAGAATAATCAAGATTCTTTGCTAGCTTTAATTTTTTTTTACAAATTACAAATTCCTCTTAAAATCTGTTTAAAATCCAGAGGCATCCTAAGTGTTTGTGTGCTTAACATTGTTGGCCATTTCTAAACATTTATAATGAGCCAAAATGTCAAAGATTTGCTAATATTTAAAAAATTGCTTTTCTGAAGTGAAAAAAGTTGGTAGCATTTTTTCTAAAGGGTACTTTACTCACACTAATTAAAAGAATGGGCTTTCTGGTTTTAATTAAATTGAGTGTTTGTGTATGTGCATTCTTGTTTATATATTCAAAGGCAGTAAGGGTAAGGTTTTAATATAGAAGGGAAGAAATAGCCACTAAGAAAGTTCAAGCCCATTCAATTAAAAATCCTAACCTGATAGTTTTATGCAATGCAAAGTTAATGAACTGGTTCAAACTCCATAAAGTAGTACTTTTATATCATCTGAAATGGCTCATGGATCTCACATGAACATACTTAATATTTCTGGAGCATTACCCCTTCAGAGGTATAATCACACCATGTATCAATAAAGATAAAATACATTGTAAGTGAAACTTTGCTTTCTGGCTGCTTTGCAGACAGGCAATTAGAATGGGAAGATTCCTTTGCTCTGAGAACATGGGAAAGATTCCAAGTGCACAATCAAGGGAAGCACTGGATGGGGAGAAAGGAGGTATCTTCATGGATGACTGAAGGTTTCAGTTTTTGGGCAAGAGGTAAGCTTGTTCAGGACATCATTTTAGAGCAGAAAGAAGATAAAAGAACAGTTGACTGGAACGTGCATAGACCAAGTGTATGGCTTTATGTGGTGCATTTCTGTAGAAGATTGAGAGACTTAACAAGAGTGAAGGTTCACATTTCTGCCAGCAAATAAACTGAATGGCTTTAGACAAGGCATTTCACTTGTCTCTGGGCCTCAGTTTACCTTTTATATAATAAGGAGACTTACAAGCACTAGTTGAGTGACTGCTGTGAGCTAGGCCTGTGTTACAAAGAAAGAACACACAATCCCTTTTTGGGGGATTTGGAAACTCATTTTAAAAGTCAAGCACCAAACAAAGTCTCTGAGGTACTATAAGTGTTGTGAATTTACCTCTCCGAAGTGGGAATGGAGACGGAGAGGAGGAGTGTGTATCTATTTGAAGTGAGGAAGCAAAGCAATTTATAAACAAAGATATGGCTAGGAATTCAGGAAGAAACAAAAATTTTATTGAAATATGGTAAAAGCTACAATGTAAACACTGGCCAATGGTTAAATTATGAAACCTTAAGTGTTCACATGCATTTGAAATGTTTGAAGTAGAAGAAAAACTATGCAGATTTTTTTTCCAGGCCAATGATTCCCATAGTAAAATATTAATATCATTCTACCTTACATTGACATCAGTAAGGTCATTGTCTTTAGACTTTATTTTAGTTTTTTACAGTGGCTTCCCACATAATTGATCTGTTAGCAATTTCTGAGAAACTTTCTGATTCAAATTTTTAAGATAGTCAATGACTCTGATTTTATAACTAGGTAAAGGCTGTGAGATTCTCCAATACATTTCTGTGCTTTCTAATTTTGTGCTTAGACTTATAGTCTATCAATAACTATAATATAACCTATCAATAAGGAAAGCATATACGATGGATAAGTGTTACAGCATTTAGACTGAACAAATTCTTAATATTAAAAAGTTTAGATAGTCCCTTTGCAGGTTAAACTTTGGTTTTACTGTCCATCTAATGATATGAAGAAAACTATCTTAGAATCCTAGTAATTTTTTTAAAAAAGCACATTGGAATATTGACTACTAAATTTCATGTCGAGTAGAATTCCAAAGTTTGGGTCATTGAAGGCCTCTAAATATCTGAATAGTCAGAGAAATGCTATTAAGAATTGCGCAAATAAACAAATAGATGCTTTCTATGTGGTTCCAGTTGGCCCACAGGTAGAAAGACCACAAACTTGCAAAGAAAAGGGGTGAAAGGATGATTTTGCTGGTGAAATGCTACAAGAAGATTTGCTTCCAGAATAAGACAGGCATCAATATTTTAGTAAAGGAAAGAAATTGCCTTCCTCATGTTAAATTTTGGATATTGAATCCAATTTTGTAAACTGTTAAATCTTTTAAGTTCCATGAGTATGGGCTGATATTGTTATTCTGTCATTATGGAATAAAAATATGTACCACAAAAAAGAATTATGCATATAAAAAAAGAAAAAACTCAAAAAGCAAAGAATTATCCATGTAAGACTAGACATATGTTCTAAAAAGTATCTTGCATGACATAAAAAAGAAAAGTAACAGATGATTACCTTAGCCAATTTTATTATTTCTTTTCATAATTAGTACAAATTAATTATACAAAGATGTGGCATATATGCACGACATACTTTGGTTAAATTCACTTTGGTTATTACAAATTCTTAGTCATTCTCCATCATCCATTTTTAAAACTCTGTCCAAATCACTGTTTTCCTCAGGATTTAGCCTGAGTAACTTCTACATTCCCCAATTAACCACTCTGTGGTCTATAACTTTAGAATTCTCTTTGTTTCATCAGTCTGTCTTTATCAGTCTGGATAAATCTTTATAAATTTAGTTGTTCCTTAAAATAATTGTTAGCTTCCTTAATATTGTTCTAAATTATTTTCTACTCTTTATTTAATTTCTCTTCATCATTTTCTTCCTCTTGTCAATTCTGGCCATGGTTTATTCTTCCTTTTTATAACTCTGAGGTATAGAGTCCTGTTGTTTATATAAGCCTTTAATTCTATAAGCATTTTCATTAGTGCTGCTCTTATTCAATCAAACATGCTTTATTACAATACATTTTCATCTGTCTAAAGATGTGTTCCAGTTTTCCTTTTGATTTCTTCTGTGATGTATTGGTTGTTTCAGAATGTGTTGCTTAATGTTCATGTTTATGAATCTTCCCATATACTCATCATTATTGATTTGTAGTTTTATTTCATTATATTTGGCAAGATACTTTTTATGACTACAATTATATTTGTAGAAATTTTTGTTGCAACTTAGCATGTTATCTACTCTCTAGAATGAACTATACATACTTGGGAAAATAGTATAAAGATAAGGATGTACCCTAATGTTAAAAAACTTTCCTAATATGCACAAAAACTCAAGTACAAGCACCATCACTCTGAACAAAAATAAAGAGAAAGCTTAATCAACTGATGTTGAATGGAACATTGGAATATTCTATTCTGTATGTCTTAAATATTAAATGCATTAGATCTGCAGTGGTTTTTTTTTTTTTGGGGGGGGAGGAATCTGGTCATGGGGCCTGAATTCTGGGCCTGGGTGCTGTCCCTCAGCTCTTCAGCTCAAGGCTAGCACTCTACCACTTGAACCACAGCGCCACTTCCGGCTTTTTTCTTTTTGCTTATGTGGTGCTGAGGAATCGAACCCAGGGCCTCATGAATGCAAGGCAAGCGCTCTATCACTGAGCCACCTTCCCAGCCTAGATCTGCAGTAGTTTTCAGGTCCTTCATTTCCTTATGGATTTGCATCCAGATGTTCTGTCCATGAAGGGACAGCAGTGTATTGCAATCCTCTACAGTTATTGTGTATTTGTCTCCTCAGGTTCTCAAGAGTTTGCCTCGTATATTTATTTGCATTGATATATGCATATATGCTTATGAATGCCATATCATTCTGGTAAATTATCCTTTTGATGATTATCTTATATTCTTATGATTTCTGAGGTTTTAAAATCAAATTCTATTTTTTCTTTTGAATTGCAGTTACCTTGACTTTTTTTTTTAATTTATATTTATTTTTATTGTGAAAATACTGTACAGAGGGGTTACAATTACATGGGCAAGATAATGAGTACATTTCTTATCAAGCATTGTAGCCTCCTCCTTTGTTTCCCCTTCCCATCCCTTTCCATCATCCCCCCACCACCCACCCAAACCTTCCCCCCCCCCCCACCAAAGCTGTAAAGTTCGTTTTCAACATAACAACATGTGCTTCTCATTGTTGCAACGGGTCCGCCTGTATCCTTATTTAAATGACTTGTTTTTCCCCTTCCCCTCCACAAATTATACTGACATCAAATATAGTGAAAGCAGGGGTTATACTGTGGGGGAGGAACATACAAATCAACAAAGAAATAATATTATGAATGCGTTAGAAACAATCGCATGAAATAAAAAAAATATTTGAATATATATCTTAGGGTTCATTCCCCTAACCTCACCTTATCTGACCTTTTCTGCTTGACTAAGACATATACTAGATATTGCAAATAAGGGAAACCATGGGACCTATGTTTCTTTGGGCTTGGCTTACTTCGCTTAATATAATTTTTTCCAAGTCTTTCCATTTCCTAATAAATGGGGCAATGTCATTCTTTCTGATGAAGGCATAGAATTCCATTGTGTATATACACCACATTTTCTTGATCCATTCATCTACTGAGGGCATCTGGGTTGGTTCCATATCTTAGCTATAGTAAATAATGCTGCAATAAACATAGCTTGGAACTCAAAAAATTAAACCCCCCAACAACAAATCCTCAAAGAAACAACTGCCCAATAAATAAGTGGGCGAAAGACTTAAAGAGAAATTTCTCTGAAGAAGAAAGAAGAAATGCTCAATCTCCCTAGCCATAAAAGAAATGCAGATCAAAACAACATTAAGATACCACCTCACCCCAGTTAGAATAGCAAAATTCAAGAACTCTAATAATAACAGATGCTGGAGGGGATGTGGACAGAAGGGAACCTTACTTCATTGTTGGTGGGAGTGTAAACTTGTTCAACCACTTTGGAAAGTAGTATGGAGGTTTCTAAAAAGACTCCACATAGAGCTCCCCTATGACCCAGCAATCCCACTTTTGGGCATTTACCCAAATGTTTACAAACAAGACCACACTAAAGCTACCAGCACAACTATGTTTATTGTTATTTACTATAATTACCTTGACTTTTGGTTACCATATTTATATATAACCAATCCATCTCTCATTCTTTCACTTTCCTCCTTTATGTATGAATAAAGGTAGCAGGAAACTCTTGTAGAAAACACAGTTGGTTCTTTTTAATCAATTCGTCCCTGGCACATCTTTTGGTCAGTCAGTTAAATCCATTATTTGTAAAATACATGAACAGGACTTGTTATGGACATTTTATTGATTATTTTCTTTAGGCTTCCTTTACTCTTTCTTTCAATATCATTTAATGTTCCATTTGTTCTTTTTTAGTGATCTACAATGATTCTTTCCTACTGTTGATATTATTTATTGGTATTTTCTTTGTGGTTATTACAGGCTTATCTAAAACACTTTATAAAGGTAATAATATATTGAAGATAATAAAAAACACAATTGCTTACAAACACTATACTTTTCCTTTTCCTAGACCCCATATTGTATTACATTGTGTCAATTATTTGACGTATGCAGTCATGCTTTTATATTTTACCTTCAAATTAAAATTTAAAGTGATCTATGCATCACCATTGAGGTTGTATGCCTCTGTTTTTCTATCTGATCCTCCCTCCTGGTGCCTGAATTCTCATTTACAAAATCTCTGGGTTTGCGTGTGCCTATAGTGAGAGAATCTCTTGGGCTCAACAGTTTAAGACCAGCTTAGCAACATAATGAGACTTATTTCAAAAAATAGGTAAACTGAAGTGAAATATATGTTTATAATTTTATATGTTAGTTTTTCTGTTTAGTGTTTTTTTTTACTTAAAGGGCATTTTAAGTTGAAATTGCTTGTAATATAGATCTAGTGTTGAAATCCCTCAACTATTATTTTTAGGAATTAGTCTTGTCCATTTATCACTCTTGAAAAATAGAAAGTTTTATGGTCTATATATAACATATGTAATCTTAATTTGTAATCATTTTTCTTTTAACAATTTGAACAGATCATTCTAATTCCTGCTGTGTACAAGATTTCTTAAGTTAATAGTGTTATAAGTTTTATAAGAACTTCTTTGTATATAATGAGTCACAATTTTTCTTGCTGTATTTAAAATTGTTTTGTTACCTTGCCTATTGACAAATTAATGATTCACTGCTTGGAATGAACTTCTTAGAGGTCATCTCACTTTAGATCTTTGGGCTTCTAGACTTTTGATGTATAAAAATGAAATTTCTCTTTTTTTTTTTTACTACATAGACTGAATAATTTTAAAGGATTTGTCTTCAAATCTAGTAATTTTCCTTTCTGCTTTCTCACATTTACTGTTGAACATATCTCAAAAGTTTTGCATTTAATTAGGCAGTTTTTCATTTACAAAATTTCAATTTGATTCTTTTTTATACATTTCTTATTGTAAAAATAGTGTACAGAGAGGTTACAATTACACGAGTAAGGTAATGAGTACATTTCCTATCAAACATTATTACTTCCTCCTTTGTTTTTCTCCTACCATCCCTTCCTTCCCCACCTCCCCAACTCCTCCCTCTCTCTCCCCCCACAGGTTGTAAAGTTCGTTTTCAACATAGTGTTTTGTACATCTCATTGTTACAATGGGTCAACCTGTATCCCTAATTAAGCATTTTATTTTTTCCCTTCCCCTTCCCAAATTAGAAAAGTGTATATACAAGATTCAGGGCAATGGAATCAAATACACTGAAAACACGGGCTACATCATGGGGCAAGAACACACAAAAGCAACAAAAAAATCACATACTACATTTTAAGTATGTTAAAAACAATAGCAAGAAAGAAAAAACCACTTGTGTCCCTCTTTTGGGGTTCATTTCACTTATCATCATCTTATATGGTCATATACACATAGCTTTTGACCTTTTCTGCTTGCTCTAGACATATACTAGCTATGGCAAATAAGGGAAACCATGGGACCTATGTTTCTTTGGGCCTGGCTTACTTCACTTAATATAATTTTTTCGAAGTATTTCCATTTCCTAACAAATGGTGCACTGTCATTAATTCTGATGGAAGCATAGTGGAATATATATATATATATATATCAATTTTATTGATCCATTCATCCACTGAGGGTTAGTTCCATATCTTAGCTATGGTGAATAATGTGCTCATAGAAAGCCCACAGATTTGGAGAAGATCTCTACTAGCCATACAACAGACTAGGGTCTCATATTTAAAATATACTTAGAACTTAAAAAATTAAATCCCCCAACAACAAATCCTCAAAGAAACAACTGCCTGATAAATAGTGGGCTATTTATCTTAAAGAGAAAACTTAAAAGAGAAACTTCTCTTAAAGAGAAACTTCTCTGAAGAGGAAGTAAGAATGGCCAATAGACATATGAAGACATGCTCAAATTCTCTAGCCATAAAAGAAATGCAAATCAAAACAGCATTGATATTCTACCTCACCCCAGTTAGAATGGCTATAATCAAGAAATCTAATAACAACAGATACTGGAGGGGATGTAGCCAAAAGGGAACCCTACTGCATTGTTGGTGGGAGTGTAAACTTGTTCAACCACTTTGGAAAGCAGTATGGAGGTTCCTCAAAAGACTGCACATAGAGCTCTCCTATGACCCAGCAATCCCACTTTTGGGCATTTACCGAAAAATCACAAACAAGGGTAAACTAAAACTATCAATTAGATTCTTTTAAGTGTATTTGTCTACTCTTTGAACTTTTCCCTTACTTCATACATACATAGTGATCTAGAGTATATTGAGTCCTATTCATGATCTTACAAAGATGATACAGAAATCAGCACCTCAGGAAGCCCAATGAAAAGCCAGAATATTGATCACATGATTCATTCTTCTCTTCTCTCCTGAAACAACACTGGTAGCTAGCAGCTCTTTTTTTGTTCACAGAAGCCCCAGGTATCTAGGAGACAGACTGATCAGAGATCGTATAGCCTATTGTTCATGTTTCAAATAGAAGTTCAGACCTTTTCCCTAATCATGTACAGTTGTGCTGAAGGAGGGAACGGTAGGGTTCACAAATTATTTTAGAAGCATCAAGGAGGTGGGTTTTAATGTTTCATATATGCAAGAACCTCGCAACTTGCTTTAGGGTTTCTCTAACAGGTAATAGTTCTGCTTGTGCTGTCTTACAGCAGTCACATTGGAATGAAGAGATTGCACCAACATTCTAATAAGTTGTATTCTCAAATAACCATATCTTCACACTAAGGTACCTCAAATTTCCATCACATTGTTCTTGTTTCCAGAAGGGAGAAGTGAAATTTATAAATGTGTTCATCAGCAAACTGAATGTAAGTTAGTGTGGCATAAATTTAAACATATGCTATGGAAACTAGAAGTGAAATAATTCACTAATTAACAAAACTGTACTTCAAACACATTCAGGCATTTTTGATAATTCCAGAGTAAAACAATTGCAATAGGTCTTTATTTCTATGATAAAGGGAACTGTGTCAATTATATTTCTAGAATAAATGCAATATTGAGTCTCATAGGAGTTTCTTTAAATGTTAACCATAGAGATAAAAATTATAGGTTCTGAATACAACCTTCCACAGTCTCTTTCATCTACTTTGCTCATATCCCCAAAGGAACTACAAAATAACATGCACTAACTTGCACATTTTTAGGTTGACATATAAAAATGTTCCTGATAAGCTTAAATCACTACAAAGGATATAATTTCAAGACATTTTCAAATATTGACATTTTAAAAGAAAGTGTCTATATTCCTACTTTATATTTTACCTTAGAATATAAATATTGAAGTAATTTGGTACTGAAAATAATCTGTTTAAAAATATGAAGACAAGCTCTTGGTTATAAAATGTTAGAGAATTCTTTAGAATTCTCCTAGTTTGTTTCCCTAGAATTTGTATTTTATCTCAAAATGTTACTTGAAATAATAAATAATTTGTGCTTACAACATTCTTGATCATTTTATCAGATAGCTCTGAGAATATATTTATACCTGTTCATATATATATATATATATATATATCATATTATGCTCTTCTAATTTTACCTCATTGTAAGATTCAAACATTATTAATTTCTTTTTTTGTTGTTGATATTGTTCTGGGCCTGGGCGCTGTCCCTCAGCTCTTCAGCTCAAGGCAAGTGAGTACTCTACCACTTGAGCCACAGTGATACTTCTGGCTTTTTCTGCTTATGTGGTGTTGAGGAATCAAACCAAGGGCCTCATGCATGCAAGGCAAGCAATCTACCACTGAGCCACCTTCCCAGCCCTATAAATCTCTTCTTAGTAAAGCTATAATTATAATAACTGTTACCATATAATTAATCAGAATGATATTTATATTTATAATATTTCTGTATTTTCCTCCGAATACTTAGCTTTTAACTATAGAGTAATACTTTAAGTATATGCAAAAATGTGATGTACAAGACATTATGTAGAAAAATGAACTTTACAACTTTGGCCCAGGTGGGAGGCTGGAGGAGGGGGGGGGAGATGGGAAGGGATGGTAAGGGGAAACAAAGGAGGAGGCAATAATGCTTGATAAGAAATGTACTCATTGCCTTGCTCATGTAATTGTAACCCCTCTGTACAGTATTTTCACAATAAAAAAGTAGAAATTTGTGCTATACATATATCCATGATTGTTTCATGTAGGTATTAGAAAAATATGTTTATGTAATAAATGCATGTGATTGGTAGTGTTTTATTATGAGATTTTTATTGTGAAAATACTGTACAGCGGAATTACAATCACATGAGCAAGGTAATGAGTACATTTCATTTTTTCCCATCTCCACTCCCCACCCCCACATCCTCGTACCACCCTCCACCCTGCTACCCCCCCACCCCGCCAAAGTTGTAAAGTTCATTTTTCGACATAACGTCTTGTACATTTCATTGTTGTAATGGGTCCACCTGTAACCCTATTTAAACACTCGATTTCCACTTCCACTCCACAAATTATATCAACATCAAATACAGTGAATGTACATCAAATACGGTGAGGTACATACAAAGCAACAAAGAAATAATCTTATAAATATGTTGGAAACAATAGCAAGCAAGAAAAAAAAACATTTGAACCCTTATCTTGGGGTTCATTTCGCCTAACAATTTGTCTGATAGTTTCTGTTTGTCTCAGACATATACTAGTTATTGCAAATAAGGGAAACCATGGGACCTATATTTCTTTGGGCCTAGTTTACTTCACTTACTATAATTTTTCCAAGTCTTTTCATTTCCTAACAAATGGGGCGGTGTCATTCTTTCTGATGGAGGCATAGAATTCCACTGTGTATTTTCTTGATCCATTCATCTATTGAGGGGCATCTGGGTTGATTCTATATCTTAGCTATGGTAAATGCTGCAGGAAACATAGTTGTATTGATAGCCTTAGTATGGTCTTGTTTGTGATCATTTGGGTAAATGCCCAAAAGTGGGATTGCTGGGTCATAGGGGAGCTCTATGTGGAGTCTTTTGAGGAACCTCCATACTGCTTTCCAAAGTGGTTGAACAAGTTTACACTCCCACCAACAATGCTGAAGGGTTCACTTCTGTCCAAATCCCCTCCAGTATCTTTTTTTATTAGAGTTCTTGATTATAGCCATTCTAATGAGTGAGGTGGTATTTCAATTTTGTTTTGATTTGCATTGCTTTTAACGCTAGAGAGGTTGAGCATTTCTTCATTGGTTTATTGGCCATTCTTATGTCCTCTTCAGAGAAGTTTCTCTTTAAGTCTTTAGCCCACTTATTTATTGGACAGTTTTTCTTGAAGATTTGTTGTTGGGGGATTTAATTTTTTTAGTTTCAGGTATATTTTAGATATGAGAACCTTGTCCATTGTATAGCTAGTGAAGATCTTCTCCCAGTCCGTGGGCATTCTATTGATCTTGCAAGCTATGAACTTTGCCATTCAGAAGCTCTGTAATTTCATGCAATCCTATTTGTCCAACCTATGCTAGGCCTATGCTAGGGCTTCTCCTATTCTGTCCTGTAATGTTTTCAGGGTGTCTGCTTTGACTTTGAGGTGTTTGCATTTGTAGTTAATTCTGGTGCAAGGTGATATATAAGGATCTAGCTTTAGTTTTCTACAAGTAGTTAACCAATATTGCCAGCACCATTTACTGAAGAGGCTGTCTTTCTTCCAATCTATTTCTTTAGCTCCCTTATCGAAGATTAGGTGGTTATAGGTCTGTGGGTTCATTTCTGAATTTCAATTCTATTCCATTAGTCCTGAGGTCTGTTCTTGTGCCAGTACCAAGCTGTTTTGATTACTATGGCTTTGTAGTAGCGTTTGAAATTTGGTATTGATATTCCTCCAGCATTGTTCTTTCTGTTAAGGATCATTTTTGGTATTTGGGGTCTTTTATTGTTCCATATGAATTTTTGGATTGCTCTTCTATTTCCTTGAAGAATGAGATGGAATATTGATAGATATAGCATCAAATTTGTAGATCGCCTTTGGAAGTATTGCTATTTTCATGATGTTGATCTTTCCAATCCAGGAGCATGGGAGGTTTTTCCCCTTCTAAGTTCTGCTTTGATTTCCTTTTTCAGTTGTTAAAGTTTTCATCTGAGAGGTCCTTCACTTTTTTGGTTGAGTGAATTCCTAGGTATTTTATTTTCTTGTGAAGTTGCTTCCTGATTTCAGCTGCAGAGCCATAGAGTTTTGGGGGTTAACTTTTTACCCTGATAATTTGCCAGTTTCTAATCAGCTCGAGTAATTTGGGAGTGGAGTCCATGGCATTCTTTAAATACAAGATCATGTCATCTGCAAAGAGGGAGAGTTTTACTTCATCTTTCCCTATTTGGATCCCCTTTATGTTTGCATCTTGTCTTATTGCTGTAGTTAGGCATTCTAATACTAAGTTGAAGAGAAGTGGAGAGAGTAAACATCCTTGTCTTATTCCTGAGTTTAGAGGAAATGGCTTTAGTTTTTCACCATTAAGCATAATCCTGGCTGTAGGCTTGTTATATACAGTCTTTATCATATTGAGGAATGTTCCATGGATTCCTAATTTTTCCAGAGCCTTCATCATAAACGGGTGTAGGATCTTGTCAAATGCTTTTTTTGCATTGATTGAGATAACTATTGGTTCTTAATCTTGCTCTTGTTGATGATAAGAAATATATTAATTGATTTGAGTACATTGAACCAGTTTGCATCCCTGAAATGAATCCTGTTTAATCGTGGTGTATGATTTTTTTTGTATGAATTCTTGAAGTGGATTGGCCAAAATTTTGTTGAGGAATTTTGCATAGATGTTCATAAAAAAATGATTCTATAGGTCTCTTTCTTTGATGGGTCCCTGCCTGGTTTTGGGATGAGGGTTATTACGGCTTCATAGAAAGAGTTCCGTAGTAACTTTCTCTTTCAATTTCATTAAAGAGTTGAAAGAGTATTGGTGTGAGTTCTGCTTTGAAGGCCTTGTAGAATTCCACTGTAAATCCATCCAGTCCTAGGCTTTTCTTTTGGGAAGTCTCTTATTTCTGTTTCTATTTCAATGTTTGATATGGGTCTGTTAAGTTAGTTTAACTCATCTTGGTTTAGTTTTGGAATGTCAATATTTGCTAGGAAATTGTCCATTTCTTCCAGGTTCTCAAAGTTATTAGCATAAAGTTTTGAGAAGTATTCCCTTATAATATTCTGAATCTTGGTTGTTTCTGTGGTGATGTTTCCATTCTCATCTCTAGGTTTGTTTATTTGGGTGTGTTCTCTTCTTTTTCTAATAAGATTTGCTAAGAGTCTGTTCATTTTGTTAAGTTTCTTTTGAAGAACCAACTCTTTGTTTTGTTGATTCTTTCTATGGTTTTTTTTGGATTCTAATTCGTTTAATTCTGATTTAATTTAATTATTTGTTTCCTTCTACTGGATTGGGGTTTAGATTGCTACTCTTTTTCAAGGAGGTTCAGATATCTCATTAAATTGTTGGTTTCAGATTTCTCCAAATTGTTTATGTAAGAACTCAGAGCTATAAAATTGCCTGTGAGTATTGGCTTTGCTGTGTCCCAGAGGAGCTGGTAATTTGTGTGTTCATTTTTGTCGAATATCATGAGCATTTGAATTTCCTTTCTAATCTCTTCCATGACCCATTGGTGATTCAACAGTGTATTGTTCAGTCTCCATGTGTTACAAGGCTTTCTTTGAGTTGAGTTCTAATTTTATTCCCTTGTGGTCTGAGAGAATTCAGGACACAACTTCAATATTTCTGAATTTGGACAAGTTTGCTTTGTGACCAAAAAAGTGCTCTATTGTGGAAAACTTTCCATGTGCTGCTGAGAAAAACGTGTTTTCTGATGCTCTTGGGTGAAATATTAGGTGATGTCTGTTAAATCTACTTTATCTATGCAGTTATTTAGATCTGTGGTTTCTCTGTTGAGTTTTTGCCAAGTTGATCTATTTAGTGGTGATGATGGTGTGTTAAAGTCCCCAAGAAATAATGTCTTTGGATCTATGTGAGATTTGAGGGAAAGTAGTGTTTCTTGGATAAATCTGGTTGATCTGTTTGGTGAATAGATATTTAGAATGGTAGTTTCTTTCTGAAGGAGAGACCCCTTAATTAGTATATAGTGACTTTCTTTATCTCTTCTCACTAATTTTAATTTGAAATCTATTTTATCTGTTATTAGGATTGCAACTCCTGCCTGTTTATGAGGGCTGTTTGCTTGGTAGATTTTTTTTCCAGCCTTTCATTTCAAAATGTGTTTGCTTTTATGGGCAAGGTGTGACTCCTGAAGGCAGCAGATAGAAGGATCTTGCTTTTTTGTTTTTTGTTTGTTTTTTTTTTGTCGGTCGTGGGGCTTGAACTCTGGGCCTGGGCGCTGTCCCTCAGCTCTTCAGCTCAAGGCTAGCGCTCTACCACTTGAGCTACAGCGCCACTTCCGGTTTTCTGGTGGTTTATTGGAGATACGGTCTCTCCTGCCCAGGCTGGCTTTGAACCATGATCCTCAGTAGCCTCCTGAGTAGCTAGGATTACAGGCGTGAGCCACCGGCGCCCGGCAGGATCTTGCTTTTTAATCCAACTAGCCAGTCTATGTCGCTCAATTGGAGAGTAAAATCCGTTAATATTGAGAGTTAGTACTGAGATGTATTTGGTAGTTCCTGCCATGTTATTCACCTTCTTGGGGGCTGTGACAACTGGGTTCTTCCTATGGTTCTTAGATTCTCAGTTTGTGTGTGGTTTCTTGGCCTTTATTGAGGCTCTTGTTGGTTTTCTATGTGTAGGACATCTTTAAGTGTCTTTTGTAGGGCTGGTTTGGTCGAGATATATTGTTTCAGGTTTTCTTTGCTATGGAAGGCTTTTATTTGGCCTTCCGTTATGAAGGAGAATTTAGCTACGTACAGTATTCTTGGTTGATACCTGTTTGACTTTAGGGCATGGCATACATCATTCCAGGCTCTTCTTGCTTTCATTGTCTCTGCTGAGAAATCTGAGGTAATACTAATTGGTTTCCCTTTATAAGTGATTGATCTTTTCTTCTTGACAATTTTAAGGATTCTTTCCTTAGTCTGAATTGATCCTGTGGGGATTATAATGTGACAGTGGGATGTCCATTTCTGGTCTGGTCTATTTGGGGTTCTAAAAGCTTCTTGTATCTGAATAGGGCTAACTCTTTGCATGTTTGGGAAGTTCTCTGCTAGGATCCTTTTAAATAAATTTCAAAACCGTTAACTTCTTGTCTCTTGGTGCTCCTCTATACCCATTATCCTCAGATTAGGCCTTCTGATGGTGTCTTCCATAATTTAAATAGATCTATCATATTTCTTGTCTTGGATAGTTGTATGTTCTTTCTCTATAATATCTAGGCTGTCTCTTGAATCCCCAAGATTCAATCTTCTGCATGGTCTAACCTACTGTCAATACTTGCTACTTTGTTTTTTATTTTTATTTTCCTTCTAGTTAGTCAGCTTTGATGGCTTCAATTTTTTTGTTGGAGCTTTATTTTAGATCTTGTATGAACTTCTTTACTACCTTAATTTGGTGTTCAGTGTTTACTCTCAAATGACTTAGTTGATTAGTTATGGTTTCCTTGGAGTCCCTTTCCTTCTGATGGGCTCCATTCAGCATTCCTTTTGTCGTCTCCCTGGATTCCTTCAGCTGTCTGTTTATGGATTCCATGAATACCTCTACTGATCTATGTCTATTCTCTTCTGGCTCATTCAATTACTGTATTACTCTTTGATTAGCTTCCTTATGCTCATGCAATTCCTGTATTTCTCTTTGACTGTTCTCGCCTGCTCACGCAATTCCTGTGTTTCTCTCTGACTGTGTTTCTCTTAGCCTGCTCCTCCAATTCCTGTATTAATCTTTGAGTGCCTTCCTTATGTTCATGAGATTCCTGTAGTAATTTTTGGTTAGCCTCATCATGCTCATGAAGTTCCTGTATTAATCTTTGGTTGCCTCATCTCACTCCCTATTATGCTCACACTGAGTCCTTTACAGGTTTTCAGTCGTTCTTCACCATGTTTACCAGTAGTGTTTTCAGAGCTTTTTGGAAACTATGCTCTGGATTATTCATTAACAGTTCTGTCACCTGATTATCCTGAGTGGGAGTGGAATCATTTTTCTTGTGTTTCTCTGGCTTGTTCTGCCCATTTGGTATGAATGTAAAACCAATTTTGTGCTAAAAAATACTACATTAAGGCAAGCATCAACCAGAGTCCTGTAGTTGCACAGTCAAAATGGCTGCAGATACAATGTAGTTCAACAGATACAATCTATTCAACATCAAACAATTATGGATTAATGGGCTAAGAACATCCAAGTGGGATTCAGCAAACCAGAAAATATTATGTTAGGGAGAATTGTGGGGTGAAAATAGGATGGAGAAGTAAAAGGAGAGTCAATTTAACCAAGTCTTAATCTCAGAGATGGAAATGGATAGTACAGAATGATAGGAGAGAGATAAAAAGATAAGAAAAAAAATGGAAAAAATTTAAATTTAAAAAATTAAACACATAAATTTTGTAAGTATAAAGAAATGACCTTGAGAGAAGAAAAGGATGAGAGGAGAGGAAAGAAAAAGGAAAAATGAAAAAATTAAAAATACGAATTCTTAAAATTGAAATACTTGAAAGTTATATATAAAGAAATAATACTATTAAAGAAGTTAAGCCCAAGAGGTTGTGAATTGAGTAATGAGCTTCTGTATTAAGTATGTACACAATGAGCAATAAGATCTAATAATCAACCATGGGTATATGCCTGGGGATGAGAAGTCATGCAAAAAAGAAAGAGAGAAGAAAAAAAAGAAAAAGAAAAAAAAGTACCAAAAGTCAAAGGAGATTTTTTTAAAGCACACACACACACACACACACACACACACACACACACACACACACACACACCTAAAATAAAAATTGTGAAAGAAAAAAGGGAAAAAAAACTATTAAAAATAGTAATAAAAATTATTATTTTTTTATTTTTTGGGGTGGAAGGAGGAAGATCTTGTATCTCCATAACCAGTCTCTTGGTAGAGTCTCTGGTCTGCTTGTGGTGTTTGGTTTTCCTGTGGCTTGATTGTTTCTTAAGTAAGTTTTTTTGAGCAGGCAGACAGCTCTGACTTACCCTTACTCCTCCTCCCAGGCTAGTTCAGTGGGAGGGAGATCTGTTTTGACCATCACAAAAGAGGGAGATGGCTAGTTTCTAGTTTCTAGTTTCTAGTGTCTAGATGCTGTGATGAGTCTAGGTTCTGGGTAGAGTTGAGGCCTTTCAGAAAATAGTAGGTTCTCCCTGAGAGGCTAGCTCCTGAGACACTCACAGTGCCCAGCATGGAGCCATTCTCAGGGTTTATGATTACTGAGTTTCAATTGTTTGTCTAGGCTGCTGTGGGGAGGGACAGCCTCTGGCTCTGTCTACTCAGTTAAAAAACTCACTCCTCCAGGGGCAGCGCTGTCTCTGCCTGGGCAGGGTGACTTTCCCCTGGGTGGAACTGAGCCTGGCAGGTCAGGTCAGGTTCCTGTGACCTGCTAATGGCTCCAATTGTTTCCTTTCAAGGCCTGGGTTGGAGCTAGCTGCTTGGCCCCGCCTTTGTCAGTATCAAAGATGGAGATCTTCTCCAGTAGTGGGGGGAAGAGCTGCCTTCTCACCCAGCTCTGTGAGAAGGAGGATGTCAGGGTTCTACTCATACCAGACTCTTAGTTCTTGGGCCATTCCTGGTCTGTGATCAGCAGGGTGAATGTTTCTGCTCCTTGTCAGTTCTGGTTGGTAGTGAGTAGAATCTGCTTGCATGCCATGTCTGGCACCTTTGTCCTGGACTTTTTCTGTTGGTATGCTGGCTGCAGCCACCACTGCAGCCACATCATCTGTGTCTACCGGCATGTGCTCAGATCTGTCTCCTTGACCAAGCTGCCTGGATTTTCCTTCTATGGCCAAACTCTCTGTACTGTGATGGCACACTTGGTGTGATTCTGTAGCCTAGAACTGTTCACTGGAACACTAAAACTGCTTTCTATGCCAGAGTTTAGCCTCCAGCTTCTCCTCTGCCATCTTCCTCCAGTCCCCCTGGTACAGATGTTTATAACACCGAATTTTTGTTCAGTCAACTACAATAAGATTAAGAAGGAGAGGATTTCATTCCTTTCTATACACATGAAAAAAAAACTTTTACAAGACAGAAACAGAAATTAGAGCCTACTCAATTGGCCATTGATAGCCTAGGACACATTTCTATATGGAATTAACTCCTCTATTACATGAAAATGAGCAAAAGAAACATGTAAGCTATGTACAAAATACTTTGCTTAATAACCTAATCAGTTGATCTCACCAATAACTTTTAAAATCCAAAATAACACAAAATGCCAAAAATGTCTATTTGAATTTTGACATAAACTTGAAATTGTTTTCATGTAATATTTACAGAATTGAGCCAGTTAGCATTAAATATCATTAGTAATATGGGACACTAAAACACAGTGATTACATGTAGGAGACCATCTGTTTACTGTAACTGGAAACCAGCTCATGGAAAATCCATAACTGGAAACCAGATAATAGAAAATCCATTTATTTATCTTCTCAACAATGTATATTCAGGACATACTATGCTATGGACATGATCTTTGACAATGACAACAGTTGTGAATCTATCATTCCACTGTTGAAACAGTGTATATTTTGTAGAAAGGACAAACTTTAGCAGCCACAGACACATACAATATAATTGTAGGTGGGAAGAAACAGAGGAAAAGAATGGAAATGAGGAGGACCATGTAATTTATCATGTGTGGTCAGAAGACTGCAGAAGTGACATCAGTATAGTGTAGAAATTTAGAAACTGTGGCTTTTAGTAAGAAGAATCAGTTTATTTGGGGTTTTCTGAACTTGTTGCCTTAGTTATATCTACTAATATTTACATATAAGGAAATGATACTCTTGGCTGACTATATATCTCTTTGAAATAGTATTTCTCCAGGAAAAAGAACAGCAGCTATTTAGTATTATTTTCTTAAGAAATTACTCTCATATTGTGTACCTGTATGCAAGATTACTTCAGATGTTCCTAGTTGCAGTTTTCTACATATTCTTATTAATTTTTGAACTCAGTTCAATAGTTTCCAGTTTTGTGGAAGAATAGGAGATTACTTTCATTCTATAATGATATACATTCTTACTTATGTAAAGTGAACACAAATTCTTCTCAAATAAATAATTAGGGCATTTTTATTTCTTAAGTGATAAAATAGCAACTCCACTTAATAAGTGACCTATCTGTGTATATATTGTGCATATATAATATGATGTCATTAAAATATTTTAAAAGAAGGAAGATGGAGTATACAAATGTATTTTAATTCATCTATAAAACTTTCTCTTTTCTCTCTCTTTAATTCAATTTTAGTGTAAAGATGCTGTAAAGAGGGGTTACAGTTACATGAATAAGTTAATGAGCACATTTCTTGTCAAACATTATTACCCACTCCTTTATTTTTCTCCCACTATCTCTTCCCTCCCCCACCCCTCCCCCAAAGTTGTAAAGTTTATTTTCAACCTAATGTCTGTGAGTATCGTTGTAGCAATGGGTCATCCTTTATCCTTATTTCAGTATTCTGTTATTCCCCTTACCTTCCTCAAATCAGATAAACGTATATACAAGATGGAGGGTACCTGAAACAAAGACAGTAATTGTCAGGGATAAACCAATGGAAAAGGAAAAAATGAAATAATATAAGAAGAAAGAACTGGATTGGCAGCAACAAAGTCAACAATGAAAAAAAAAAAAACACTTGTTTCCATGTCTTGGCGTTCATTTCAATTAGTATAATTTTGTATGGTTATATGTATATAGCTATTGAGCTATTATGATTCTCTGCCAGGACTATCCTAGACAAATACTAATTATTACAAATGAGGGAAACCATAGAGCCTATGTTTCTTTGGGTCTGGCTATCTATACAACAGACAAGGGTTTCATATCAAAAATATACCTGCAGCTCAAAAAATTAAACCCCCCAATAACAAATCCTCAAAGAAACAACCACACTATTAATAAATGGGCTAAAGAATTAAAAAGAGCCTTATCTGTAAAGGAAATAAGAATGACCATTAGACACATGAAGAAATGTTCAACATTGCTAGCCATAAAAGAAGTGTAAATCAAAACCACATTGACATTCTACCTCTCTGCAGTTATAATGGCCATTATCAAGAAAACAAATAGCAGACACTGGAAGGATGTGGCCAAAAGGGAACTCTATGACACTGTTGGTGGGAATGTAAGCTGGTTCAACCACTCTGGAAAACATTATGGAGGTTCCTCAAAAAACTAAATATAAAACTGACTCTTATTCTCAAGGTTATAATAAGGTTCAGGTTTTCCAGATCTACAACCTGAAACCAATACTGAAGTCCCTATGGTTAAATAATATAAGAATACTATAATAATAATACAACAACAATGATATAATAATACAATAATTCTGTGTCATCACAGAATATCATGTATGGATACACATAAACAAGGAAGCATCAATACAACATTTCAGTTAATTTTGTATTTAATATATTTCACCATAGTAACATAATTTTGTATTTAATATATTTCACCAATAATGGCCAATAGTAACATAATTTTGCATATAGTTCTGGACAAACCATGGAGTTATTTATCAAGAAGGAAGAGGGAAGCCATTAGGGATAAATATATATAATTACCAATAATTTTGTAAATTTGTAATGAATTTATATAGGAATAAAGAGGCTAGTGAATTAATACCTCCTTTCTTCCTTCATTTCTTTATTTCTTGCTTTCTCCCTTTCTTACTCTTCTTTCCTTCCCTCCTTTTCTTCCTGTTTACTGAGAACATGGCTTACTTTACATTTGATATAATTTTGGTTTTCCTTTTCTCAAGTAACTAAATTGCTCTACTACACAGTTAATACGCTACTGAGATTTTAGCAACTGCCAGTGTTGTAGGTAGTAAGCACACACTGTTGGATAACACTCAGATACGATTTTTCAATAAAGGGAGAGCAACAAAAAAAAAATAAAAGAAAAAAAGGCAAATGCTAATTGTAAGGATAATAATAAGCTATAGAGAAACTAATGGATTAGAAGACTATTTTTTAAAAATCTTCAAGAATTTAAGAAAGGGTTCATGGACAAGGTCCCAGATAAGGCTGGGAAAGAGTTTTCTAAAACATGCAGATGAACTTTCCAAGCAGAATGGAGATAAAATGCAAAGTGTACCAATAGGAAAAAACATAGCACATGTCTTAGTCATACCTCCTATACTTTCATATCAGGAAATGATACTCTAGATTGACTATACATCTCTTTGAAATAGTATTTCGTGAAGAAAGCTTGTGTGGATGGTCAATGGAAGAGATGAGAAAGATGGCATTTCTGGGTTAAAATTGACTTGGTCATAAAGCAGTATTCATTTTATAATACTAAATTCAATTTATAAAACGATGAACTTGTCTTCAAGTATTTTTATGCCAATATAAATGAATCATGTCTGTAATTTTCTTTATTTGTAATATATTTACTTGGCATTGGTATTAAGGTAATGGTAGATTTCTCTTCAGTTTTCTCAAAGTACGGAAACAGCACATTTTCCAATATACCCCAGCACAGAATTACCTAAGTTTTTCATAGAATGGCTTACTGCTTAATATTGTACCAATTTCCAGTTATGCTGCCTCAATCTTTCATGTTGAAAAGTCTCTCTCGCTCTCTCCCCCCATCTCTCGTCTTGGCAAACCTGAACAGAGATTTATAAAATTGAAAAGTCTCCCTCCAAAACAATATGTGGTAGTTGCATATTTCTACTTTGTTATTTTTCATTCTTCCACTTTTATATTTTATTTCCTTTCTTCTATATAACTAGATTCTTCTATATAACTGTTCAATGAAAGTTGAAATAATTGACCTGAGATCTTTCAGTGTACTTCTAGCATAAGACATTGCAATATTCATATTAAGCTAACCAATCATATTGTTTTGAATGTTCCATAGAAAATGTTTCTCTCTCAAAATCTGCCTCAATGGTTTTGTTTACTAATTTGGTAATAGATATTATTTCTGTATTTTTTCTTGATTGCAATCAATCTTCTTGAAAATAAGTTGATCCTTTTGATACTTATTTGAAGTACTTGTTAGTTTTGCTCAGAGAATGTATAAGACTAATTTTGTCCCACTATTAAAACAATAATTTTCTGGACATTCCACCTGATGCTCATCAATAATTTGTACCCTTTACCTCAGAGATAATTGCCCTGCTTGCTTGCTGAGACATACTTCATGGCTCCTATGAACAAAATATTCACTTTTCCCTCTGACATCAAAGGTTGTGCTTTCTATCTAGTTATGCAGATATGTTTCCATCTTGGGTAGTTTTTTCATGTATACCCTGATTAGCACTCAGGTAAAGACTCATGGGGAATCTATGTCTGTAGATTTTTGTCTGTCTGTCTGTCTATCCTTCTCTCTGTCTCTGTCTCTGTCTCTCTCTAAATAATCATAGAAGATTTTTTGTTTCTCCTTTACAAAGGTAATAATCCCAACTCCCTGATATTCAGCTCTGTAAAACTTTTATTTCTTATAGTTTCTCCAGTTTTATTTTCTAAATAATAGAAAGCTCTATAAATTATTAATTCATTATATCTTAAATAATTATATTTTAGGAGATTAAATAATTTATTTTTATTATTTTTACATAGTAGTAAAAAAGCAACAATAGTTAAAATTTTAAAAGCTGTTCCTAATCATTTTAAAATTTATAGTGTAGTATAGAAAGACAGAAGCCTCTATTACTATTTAAAATAACCCTTTGGTATAATTATATCATCTTAAGAGATAAAGTGACAAATTATGTATATGTGTGTGTGTGTGTGTGTGTGTGTGTGTGTGTGTGTGTGTGTGTGTATGCTGCCAAGGCTGGGAAGCATGTACTAAAGCACAAAATTTCAAACAAGGAATTTTGAGGTCAGTTAATTTCTGTTGTCTTGTTGAATGGCTTGCCTGAAGGGTACAATGCTCTTTCAGTGAACTTGATAATTGGACTGTGGATTTTGGTTGTTTGTCTGTTGTCTTTAGTGTTCATCCAGTTTAGCAAAACAGTTTACCAGCTGCCCCAAGAGGAAGTCCCAGTAAACAAGCCATTCAGTTTGTTTCTGTTACCATGTTGAAGTTTTAATTAAAACCTTATGGTCAAAATTCTAAAGAGAAGTTCTTTACAGGCTTCTCAACTTCCTTTATTAAAAAAACAAAAAAACAAAAACAAAACAAAACAACAACAACAACAAAAACTATTGGGCTATTGTGAATCTCTGCTAGGACTATCCTAGGCATATACTAATTATTAAAAATGAGAAAAAACATGGATCCTATGTTTCTTTGGATCTGGCTTACTTCACTTAATGTGATTTTTTTTTTCCAGTTCCTTATGAATGGGGCCAATGTCATTCATTCTGATGGAAGCACAGAATTCCATTGTGGATTTTCTTTTTTTTTTTTTTTCCTGGGGGCGGGGGGGGGGGGGGGGGGGGGAGTGGTCCGGTTGTGGGGCCTGAACTCTGGGCCTGGGCGCTGTCCCTCAGCTCTTCAGCTCAAGGCTAGTGCTCTACCACTTGAGCCACAGCGCCATTTACGGTTTTTTTCTGGTGTTTTATTGGAGATACGAGTCTCATGGACTTTCTTGACCAGGGCTGGCTTTGAACTGCAATCCTCAGATCTCTTCCTCCCGAGTATCTAGGATTACAGGTATGAGCTCGGCCCCATTGTGTATTTTTTTTTGATACATTCATCTACAGAGGCCATCTGGGTTGGCTCCGTATCTTAGCTACGGTAAATAATGCTGCAATGAACATAGTTGTGCTGATAGCTTTAGCCTAGCTTTGTTTGAGATCTTTTGGGTAAATGCCCAGTAGTGGGATTGCTGCATCATAGCAGAGCTCTATGTTTAGTCATTTGAGGAACCTCCACACTGCTTTCTAGAGTGATTGAACCAGTTTGCATTCCCACTAAAAGTGTAATAATGTTCCCTTTTGGCCGTATCCCCGACACCATCTGTTATTTTGTTTATTTACTTATTTTTTCTTGGTAATGGTGCTTGAACCCTGTGCCTGGGTTCTGTCCCTGTGCTCTTCAGCTCAAAGCTAGCACTCTAGCACTTGGAGATAAGAGTCTCATGGACTTTTGTGCAAGGACTGGCTTTGAACTGCAATCCTCAGATCTCAGCCTCCTAGGATTACAGGCGTGAGCCACCAACACCGGCTTATTATTTGTTTTCTTGGTAAGTTTTTTTCTTGCTTTCTTCTCTTTTAGTGTACTATTAGCAGTTATTTGTTTTGCCTTATGCTTTGTTTCCCAAGTTCACTAATTCTGATTTTGGTATATAAGTTTATATATAAGTTTATCTAATTTGGGGGAAAGGGAATCACAGAACCAGTGGAACACAGGGTGAACCAATACAACAGTGAGACTCACTAGACACTATGTTGGAAATTAACTTTACAACTTGGAAGGAGGGAAGTTTGGGGGAGGGGAAAGTGGGAGAAAATGTGAGAGGGGTAACATTGTTCAAGAAGAAATATATTCATTACCTTCCCCTTCTGCATTTATTCTTTTCAATAAAATTAAATTTTAAAAAATTCAATGCCATTCGCTAATAAAGACTTCAAATTTTAATCTCAACATTTTGCAAATAATAGAACAATTTTTTTGGAGGGAAATGATTAAAATCTCTATTTGTTCTGGGAAAATGCCCAACCTATAATTTACATCTAGCTTTTCAGAAAAAGCACATGATGTAAAGTTCAAGTCCCATACTATTATCAGTTTTGTTTGCAAGAAAGAGTTAAATAGTTGTAAATATTTATATGTGACAAATTTCTGGCTAGGCATTAACCTCTATATTTCAAATGTAACAGAAATTTTAACCACATGAATGTATAACAACTTTAGAGTTATTGAAATAGTTCAAGGTAGACATTGCAATTTGTCTGAAATCTGGGCTGTTCATCCAAGTTGAAGTAATTCAATCAGTGTCATAATGTTTCTACATATTAGGGTTCACGTACAATATTACAAATATAAATATAAAATTTGGCATTGCCTTTCTTTAATGGTGCATGAATTAAAACTGCATTATAATGAAATTGCTACTGAACATTCCCATTAATATCAAATGAATTCATTATGACCAGCACAGTTACAATGAATACTAAATGAATTAATAATAATGAACCATTTAAAGTGTTACCTAATTGTTTTATTCCATTTTTATGTATATTTTGGTCCTACTTTAACTGTTAGGTTAATAGGCAATGACATTAAATAAGTCATTTTCTTGCCTAATACTGGATAATGGATTCACACAGTTTCTGGATCTCTGTATTTTACATCTTTGCTTTATGTGAACCTTTCTGTGTATTGCCTCCTTGGTGATACTGCTATAGATCACAGATTTGTAAACTTTAACTGATAATGAAAACAAAGCATTATGTTATAAAGTAACATTGTTCCCCAGGTTTGTAATTCTATGCCTCCAGGAGCAAAGTACATGGCACTGACATCTTTGGTCTGCTATGTCCTCTCAATTCTGTAAAAACATCAGTGAATAATCAACAACAAAAGCAAAGTCCTTCATTCCTTTGTGTGAGTTCCAAATCATGCAGAAATAATTAGGTAAGATCACCATTTGCATAAAGGAATCTTTGGCATTTTTAATGAAAAAATCTAGTTTACTATCAAAAATTTTAACACTTGATTATCCATTCATTTCATATTATTTACATGCCTGTTGTATTCATTGGTATGCAAATTGCCTGAGGAAAAAATTAAAGAAGATTTACACCCATCACATTTGACAGAACAATGTATAATGGTATCCCAAATAGAAAGAAAGCATAAATAGAGAAAGATATCAAAGATATCACCCTCAGTTAATATATAGATAGATGATGATGATGATGATGATGATGATGATGATGATGATGATGATGATGATGATGTGTGTGTGTGTGTATGTATGTTTGAACTAAAAAGCTTATATTTGGTAGATGAACACTTTGCTACTTTAGCCATGCCCTTCAATCCTTTGTGTTTCTATAAACTTTTAGATAAGATCCTGTACCTCATGTCTGGACACATCTCAGATAATAATGACCCTACCTATTCCTTATATTTATGTAGCTGGGATTACAGAGATGTATAGATAATTTGTTTGTTGAGATAGAAGTTTTGGTAGCATCTTGTCCAGACACAACTTGAACTGCAATCTTCCTGCTCTTTTCTTCCCATCTGAAAACATGTCTGGACTGATATTCCCGCTAAATTCATGCACTAGTGTCCTACTTATTCCAAACTGACCTGGATTTCTCCAGTTCCTACCACCTCCAAATTGTTTATACAAATTTTGAATACACCAAAATCTTATATAAAAAATACTAGTCAATCATTGTAGATTTATATAAATAATAATCAGTTAATACATTTGTAAGATTCACTTCAGAATTTAGATTTCTGATTTTTTGAGTAGAAATCTCTTTCAATAATTTCTCCACAGTTCTATGTGGTACTGATCAATCAGAATGAAATAGAAGCTTCAGTCTTTAATACAGTTCTCATTTTGTGGTATGCCACACTTTCTTTAACCCAGCTTCCCTCATGTATAGCCCATGCATGACTCTCATATACATCTAGCTTGTAAATGAAAATGATATACAGTTGGTGCTCTTTATCTTCAGTTTCCACATCTACAGATTTAATCAACCATGGAGTAGAGGTGGGAGGGGGATGTTAAAGGAGAAATCAGAAGAAAAAAAAAACTATTGAAAAAGAATACACATTTTTCTTTATCTCAATCCCCCAAATAATATAAGTACAACAACTATTTACATATCATTTACATTGAATTAAATATTATAAGCAGTTGAGAGAAGATTTGAAATACACAGGAGGTACTCGAAGGTTATAGATGAACAATATATTGCATTAGAGGAACTGGCATATCTGAAATTCTGAATTTTTTTCAAGGAATCCTCAAACCGACAGATACCAAAGAACAGCTGTAATGTGAGTTTGATACAAGATTCCTCATTTCCCCAAACCTCTCTTATTATCCTCTTCAGCATTTGAGAATTTTCTGTTGTTGCTGTAGGTAAAACATCTCCAGTATGCCTTTGAGAACATAGGAATGAGAACTATCTAGTAGGATGTTCTTAGTCACTGATGCTTGTAACACAGGTACCACTGCACTTTAACAAAGCCCTGAAAAAACAGGGATCAATAGTTTTCAGTGGGGTTTGTAGAGAGACATCTCCATCTAAAGGTAAACATTTACATTCTGAGAGCTAGATGCTGAGGATGACATATGAAGGAGATTCATGCTGCATTGGATAACAGACTGTGATGATGGGTATTTGTTGGCAAATAAAAAATCATTAAAGGATATTTTAAAAAATCAATTGTGTTCACCAAGCTTCTGATTCACTTACATTCAAATTCATTTGTTCTAGCATCATTTCAATGTCCTCAAAAGGAAAACTATCTTATAAATATGTTAGAAACAATCACATGAAAAAAATCATTTGAATACTTATCATGGGGTTCATTTCACCTAACATCAAATTATCTGACCTTTTCTGCTTGTCCCAAACATATGCTAGTTATTGCAAATAAGGGAAACCATGGGACTATGTTTCTTTAGGCCTGGCTTACTTCACTTAATATAATTTTTTTCCAAGTCTTCCCATTTCCTAACAAATGGGGCAATGTCATTCTTTCTGATGGAGGCATAGAATTCCATTGTGTATATATACCGCGTTTTCTTGATCCATTCATCTACTGAGGGGCATCTGGGTTGGTTCCATAGCTTAGCTATGGTAAATAATGGTGCAATAAACATAGTTGTGCTGGTAGCTTTAGTATGGTCTTGTGATCCTTTGGGTAAATGCCCAAAAATTAGATTGCTAGGTCATAGGGGAGCTCTATGTGGAGTCTTTTGAGGAACCTCCATACTACTTTCTAAAGTGTTTGAACAAGTTTACACTCCCACCAACAATGCAGTAGGGTTCCCTTCTGTCCACATCCCCTCCAGCATCTGTGTATGTCCCTCCCCCACAGTATAACCCCTGCTTTCACTGTATTTGATGTTGGTATAATTTGTAGAGGGGAAGGGAAAAAACAAATTGTTGAAATAGGGATACAGGTGGACCCATTGCAACAATGAGATGTACAAGTCGTTATGTGGAAAAACGAACTTTACAACTTTGGGGGGGGGAAGGGAAAAGGGGGGGAGATGGGAAGGTATAGGAAGGGGAAACAAAGGAGGAGGCTAAAATGCTTGATAAGAAATGTACTCATTATCTTGCCCATGTTATTGTAACTCCTCTGTATGGTATTTTTACAATTAAAAAAAAAGTAAAACTATCTATTTGGAGCACTGATTTTAAAAGGTAAAAATTTCATTCTTTCAGAAATGATGGGTTAAAAAAGACTCTTGAAGATAAGAGGGTGTATATATACTAATTTAATATACTAATTAACTATTACTTGAAACCGCTATGTTTTATATGTAATAAACTTACTAACTCACTATGAAATAAGCTTCAATTTTACCACTGTGTAATAATTTAGTAAAAGCTTATTGGAAAATTATACTCTAGTGCTTAGTATTATTTGGAATTGGAATTTGTTTGTTTTGGATGCTGGTCCATGGGTAATAACTAAGCCTTTGAGCTTTCAGGTTCAAATCAAGCACTCTACCATTTGAGCCACAGCTCCACCTCTGGCTATTTTGGTGGTTAATTGGGAATAAAAGTGTCACAGACATTCACATCCAGGAAGACTTTCCAACTGTAGTCATCCTCAGATCTCATCCTCCTGAGTAGCTAGGATAACCAGTGTGAGTCACTTGTGTAGGGTATTCTTTTTCTTTCAATTCAAAATTGACTAAAACAATGGAATTCTATGCCTCCATCAGAAAGAATGGCATTGCCTCATTTGTTAGGAAATGGAAAGACTTGGAAAAAAATAATATTAAGTGAAGTAAGCCAGGCCCAAAGAAACATAGCTCCCATGGTTTCCCTTAAATAACTAGCATATGTCTAGAACAAGCTAAAAAGGTTAAAAGCTATGTATATTTGGCCATATAAAATGATGTTAACTGAAATGAACGCCAAGATAGGGACACAAGAAGTTTTATCTTTCTTTTTTTTTTATTGTGAAAATACCGTACAGAGGGGTTATAATTACATGGGCAAGATAATGAGTACATTGTTGCCTCCTCCTCTGTTCCCCCTTCCCATCCATTCGCATCTCCCCCCAGCCCCGTCCCTTGCCCCTCCCAGCTCCCCCCCTCGCTAAAATTGTAAAGTTCGTTTTTCGACATAACGTTTTTCTACATACATCTCATTGTTGCAATGGGTCCACCTGTATCCCTATTTAAACAAATTGTTTTTTCCCTTCCCCTCCACAAATTATACCAACATCAAAAAAAGTAAAAACAGGGGTTATACCATGGGGGAGGGATATACAAAGCAACAAAAAAAAAATCTTATAAATATGTTAGAAACAATCACAAGAAAGGAAAACCTTTTGTATGTTCCTCCCTTACGCTCTAATTCGTTTTCACTGTATTTTATTTCGGTGCCCTGCATCTTGTATATATACTTTGCTAATTTGGGGAGGCGAAGGGAAAAAATGAGTAAATAGGGATGCATTGTAACAATGAGATATATAAGACACTATGTGAAAATTAACTTTACAAATTGTGAGGGGGATGAGTAGTTGGGGAGGTGGGGAAGGAAAGGATGGTAGGGGAAAAACAAAGAAGGCAATAATGCTCAATAGGAAATGTACTTATTACCTTGCTCATGTAACTGTAACCCCTCTGTACACTATTTTTATAATAAAAATGTATAAAAATGACTAAAACATTTTCTTTGTATTCAGTTGTGTTATATAATTATCTGGAACAGTGGGGGATAATAAATTCATTTCTAAACTCATCTTCAAGAAAAATGACTAAACCAATCATGGTGGCTCATGCCTGTAAACCCAGATGCTTGAAAGGCAGATACAGAAGAATGGCAGTTTGAGAACAGCTTAGTGTCTTATCACCTGTTTTTAATCGTGAAAATAGATCAAGCTGGTGGATCATTAGTTGGGAACTATTGAGGAGGTTGAATTTGGAAATGGTAGCCCAAGACTGACCTGGACAAAATTGTGAGAGCCTACCTGAGAAACAAATAAAAAAGCAAAAGGACTGGAAGTGTGGTTCAAGTAGTAAAGCAATTTCAAGAACCTACCTTTAATCCCAGATTAACCAAAAACTAAAACAAAACTCAAACAAAAACTAAAATCATTATCATATTTTCCTCTTATCTCTGTATTTGAAGACTTCATGACTGGATAGATTATCTAGTTACACTGTCTAATACAGTTTGTACGTTCATAATTGCTTTGGTAGAAAACTATCTAAAAGACTGAAATGGCCCCAAGCCAGGACTGTTTTCCACCCTCACTTAGTTATTTGGTGAATTTCAGATTGCTCATTATTTTCTTTTCACAAAAACCCTTTCTCTTTTGGATTTCTTAATCTTCTTTATTTTTAAACAGGCTTTTCCAACCTGTCTTTCTTCTCTAACCTAAGCTGAGGAAGAGATCTTTTCAAAACCCTTTCATCAAGGGGAAGGCTGCCCAATCCCTGAGCTTTCCATCTCAGAACTTTTCATCATGGAGACTTTGAGAGTGTTTGGCACCATCTGTGTCTTGATTTTCCTTTCTTTTGATTTTTCTTCTTCTTCTTTTTTTTTCCTTTTTCTCCTTTTTTTTTTTTTTTTTTGAGCTGAGGTGCCAGCCGAGCCAGACTGTGCTTCTGTTTTCTGCCAAAAAGACAAAAAGAAAAAAAAGAGAAATGGCATGAATACTAAAATAGGATTTTTTTCAATGTTTCTGATATAAGCTGTGTACATTTCTACTGCATTTTCTGTAAGAATCTGTTTTTATCATCTTTTACAATAGAAAATGCAGAAGAAAACTTGTGGTCTATTAGCAGAAAACAGAGGCCCTGGCAAACTCTAGAGCAGCAAAATCCTACAGTTGGGAGGCTGGGCAGAGACCCAAGTTTGTCCACGCCTAAGAACAACACTGTCTGCTAAAATTACAGTTTTCCCTTTTCACAAACCTCAAAGTTGTGAAACTTTACTAACTTTAAGAAAAGAACAGTTGGCCATACAAAAGATACACTTCCAAATCCATCGAGCAACTTACTTATACTTGCAAATGAACCTCTTGGAGTGAGTCTTAAAAATGTATTTGTTCAAATTATTCTGCTAAGGTAACAAGCAGAAAGTAATGATTTTCTATGTATACTGTGAACAAGAGACTCCAAATGTTGGTTCCAAAGAAAGCATTTGACCAATAGTTGGTGAGTAAAAATGAGAGCTATAGAAATCATATGTACAATTTAAATAGTATAACATCTCTTCTCATTGCTTACATGCTCAAAAAGATATAGCACAATCACATTAGGAAAAAAATTTAAATGTGGATACTCCTTGTTTCTAAATGTTTTACAGTGACAAATATTGTTAATTAAGCCTCATCATGTAATTAATAAAATCAGATACATTGATGGAAGAAATATTCAGGGCAATATGGTTTGGTAGTCCATCAATAAATTCTATAACATTGCAGTAGGATTTGGCAGCCTTGAATTCATTATTGAATATCTGTTTAAAACTGAGTATAGTTAAGTGATTAAAAGTGTACTGCTTATTGGAATAGGTTATTAATTTGAAATTTAAAAAAAACATTTACTTATAGGACTGGTTTACTACTGAGGAGGGGATGAAATGTCCAAAAGCAATAAGTTGAAAAGACAAGCTAATATCTCTGGTTGAGAAGAGAATGAGGAACTTACAAGGGCTAGAGAAATCTTTTTACCCAGTACTGTGCTTCTGAATTCTTCAAATAGAGCTCCACAGGAGAGTTACAACTTCCCAGTAGCTGAGAAACTATTTGTTTCTGGCTCTGATGTACAGAAGCAGGGCATTGTTACACGTGAACGTGGAAAGGCACTCTAGGTTCAAGCCCCAAAGGGGAGAGAGTTCTCCCTTGGACAGTGCGGAAAGGGAAGCTCCATGGTGTAACAGGATTCTAATGCAGATAGGTGATGTTTCTTGCTGAATCATAACTGAGGGGCAGACCTGGAACAGAGCAAGACACTTGATCTTATTTCCCTGATGAACCAACGCAGGATACACTAGATAGGTTGTCCTCATGGCTTTATGTTGAAGTGGATTTTTTTTTTTTTTGGTCGGCTGTGGGGCTTGAACTCTGGCCCTGGGCGCTGTCCCTCAGCTCTTCAGCTCAAGCCTAGTGCTCTACCACTTGAGCTACAGCGCCTCTTCCGGTTTTTTGGTGGTTTTTTTGGAGATAGGAGTCTCACGGTCTCTCTTGCCCGGGCTGGCTTTGAACGGTGATCCTCAGATCTCAGCCTCCTGAGTAGCTAGGATTACAGGCGTGAGCCACCAGCGCCCGGCTGAAGTGGAATTTTTTATAAAACGTATTAAAAGTATTTTATGAATAATACAGAAACTGGTATCAATATTTCTTTTTTGCTGGCAATTTATGACTTAGAAATGTAGATTATTCTGTTTAGCTGGGTCATATAATTTATTACTATTTCGATTCTAGTAGAATTCTGATAACTATTACTATTATCTTTAGATATTTTGCTTTAAGGATGCTTTAGGTTTTTTAGTCTTTATTTTACTCCAATTTCTTTTTTTCCTTCACTAATGTCTTATTACATATAATAAGTCTTCAAACATTTTACATAATTTTTGTGGTTTCCAACATTTTATTTCACATGGTTTTGGTGACTTTATTTTTATTTGCTTTTTAAATATGTTTTTATTGTAAAAAATACTGTACAAAGGAGTTACAGTTACATAAGTAAGGTAATAAGTACATTTCTTATCGAGCATTGTTACCCCCCTCATTTGTTTTTCCCTACCATCCCTTCCCTCCCCATCTCCCCAATTTCTCCCTCCTCCTCCCCACTCCAAGCTGTAAAGTTCATTTTCAAAATAGTGTCTTGTACATCTCATTGTTACAATGGACTAAACTATATCCTTATTTCAGCATTTTATTATTTTCCTTCCTCTCTCCAAATTAGAAAAATTACATAAAATTTTTAAGAAATCATTATCATTGTTGTGGCCTAAATAAATGAAGACCTTTAAAATAACATTTTATGAGATTTTTCATTACAAATGCATAGGCTATATTACAATAATCTTGTGCAATCAAAATTTTCAGTCTACAAAATGACCCATTTATTCCTAACAAGATGGTAACACCCAGGTTTCAAGATAGCTGAACAATTTATTTAAAAATTATATGTGAATTGTGTATTATAAGACCTAAATATAAAAACCTTGCTCTTCAAAAAATTATAATTGATAGATCAATAATTTGGAAATAATGAATATTGGTCCGTATCAGATATTAAAACAAATCAATGGAAAGAATTTTAATTCAAATTTTGTTTCCTATTGAAAACTGTTGGATCCCACCCATCATGTTTCCAAGTATTATCTTTTTATTCAGTGCTAGAGTTTGTATTTGGGCACTAATTGAGCAATGCCTCTGAGCATTTTTTTGTTCAAGGATAGAATTTGATTACTTGAGCCACAATTTTACTTCTGCTTGCTGTTTTCTTTCTTTCTTTCTTTCTTTCTTTCTTTCTTTCTTTCTTTCTTTCTTTCTTTCTTTCTTTCTTTCTTCCTTCCTTCCTTTCTTTCTTTCTTTCTTTTCTTTCTTTCTTTCTTTCTTTCTTTCTTTCTTTCTTTCTTTCTTTCTTTCTTTCTTTCTTCCTTCCTTTTTCTTTCTTTGTTTCTTTTTTTCTTTCTTCCTTCCTTTTTCTTTCTTTGTTTCTTTTTTTCTTTCTTCCTTTCTTCCTTCCTTTCTTCTTTTCTTCCTTCCTTTCTTTGTTGTGTGGCTTGAACTTGGAGCCTGGGTGCTGTCCCTAAACTCTTTTGCTCAAGGCCAGCACTCTACCACTTTGAGCCATAGCTCCATTTCTGGTTTTTGGTTAATTGGAGATTAGAGTCTCATGGGAACTTTTCTGCCATGATCCTCAGATCTCAGCTTCCTGATTATGTAGGATTACAGATGTGAGCCACAGGCAGCAGGCCTTAGTAAACTTTTGTCATTTATTTTTATGATTTTAATTTTAAGTTAAAGATAAAGCATAAAACCTTCCTGCATATCAAAACTACACATAAGGCCGTCATAGTATATCTCTCTCAATTATAATTTATACCTTAGTAAGTATTCTGAATGGGCATTAACTCTGCATCCTATATTTGTAAATGCATATTGAAAGACAGAATCACAGTCATCCGAGCTTGAGAGATTTCTTTGTTGCTTCTATAAGCTAATTTCAGTACAGCTGAAAAATGTATTTGTAACTACACATGATTAAATTTTTCTTGAAGTAAATTTCCATTGAAACTGTAGTATCAGTCAGTTTTACTAAATATATTCCTTATAAATCCAAGAAACTATTCATTGACATTCTGTATATTTATCAGTGTTAAAAGTAGGCTTATTCCTCTAGACATTTATTTTTCTTACTAAGTAACATTCTAGCACAGCAGCATTTTTATGTTTTGAAAATTATAGAGATAACCCACTTATCACAAATAAGAAGCAAAAGTAAAACTAATTATATTGGTATCTTCTGGAATGTTTCAGTTTTCTGTTAAATCCTGGATTAGCTTGGTATATGAATGGTACCATCCTCAATATTAAGAGGAAAATTACTGTTAGCTTACTTTTCACAACTACTTTACCATTCAGCATAATTCATGTAGAAGAGAAAAATTATAATTTTTATAGTTGTATCATTTTATATGTACAGTATTGTTTCTGACATTTTCTTCCTCACATCAATAAAAGCATATAGTAGACTTAAGAGATTTTGTTAACTGGATGGTGTATCTGTACAGTATAATCTGCTGAGCCATCCAAGATTTTGATCATTAAGGAATCAATTCTGGGAGCATGCAAATTATAAGAATGAAAGTATCTCTATGTCTGTCACTATACACTGAGCCTATTTTTCCAGTTTTAATATTATGCCTAGTTTCCTGAAGAAGAGTAAAGCATTATTGTGAGGAGGTAAAGAAAGGTTGGATGTGGCAGTGCGTTTGATTTTAAATTATAGAAAGATGATAGGTATTGACCCAGACAAAAGGAATTGAAAAACAGAGAAAAGTAGAACCTCGTGATTGTCCTTACAATCATAAGCACAGTATAGTTTGAGGACATATGAAATTTTCCTTATGTAACTCTACAAAATTGTTAGTTACAATCACTTATTCCGTAGTTATCTATAGGAAACATTTTTCTACAACACGAAGTTTTTGAGATTCATTCCTGTTTAGCACAGAGCATTATAATGTTAATATATGCTTTTGAGTAATATTTAATTTCACAAATGACTCATTGTTTTAGTCATGTCCAGCTCATGGACATTTTGGCTTCTTCTACTTTTAGAATAAGGCTAACACAAGTCAAATGTTTTTTTATAGCTATTTATGAATACATGTGCTTTCAATTTTCTGGGTAATTACCTGGATGAAGATGGGAATATGCTATTATGAGTTCCTGGTTAACTTCAAAAGAAACTGTTAATCAGGGGTGTGTGTGTGTGTGTGTGTGTGTGTGTGTGTGTGTGTGTGTGTGTGTGTGTGTGTGTGTGTGTGTGTGTGTGTGTGTGTGTGTGTGTGTGTGTGTCCTGGGGATTGAACTTAAGTCTATTCCTGAGCTTTGTGCTGAAGGACAGTACTCTCACTACTTGACCCACAGCTCCACAGAGCCACTTTTTGCTGGAGATAAGAGTCCCACACACTTCCTTGCCTGGGCTGGCTTTGAATGTTTATTCTCAGATCTCAGCTTCCTGATTAGCTAGAATTATAGACATGGATAGAATAGACATGAGTCCTGCCTTATCAATCTGTTTTCAAAAATGACTAATCAACTTTCCATTTCCCTAGTAAATTAAGAGACTTCTAATTACTTTATCTTTTTCCCAACATTTTTGTAAATCATTTCAATTCACTGGTTTAAGTAGAGTGACAACTGTAGTTTTAGTCATCTCGTAGTAAGGTATATAGCTACGGAGAATAAAATATTTGTCTCAAAGATCCTAGGTCATCAAAAGGTGATTACATCAGGGGTCAGATGTGGTCAGTACCTGTCCCCATTCCAAATTTGCTTAGGCATGTGGGCTCAGAAATAATATTGAACTCTTACTGGGCTCTGAAAGTTATATGATAGTTCCTCAACTTCCCACATTTGCTTTGATTATGAATGTAGACTGCAGATGAATTTATGGTTCTTGAATTTAAACCAGAAATTAGAAAAAGGAAAATAAAGATACCTAAGTTCATTTATCTCAATGGCTACTTTTTCTTCTGTAAGTTATTGCTTTTTCTTCGCAAATCTAGCTCTTATGACAAAAGTTTCAAATTATAAATTCAGTTTCTTTGTATTAGGGAGAGTGGAACTAGGAATAAGACTGAGTTGACCCAAGGCTCACAGTACTTTACATACTCAGCCTCCCACAACCAGCCTACGTTTCCCTCCCTAGAGATTTGTTGCCTTTGCTTCTTTGTGTAGAAGACAGGCCCTATGTGTATCAAAATGGTGTGTATGGATCATGACCCATGCCCATTTACATATAATAATACCTGATGTTCTGCTTAAATATGTTATTTTGTAATGTGTAACATCTGTGATGTTTTCCACAGAACAACCATATAGCTAAAGCCCAGAGAGTACCCCTGGATTCTATCAGTTCATGGATTTGCCCTAGTCAAGCTACTCTGCAAAATAATCCATTTCCACATCACTCTGCTATCCAGGAGAAATTAAATTTGTTTCTAACTCAGAGAAAACCACCCTTAAGTAGGATGGACTGAAGCTCTTGATTAATACAACATTTGATAATAGCTAGTAAGAACTCTTCTTCCTTTATGACATGGTGAAGTTAGACGTGTCATATTGGATGTGGATATTATAGTGATCAGATATTTCTTCAATCAGTTCTCCAAACCATAGATGCTGGCAAGTATTCATAGAAATAAATATATCAAGAATACTGGTATATTCATGTCTATAATCCTAGTTATTCAGGAGTCTGAGATCCAGAGGTCAAGGTATGAAGGCAGCCTAGGCAGAAAAGTCTGTGAAACTCCATCTCCCCTTAACCAACAAAAATTGATGCTGGAGATATGACTCAAATGGTAAAGTACTAGCAAGCAAGTAGAGTGACCACAAGAGTCCTGAGTTCAAATCCTATACAAGGGAAAAATACATATTATCTATGTGTGTGTGTATGTATATATGTATGTATGTATCTGTCTGTCTGTCTATCTATCCAGCAATAACTTTATCTTCATCATCATCCAAAATCATCATCATCTATTTATATTCAGCTTCTTTTCATTGCTCTGAAATAATATGGACACATTCACTAATGTTAGGATGTTACCACTTGATAACCAAACTATGTTTATTTCATCTAAAAAGTCAGAGAACCACACTGTTCTGTTAAGTTGTCTATTAGAAATTAGGAAGAAGCACATAATGGGTGTTACAAATTTGAATGTTAGAAGGCAAGAAAATTTACAGGATTGTGAACATGCTAGTTTTTTATTTTCTCTCTGAAAACAAGAGCATTCAAACAATGACCTTTGTTTCCAAAATCCTGCCTATGACAACCTGCCACAAGTTCTTCACGTTTGTGATTTTATAATCCTATTCCAGAAAAAAAGAAATATGGCTGGATCACAGACATTTTTTACACATTAAAGTTTGTCTTCACTTGCCCGTTTCTTAGCTGTTTTATAAATGACAGTCTGTCACTTATAAAATATATTCTCATCTCACAGTCACAAATTCTAAAGGTATTTATTAGAAAACCAGTGTTTGGTTTTGCAATTTGAAATCAAATTCACATAGTTTTTATACTATTGCAAAAAATAGTTACAGTGTGTTGAATGCATGTTTGTGTGCCTTTGCTTCAAAGGTGTGGAATGACATAGTTTTTACTATACACTACTAACTTTAGAGCAGACTAACTTAATGTAGCAATAGGTTTTCTTTGTCATAATAATACATTTCTATCCTTCATTATTTATAATTTTACTGGGAAATATGTGCTAATGCAAACAATTTTCATACATGAATAAAACATAAGGTAGAGTGGTAATTAATATAAAAGGATTCAACAACACAGAAAGGTGGCTAATATATCTACCTCTTCATATATCAACGCCAGTTATATTTCATTGGAAGACACTAAAGATTAAAAATCAAGCATGCTAATTAATTAGTTTCATTCTCAGTTAAGTTGAAGATTGCATATAAAGAGGAAATCAGCTTAGCTGTGAGCAAGGAGAATGGGGAATTTAGATAAAAGACCAAGAGGAGAGGTGTACATAAAGGTAAGAGGAAGAGAATCAGCTGATTTTGCAGCACAAAAGGTTTCATTTAATTACTCTATTTGTCACTAAACATAAGGAAAGCATGAGAGCAGAATCTATTGTATGAGGTAGGCTATAGGGCTGTAGAATCTGTGTATAAACCTTCATAGAAATGAAAGAAAATATCTAGACCTGGTAGTGTTGTTCAGTAGAAGAGAATAAAACTACCATTAACACAGCTCTGGGTTCAAACTCTAACATCATTCAACAAAAATAAAAGCTGACATCTAGTGAGACTTAGAAGCCAAGAAGTAAAAGAATTAGAATAGCATTAAAACTAATAAAAATAGGTACTTTCACTCTATCTCCCTTTTGTAGGATAGGAAGTATTCCTGATTCCACACTGGAAACAATATTGAGATTCCACCTCACCCCAGTTAGAATGGCTATAATCTAATAACAACAGATTCTGGAGGGGATGTGGCCCAAAGGGACCCCTACTGAATTGTAGGTGGGGGTGGGGTGGATTATAAACTTGTTCAACCTCTCTGGAAAGCAGTATAGTTGTTCCTCAAACATAGAGCTCCCCTATAATCCAGAAATCTCACAAACAAGACCATACTAAAGCTACCAGCACAACTATATTTATTGCAGTATTATTCATCATAGCTTAGATATGGAAACAACCCAGAAGATGAATGGATCAAGAAAATGTGACATATATATGTATGCATGTATATATTTATACATATATGTACATACATATACATATGTATATATGTATGTATGTATACATATGTATACATCATTTCTAAGGAATGGAAATATTTGGAAAAAATCATTATAAGTGAAGTAAGTCAGACCCAAAGAATCATAGGTCTCATGATTTCCCTTATTTGCAATAATTAGTGTATGTTTAGGAAAATCTTATCAGATAATCAGAATAGCTCAATACTATGTACATATGACCACATAAGATGTTAAATGAAATGAACACCAAGACATGGACACAAGAGGTTTTTCCTTGTTGTTGTTGTTTTTAATCTACTGTGTGATTTCTTGTTTCTTTTATATGTTCTTTCCCTGATGGTACATCCCCTGTTGTCACTGTATTTGATTTTGGTACCCTGGTATTGTATATACATTTATTTGAATTAGGGAAGGGAAGGGGAACAACCGAATGGTGAGACAAAGGACAAGGGGAAACCAATGCAACAGCATTGTTGGAAATGATCTGCACAACTTGGTGGGGGGGAGGGAAAACAGGAAATAAAACTGAGGGAAGGGGTAACAAGTTTGACAAGAAATGTACTTATTACCCTATTTATGTACCTGCAACCCCTCTATACATCACCTTAACAAAAAATAAAAGCTAATAAAATGGTGAGACAAAGGACAAAGGTTGAACCAATGCAACAGTGATACTCGCAAGACAATATGTCGGAAATGAATCTTACAACTTGGGAGTGGGATTGGGTAGAGGGAAAGTGGGAGAAAAATGAGGGAAGGTACAATGTTTGACAAGAAATATACTCACTACCCTAGCTATGTAACTGTAACCCCTCTGTATATCACCTTGAAACTAAAACTAAATGTAAAAAATTCTAATATTCTTGGTTGCTTTGGATGTATCTTAACTGGATTTGAACAGTTACTTTAGAGTTCTTCTTTTGGATATATTGAGAAAGCCCTTATTGGTTTATGTTAGCTAGGAGGATACAAACGTTATTAAGAGATATTATCATAACAGAGCCAGCAACCCAAAGAGAGGGGACTGCTCCAGGACTCACTGCCAGACTTGAGTACAGGAGTTTGTGGACTATTGTTCAGCTGGTCCACTGTCCAACTTACATATTTTCTTCCATGAGCTCTGGTGTCTTTTCTCTTTATTCTTCGTGTTTTTTTTTCTCTCTCCACTTCATTGCTTCCTAGTTTTAATTCAGTCATAGATCACCATAGCCTGGATTGTCCATATTTGTATTTTTCTTCAGATCTCACACAAACTGTCCAGTTATGCTTAAGCTTGATAGTTGCTACAATTCATGCCCACAGGCTTCTTCTCTAAGCACCTATGGCTTAGGAGAAGGAGTAGGGTTACAAGCCTAGCTTGGTCCATCCTCTACCAAAGTTTGTGGATGATGCAGTTCCCCTTAGAAATAGCCATGGATATGGCAATGTGTTACAATACACAGATAAGGAAAATTGTCATACTTCAGAACTACTGTCTTGCTTACTCATCAATATTTGAACTTCTGTAATGCTTCCTATGATGTGATGTTCAGATTTACATTACACTTTCACTTGGAAGAGAAAGTATTTCATTGATGTTTGCATCAAGAAACAAAAGCCATATAAGGTGAACTAATGAATGAATGAATGCTTTTTTTCTCACTATTTTGTCTAATACATTGGATGGTAACAGGTCTTAACATACAGCATTTAACTTCCGATGTCTTATTTTGTGTGATTGATGGTATTGGGAAATCCAATTTTTTATATATTATATGCCTTTTCTTGAATAATCTGTTGTTATTTCTCCCAGATAACTCATGGAATTTAATTAGCAAAAGTTTCTTTCTGGTTTCAGCACTTATCTTCCAATTATATGGTTTAGTAATTATTTTGATACTTTGAAAAAAATCTCAAAATGACATTGATAAAATTACTAATAAAGTTAGCTATAAAATCTGTATTATCAGTAATCCTTACATGTTGTTGGAATTTAGTAACTCTGCTACCAGAGGAATTATTAAAAATTTGTTGAGATCATTATTTATTCAGGAAATTAAGGCCTTAGCAGATGTGTATCTTGCAAATATTTTCTTCCATTGTGTATACTGTCTTAATTGTTAAACATATTATTTTGTGTAAATTTGCCCTTTAGTTTGATATACTTCTACTTGTCTGTTATTCCTTTTATTTTCTGCTCATATAAAAAGAAGTCTTGCCTAGTCTGGCATCATTAAGCATGTCTCTAGTTTTTCCTTCTACTAGTTTCATTCTTTAGATTTTTCATATAAGCATTTTTACCACATTGTATACCTCGTGAGGAATAGGTTGTCTAGTTTCATCCTTCTTCATGTGGATATTCAGTTTTCTCAGTACAAATTGTGAAGAGAATGTATTTTCCATATGCATATGCACATTATATAATATATAATATATGTTATGTTATATATTAATATTATATCAATCATAATTAATATCAATTAATATTATATTAGCATATTAATATTATATTAACATATTAATAATGTAAAATATATTATATATTACATGCACATTACATATATTATATATTATATATAACATATATTATATATAATATATATGGAATTTTGTTTAACCTTTCATTGTGCCTTTTCATTTTTGGTACTGGGGATTGGATCCAGGATGTTGCACTTGCTAGGAAAGAGCTTGACCACTGAGCTGTAACCTATTCCTTCAATTTATACTTTCATAAACTTTATAGAAAGTAAGTGGCAATAGATATGGGTTGCTTTCTTTCTTCTTCTTTCTTCTTTTTATTTTTTTGTTGGTTGTGGGGCTTGAACTCTGGCCCTGGGCACTGTCCCTCAGCTCTTCAGCTCAAGGCAAACATTGTACCACTTGAGCCACAGCACCACTTCCAGCTTTTTCTGCTTATAAGCTGCTGAGAATCAAACCCAGGGCCTCATGCATGTAAGGCAAGCGCTCTACCTCTGAGCCAGCTTCGCAGCCCCCATGGGTTGATATCTTGATGTTCTGCTATGTTGCATTGGTCTATGAGATTATTTTTATGCTAACACTATGCTTTTGGTTGCTTAACCTTTCTAATATATTTGGAATACAGGTAATATGATTCCTCTTGCTTTTGAAATATCTACCACAAACATATCAGGAACTTTAAGGACTTAATAGCAACAAATCATTTAGGAAATAATTTGATTGAAAGTATAGAAAAAAGGCCTGAACACAAATTTCTGGCAAACGAGACCTACAAAAAGTACATGAACAAATAGGTACATGAAACTAATCATAAGAGAAGTTCAAATCAAAACCACAAGATTCTACCATGTTCCAGGTAGAATAGCTATGTGAAGAACATTAAACACTTAAATATTGTTGGTGGCAATGTAAATTGGTACAAATATTATGGAAACCAGGCCAGGCATAGTAGCTCATCACTGTAATACTAGCCACTCAGTAGGTGGAAATCAGGAGGATCATGATTCAAGGCTAGCTTTTACTAAGTTAGTGTTATCTCGACAAACATGTTAGGTATCTCAACAAGCATACAAGGCATAGTGGCTCATTCTTATATACACAGTTATGTGGGTGTCATAAATAGGATTGCTGTCCAGTGCCAGATCTGGGTAAAAGAAATATGTTATTTAAAAAAAGAAAGAAAACAAAAAGGGACTAGGTGGCTCAAGTGGTAGAATGCATCCTTAGCAAGTGTGAAGATCTGAGTTTAAACCACAGGACCACATACAAAATAATTAGGAAAAAAAAGTATGGGAGTTCCTCACAATGTTTAAGTAAAACTGATAATACTTTTATTCAAAATAGAATAGCCTATGTGTCCATCCACTGATTACTAGATAAAGAAAAGGTGATATATGTATACAAAGTAGTACTTCTCAACTATAAAGCAAAACAGTGAGATTGCACATTCTATATTCTGCAATGAAAGATATGGAACTGGAGATTATCATGTTGTGTAAAACAATCTAGGCACTGAAGGAAAAAAAATGCCTCATGATATCATTCACAGGGTTCTTCTAAGAAAGCTGATCTCACAGAGGTTGAATGTGGAATGGTGATGACCAGGATGGTGATAACAGGAATAATGGAGGATGGGAAGTTTCATCAGCAGATTCTAAGTTTCAGTCACAGAAGAGCATGAAATTTCCATGTGTGTCTGTACATTTGTACAGTGATACAAGATGTGTTTTCTTTGTTGATGTTGTTTTTATGTACTCTGTGATGTTTTGTTTCAAAATTTTGTATGTTTTTATTGTAAAAGTACCGTACAATGGGATTACAGTTACATGTGCATGGTAATGAGGTACATTTCCTATTGAGCATTGTTGCCTCCGCCTTTGTTTTTCCCCTACCATCCCTTCCCTCCCACCTCCACAACTACTCCAGCCCCTGTCCTCCTTCTATCCCCCCACAGAAGTTGTAAATTTTGTTTTCAACATAGTGTCTTGTACATCTCATTGTTACAATGGGTCTTTTGTGTGTTCTTTCCCCTACGGTATAACCCCTGTAGCTACTCTATTTGATTCTGGTGCCCTGAAACTTACATTTTTCTAATTTGGGGAGGGAACAGGAAATAACAAAATATTGAAACAAAGATACAGGTTGACCCATTCAACAGGTCAAAAGAACCTGAACTGTGGGGCTCTGCTCCACCCAGGAGAAAGTTGCCTTCCCAGGCAGAGGAACTATGCCCATGGAGGAGTGACTTTCTTCACTGGGTAAACAGAGCCAGAGGCTTCCCCAGCCTGCTGTAGCTGACAGAGCACACCCAGCACCAGGAGGGATAAAAGAAAAACAATTGAAACTCAGTAAACATAAATCCTGGAGAATGGCTCCAGGCTGGGCTATGTGACTGTATCAAGAATTAAGCCTCAGGGAAAATCTACTGATTAATAACAGACCTCAACCCTACTCACAACCTAGCCTCATCACAGAAACTCCAAGAAAGAAGAAACAGCCATCTCCCTTTTTTGTGATACTCAAAGTATATCTCACTCCCACTGAACTAGACTGGGAGGAGGGTCATAAAGTCCCTGGTAAGTCAGAGCTTCATTCTGCCCATTCATACTGATTTAAAAAACCAGTCAAGCCACAGGAAAACCAAACACCACAAGTGAAACAGAGACTCCACCAAGAGACTGGTGTCAGACATAGGGGAGACACAAGATCCCCCTTCCCCCTTCCACTAAAAAATTGAAGGACTCTTTTTTTGACCTAATTTAACTTTTTGTTTTCCTTTTTCATCATTTTTATTTTATGTGTGTGTATGTGCATGTTAATCCTTTTTTTTGCTTTACTTAATTGTTGTTCTGTTCATCCCCAGATATGTACTCATCTTCGATTATTAGACTTTATCCTTCATTGTTTGCATATTAATTCAGATGTCGATTAGACCTAGTTGGCACAATGTCCAAGTGGTTGGATAACAAGGCAGGAACTATCAAACACCTCTCAGTCCTAACTCTCAATATTAATGGATTTAACACTTCAATTAAGCGACAATGTCTAGTTGGATCAAAAAGCAAGATCCTGCTATTTTCTCCCTTCAAAAGATACACCTTGCCCACAAAAACAAACATATTCTGAAAGGGAAAGATTGGAATAAAATCTACCAAGCACGTGCCCCTAATAAACCAGTGGGAGTTGCAATCTTAATATTAGATAAAATAGACTTCAAGTTAAAATTAGCAAGAAGGGATAAAGAAGGTCATTAAGTACTAATTAAGGATCTCTCCTTCAGAAGTATATTACAATTCTAACTATTTATTCACTAAATAACAGAGCACCCAAATTTATAAACTCTACTTTCCCTAAAATCTCACACTGATACAAAGACATTAATTGTTGGGGATTTGAACACACTACTATCCCCACTAGATAGATCAATTTGGCAAAAATCAACAGAGAAACCACATATCTAAATAACTGTATAGATCAACTGGAGTTAACAGACATCTACCAAATATTTCACCCAGCAGCATCAGAATACACATTCTTCTCAGCAGCATACGGAATATTCTCCAAAATTGACCACATATTAAGTTACAAAGCAAATTTATCCAAACTTAGAAACATTGAAATCATGCCCTTCATTCTCTCAGACTACAAAGGAATAAAATTGGAATTCAACACCAAAAGCCAGCAAAGAGAATCCTGGAACACATGGAGGCTAAACAATACACTGTTCAATCACGAATGGGTCATGGAAGAGATTAGAAAGGAAATTCAAACGTTCATAATATTTAACAAAAATGAGCACATAAATTACCAACTTGTCTGGGACACAGCAAAGTCAGTACTCAAGTTTATGGCTCTGAATTCCTACATCAACAAACTGGAGAGAACTCAAACCAACAATTTAATTAGGCACCTCCAGCTCTTTGAAGAAGAGTAACAAGCTAAACGCCAATCCAGTAGATGGAAACAAATAATTAAAATTAAATCACAATTAAATGAATTAGAGTCCAAAATAACAATAGGAAGAATCAACAAAACAAAGAGTTGGTTCTTCAAAAAATTAACAAAATTGACAGACCCTTAGCAAACCTTATCAGAAAAAGAAGAGAACACACTCAAATAATCAAACTCAGAGATGAGAATGGAAAAATCCAAAGAAATAACCAAGAATCAGAACATTATAAGGAATACACCTCAAAACTTTATGGTAATAAGTTTGAGAATCTCGACGAATTTTTAGCAATGCCCAAACTAAACCAAGATGATTTAAAACAACTATCAAGCATTGGAATAGAAAAAACATGAGACCTTCCACCCAAGAAAAGCCCAGGAACAGATGGATTTACAGCTGAATTCTACAATGCCTTCAAAATAGAACTCACACCAATACTCCTCCAACTCTTCAATGAAATTGAAAGCAAAAGTTCACTACCATAACCCTCATCCCCAAACCAGGTAGGAACTCATCAAAGAAAGAGAACTGTAGACCCATTTGTTTGATGAATCAATGCAAAACTTCTCAACAACATTTTGGGCAATCGACTTCATTAACAAAAAAACATACACTACTGTTAAACAGGATGCAAAGCTGGTTCACTATACACAAATCAATTAATATAATTCATCACATCAAGAAAAGCAAGGATAAGAATCACATGATTATCTCAATAGATGCAGAAAAAGCATTTGACAAGATTCAACACTGCTTTGTGATGAAAAATCTGGGGAAGCTAAGAATCCATGGTACATTCTTCAATATAATAAAGGTGGTGTAGGATAAACTTACAGCCAGCATTATTCTTAATGGCAAAAAAACTAAAAAACTAAAAGCCATTTCCTTTAGATGCAGGAATGAGACAAGGATGTCCACTCTCTTCACTTCTCTTCAACTTACTATTAGAATGCCTAGCAAGAGCAATGAGACAAGATGAAAACATAAAGGGGATCGAAGTAGGGAAAGATGAAGTAAAACTCTCCCTCTTTGCAGATGACATGATCTTGTATTTAAAGACCCCATGGACTCCATTCCCAAGTTACTCAGGTTGATTCAAAACTTTCACAAAGTAGCAGGGTATAAAATTAACCCTCAAAAATCAATGTTTTCTAAGGCTACCAGCACAACTATGTTTATTGCAGCATTATTACCATAGCTAAGATATGGAACCAACCCAGAGGCCCCTCAGTAGATGAATGGATCAAGAAAATGTGGTATATATACACAATGGAATTCTATGCCTCCATCAGAAAGAATGACATTGCCCCATTTGTTAGGAAATGGAAAGACTTGGAAAACATTATATTAAGTGAAGTAAGCCAAGCCCAAAGAAACATAGGTCCCATGGTTTCCCTTATCTGCAAGAATTAGTGTATGTCTGTGACAAGCAGAAAATACCAAAAGCTATGTACATTTGACCATATAAAATGGTGCTAAGTGAAATAAACCTCAAGATAGGGACAAAGGAGGTTTTTTTTTTTCTTGCTTGCTGCTATTTTTATTGTACTTATAATGTAGTATGTGATTTTTCTTTGTTTCTTTCTTTCTTTTGTATGTACTTCCCCAATGGTAAAACCCCTGTTTTCATGGGATTTGATTCTGGTTCCCTGGATCTTGTATATACATTTTTTCTAATTTGGGGAGGAGAACAGAAATAACAAAATGATGAAATAAGGCTACAGATTGACCCATTGTAACAATGAGATGTACAAACAAGACACTATGTTCAAAACTAACTTTACAACTTAGCTGGCAGGGGAGGGAGGAATTGGGGAGGTGGGGAGGGAAGGCTTGGTAGGGGAAAAACATAGGAGTGGGTAACAAGGCTTGATAAGAAATGTACTCTTTACGTTTTATAACTTTAACTCCTCTGTACAGTATCTTTACAACAAAATACATATTTAAAAAGACTAAATCATAAAATGTAAAAAAAAAAACACTATGTTGAAATTTGAACGTTACAACTTGGGTGGGGGAGGGAGGAGTTGGTAAGTTGTGGAAGGAAGGGATAGTAGGGGAAAAACAAAGAACGGTGTAACAATGCTTGATAGGAAATGTACTCATTACCTTACTCATGCAACTGTCACCCATTTTCACAATATCTTTACAATAAAAAAATTTTAAAGCAAGGAAGAAATATTTTGAGTATGTTCATTATGAATAAATGACACTCTTTGAGGCACCATATAGGTTTAAGTTCATTTATATAAGTTCATTTAATTTCATTATATACATGTATTGAAAAATCACCTTACTCATAACATACATAATTTTTATGTTTTACCATTTCACTTAAAGATGAATTTTATCTCAGTATAAGATAATGGTGAATTCAGTATTTAGGTTTACTAGATTCCTGGGAAATCTTTCTTTTTCTTTCTTTCATATATATTTTTTATTGTAAAAATACTGTACAAAGAGGGGTTACAGTTACATGAGTAGGGCAAAAAGTCCGTTTCCTATTGAGCATTGTTACCTCCTCCTTTGTTTTTCCCCTACCATCACTTCCTTCCCTACCTCCCCAACTCCTCCATCCCCACCCCCCCACCCAAAATTGTGAAGTTTGTTTTCAACATAGTGTCTTGTACATCTCACTGTTACAATGGGTCAACCTGTATCCTTATTTAAGCATTTTGTTATATCTCTTCCCCTCCCCCAAGTATAAAAATGTTTATACAAGATGCATGACACCAGAATTAGATACAGTGAAAACAGGGGTTATAACTTGGAAGAAGATACAAAAGAAAAAAAGAATCACACAGTGCATTATAAGTACATTAAAAACAACAGCAAGAAAGAAAAAAAACTTGTGTCTGGTCTTGGGGTTCATTTCATTTAACATCATCTTATCTGGTCATATGTACATAGCTTTTGACATTTTCTGCTTGTCCTAGACATGTACTAGTTATTGCAAATAAGAGAAACCATGGGACTTATGTTTCTTTGGGCCTGGCTCACTTGACTTAGTATAATTTTTCCAAATCTTTCCATTTCCTAACAAATGGGGTGGTGTCATTCTTCCTGATGGAGGCATAGAATTCCATTGTGTGTGTGTGTGTGTGTGTGTGTGTGTGTGTGTGTGTGTGTGTGTGTGTGTGTGTGCTAGTTGTGCTGGTAGCTTTAGTATGGCCATGTTTGGGATCGTTTGGGTGAATGCCCCAAAGTGGGATTCCTGGGTCATAGGGGAGCTTTATGTGGAGTCTTTTGAGGAACCACCATATTGCTTTCCAAAGAGGTTGAACAAGTTTACACTCCCACCAACAATGCATGCAGTAGGGTTCCCTTTTGGCTACATCCTCTCCAGCATCTGTTGTTATTAGAGTTCTTGATTATAGCCATTCTAACTGAAGTGATGTGCATACTCAATGTTGACGTGATTTGCATTTCTTTTATGGCTAAAGAAGATGAGCATTTCTTCGTGTGTCTATTGTCCATCCTTCTTTCCTGTTCAGAGAAGTCTGTCTTTATGTCTTTAGCCCACTTATTTATTGGACAGGTTTTTTTTTGAGGATTTGTTGTTGGGGGATTTAATTTTTTGAGTACTAAGTATATTTTAGATATGAATCCTTTGTTCATTTTATGGCTCATGAAGATCTTTTCCCAGTTAGTGGGTTTTCTATTGATCTTGCTAGGTATGTCCTTTGCCATGCAGAAGCTCTGCACTTTCATGCAATCACATTTGTACAATCTTTCTTTGATTTGTTGTGTTTCTGGGTCTCTATTAAAAAATTTCGTCCAGTGCCAAGGAGCCCCATAGTTTCTCCTATTCCTTTCTGTAATGTTTTCAGAGTGTCTGTGTGTTTATTTCGAGGGCTGTGATGCATTTGGAGTTGATTCTGGTGCAGGGTGATGAATATGGATCTAGCTTTAGTTTTCTACAGGTGTTTAACCAATTTTGCCACCACCATTTACTGAAGAGGCTCCCTTATCAAAGATTAGATGGCTATAGGTCTGTGGGTTCATTTCTGGGTCTTCAGTTCTATTCCATTGGTCTTCAGGTCTGTTCTTATGCCAGTACCAAGCTGTCTTTATTACTATAGCTTTGCAGTAGAGTTTGAAATTTGGTATTGATATTCCTCCAGCACTGTTCTTTCTGCTAAGGATTGTTTTTGCTGTTCAGGGTCTCTTATTGTTCCATACAAATTTTTGGATTGCTTCTTTTGTTTCATTTAAAATTGAAGTTGGGATATTGCTAGATATATGTTGATATATATATATAGATATAGATATAGATATAGATATAGATATAGATATAGATATGTTGATAGATAGATTTTGTAGATAGCCTTTGGCAGTATTGCCATTTTTATGATGTTAATCCTCCCAATCCAGGAGCATGGGAGGATTTTCCACTTAGTTCTGTTTAATTTCCTTTTTTAGGGTTTTTAAAGTTTTCATCATAGAGGTCCTTCACCTCTTTAGTTAACTCCTAGGTATTTTATTACAAAAGGGGTTGCTTTACTAATTTGAGCCACACTCTTCACATTATTGACATATAAGAAAGCCACTTATTTCTGAGGGTTAATTTTATATTCTGCTCCTTTGCCAAAGTTTTGGATCAACTGAAGTAACTTGGGAATGGAGTCCATGGGGTTCTTTAAGTTCTTCAGTTATGAAGGAGAGTTTTGCTGGTTGCAGTATTCTTGGTTTGTAGTTTTTTGTCTTTCGGGTGTGGCATACAACATCCAGGCTCTTCTTGCTTTAATTGTCTCTGGTGAGAAATCTGAAGTTATTCTGATTGGTTTCCCTTTATAGGTAATTGATCTTTTCTCCCTGACAGCTTTAAGGATTCTTTCTTTGGTCTGAATTGATCCTGTGTGGATTATAATGTGATAATGGGATGTTCTGTTCTGGTCTAGTCTGTTTGGGGTTCTAAAAGCTTCTTGTAGCTGCATGGGCCTATCTTTTTGCCTGTTTGGGAAGTTCTCTGGTAGGATCCTGTTAAATAAATTTCTTAGACCATTAACTTCTGTCTCCAGGTGCTCCTCTATACACATTATCCTCAAATTAGGTTGTCTGATGATGTCTTCTAATGTAAATAGATCTATTATATTTCTTGGATTTGTCTTGAATAGTTGTATGTTCTTTCTCTATACTATCTAGGCTGTTTTCAATCTTCTCCATGGTCTAACCTTCTGTCAAGATATTTGTGTTTCTTCTCATTGGTCAGATTTGATGGTTTCAAATTGTTTTTTGGAGCTTTGTTTTAGATCTTTTATGGACTTCTTTAGTTCCTTAATTTGGTTTTCAGTGTTCATTCTCAAATCCCTTCCTGATTATCTTTTCATCGGACTCCCTTTCCTTCTGATGGACTCCATTCAGCATTCCCTTTGTGGCCTCCCTGGATTCCTTCAGCTGTCTGTTTGTGGATTTCTTGAATGCCTTTATTATTCTTTGGCTATTCTCATCCCACTCATGCAATTCCTATATTTATCTTAGATTAGCCTCATCATGCTCTCAATATTCCCGTATTAAACTTTGGTTAGCCTCATCACGCTCGTGTATCAATCTTTGGTGAGGCTCATCATGATCACGATATTCCTTTATTAATCTTGGATTAGCCTCATCATGCTCACACATTTCCCTACTGGGCTCACAGTGAGACCTTTGCAGGTTTTCACATTTTTCATTCAGCATGGTTACCAGTAGTGTTTTTAGAGTATTTTGGGAACTCTCATCTGGGTTATTCATTGACTTCTCTGTTGCCTGATTGTCATGACCAGGAGTTGAAATACCTGGACTCGCCATTTTTCTTGTGCTTTTGCTTGTTCTGTCCATTTGGGTATGATAGCCAAACCGATTCTGAGCTAGAGAACTACTTTAAGGCAAGCATCACCCAGAGTCCAGTAGTTGTATATAGTTGCACAGATTCTTTGATCCTGTAAGAATGGGTACAGCTACAATCTAGTTCAACAAGATACCACTAGGTATCAACAGCCTAAAACAAATCAAGTAAGGGGTCAGCAGACCAGAAATTAATAGGTTTAGGGAGAATTGTGAAGAGAAAATAAGATTGGAGGGACATATGTAGGCAAAGTGAGAGAGAGATTCAAGAAAGGGCAGGGATAGAGGGAATGTAGAAGAGACATAAAGAAAAAGGAGAGAAAAAATAAAAAAATTTAAAATGAAACTCTTAAAAGATTATATAAGTATAAAGAAATAATTCTATGATTAATGGAATTAAGGCTGGTAGGTTGTGAATTGAGTAATCAATATGTGAATTAAGTATGCACACAATGAAGAATGAGGTCTAATAATCAAAGACAGGCATCTATGGGGATGAACAAGACAGCAATTAAGTAATGCAAAACAACAACAACAATAAAAAACCTAAAAAGACCAAATGGGGGAAGAGTATCAAGAGAATATAAAAAAAGAAAGAAACAACTACAATAACAACAACCAAAAAAAAAAACAAAACAAAAAAAACTAAACTTAAAATTAAAATGAGAAAAAAAGACAACAGTTTTTAAAAAATTAGGTAGAAAAAATGTTCTTCAAAAGAAGAAAAGAAAAAAAAATATTTGGGGGTAGGCAGGGGAGTTTCTTGTGTCTCCCCTGTGTCCTAGCCAGTCTCTTGATGGTGGGGACCTCTGTTTTGCTTGTGGTGTTTGGTTGTCCTGTGGCTTGGTTTCTTATATCAGATTGTTTGAGCAGACTGAAGGAAGTTCTGCCTCACCCAGGAGTTTATATCCCTCCTCCCAGTCAGTGGGAGGGTCATCTACTTTGAGTATCACAAAAGAGCGAGGTGGCTGTTTCCTTTAGCTTGGAGTTGCTGTGAGTGGTGTTAGGTTGTAGGTTGGGTTGTGGCCTGTCAACAATCGGTAGCTTTTCCCTGATGGGCTAGCTACTGAGAGACTCAATCAGCCCAGCCTGGAGCCAATCTCACGATTTATGTCTACTAAGTTTCTAATTGGTCAAGGGCTGGAGTTGCTTCCTGTGCAGCAGTTGGGTTGAGTAGCCTCTGGCTTCACTAAGGGGATTCTGCCCGCCCATGCAGAGCTGCCTCTGCTTTGGAGGGGCAACTCTCCACAGGGGTGGAGGCGAGGAAGAAATGGAGCTAGCTGCTCTGGCTGGGTCTGTGTCAGTGTCAAAGATGGATTTTTCTCTAGTGGTGGGGGAGGGGCTACCTTCCCACCACTGCTCTGTGAGAAGTAGCTGGGCTGTCTGTGGTTGGCCAATGAAGATTTCCACTCCTTGTTGTTTATTCCTGGTGGTGAGTAGGATCCACTCTGTGCCTTTGTCCCAGGCTCTCTGTGTCAAATATGGTGGCCAGTGGCAGCTGCCTTTGCCGCTGCTGCTGTTGCCCAGAACCAGAGTTGCTCTCATCTGTGTCCCTAAGTCAGCTGCCTGAGTTTTTTCTCTCTGGCCAAACTCTCTGTACTATGATAACACACTTGGTATGTCTCTCTAGCTTTAGATTTTACACTGGAATACTAATACTTGTTTCTATGGGAGAGCTTGATTAGCCCCCAGCCTCTCCTCTGCCATCTCTCTCTTTTTATACTATTGAAGGTTGAACTCAGTGTCTTAGTGCTTGGTAGGCAAGCTTCAAGCAGTTTTTTTTGCTTTAATGTTTTTTGACTGTGCCGTCGTTCTTTTCCCTTGGACCAATCATGGCCTGCCATCTCTTATTTCATGTACCATAAAGCCAGAATTGAAGATGTGGTCACTATGCTGGCCTTATTCTTTGAGACAGGATCTCACAAAGTATTTCATCCCATTGGCATCAAACTGTGATTCTCCTTTCTCTCCCTCCATGCAACTAGCATTATACTGTGTACACTACTAGTATTGTAACTAGTATTGTAACTGAACCATTGTGCCAAGGTGTAAGTATATCTCTTAGGAATTTTAGTAATGTTAACAAAATAATTTAGTCAATTTCTTATTACAATCAAATTACTGAAATTACTACCTGGCTAGTTTATATAAATATGTATTGAAGATCACCGTTTCCTTGACTATTCTATTTCTGTTTGTGGATAACAGAGTAAACTCCACGACCAGGCACCATGGTTCCTTAGCTACCCAGGAGGCTGAGACATGGAGGATTATGGTCCAAACTAGACTGGGAAGATAGGTCTGCAAGACTCTATCTCTAATTAATCCACACAAGTCTGGCTAGAAGTGTGGTACAAATAGTAGAGCACTAGCTATAAGCAATCCAGATAGCAAATTATTAGAGTGAGTACAGCCAATAACTGTCACCAAATTTTAAATAAATAGACAAAAAAGAAAATCAGCTACATATATCTACAATTACTTTAGATATTGCTTTAAAAATATAGAATTAATAGTATATGATAAGTCGGGCATGGGTGGCTCATGCCTGTAATCCTAGCTACACAGGAGGCTGAGATCTGAGGATTGTGGTTCAAAGCCAGCCCAGTCAGGAAAGTCCATGAGACTCTTACCTATAATAAAACCACTAGAAAACCAGAAGTGACACTGTGGCTCAAGCAGTAGAGTACTTGTTTTGAGCTGAAGCGTGCAGGGACAGCACCCAAGCCCAGAGTTCAAGCCCTACAACTGATTGAATAAATAAAATAAAATAAAAGTGCACAATAATCTGGTGCCAGTAGCTCATTTCTGTAATAATATATACTTCAGGAGGCTGAGATCTCAGGATTGCAGTTCAAAGCCAGCCTGGGCAGGAAATCTCTGAGACTGTTATATCCAGTTAAATACAGAAAAAGCTGGAAATGGTGCTGTGGCTCAAGTGGTAGAAATCTAGCCCTTAGCAAAAGGCAAGTCCCCAGACCCAGAGATCATGACCTGGAAACAGCCCACATGCAAAAAGTCAATTGCAAATACCTTGTAGAAATAAAATTGAAAAACAATAGATTTGATAGTCTTTCACTATTTTCTAAGTTTCTATCCAAGTAGATTAAATTTGTGCAATACAAGGACTTAAAGTAAGAAACTCAGAGCCTTGTGCTCACTTAGCTAGCTTTCTAAGCTGGCACCCCACCACACAAGCCACATATCCAGCCCAGTTTTCTCCTCGTTATTTTGGAGATGAAGTCTTCTGCACTTTTCTCCTTGGACTGACTTTGAACCTCTACCCTTTAGATCTTGCCTTCTGAGTAAATAGGAATACAGTTGTATGTTACTAGTACCTGGAAAGAAAATTCTTTTTGGTTCTTAGTGGGTTATCATTTTGATAGAATGAATTTCATAATTTCTCCAGAAAAATAAAGTTATGCCCATCACTATCTAATCCAATAAGAGATAATCAGACTTTACTTTGTATGAGTGATTTGATTTCTCACTTAAGCTCTTCTGAACTGATGTTTTTTAACCTTTATATCACCTGTGTCATGAGACAAAAATGTAATCAGTGATTTGCAGTCTTGTTTCAGAATTGTTTGTGAAGAAGGGAAAGCAGGATGCTTCTTTCTGTGTTTCTATATTTGGCAGATATTGTTGCCCAATAACAAATCATCTCACTTATGCTACATATGTTTTTTTAATTGCCTTGCATTGTAGATCGTGACTTCTTTTGTGTGAGTGAAAATTGCTCTCTGAGTCCATATCTGTCATTGCTTGTTGATTTGTCATTGTGGCTTAGATTCTTCTCATTCAGTATACTTCGGTCTCATCTGGATATCAGATTTCCAAAACAGCAAGAATCTTGGGCTGAGGATTCAGGTTGTTGCAGCAGGTGTCTAGGTTCTCCCTGTTCCAAGGAGAATTCCTTTCTCTTAGAGGTGAGTGAATGGGTTCTCTATGTTAGTACTACCTGAGAAGAGAAGCATGTGTTGGATATGCAGCACTGAACCTCTGCTCACAGCTCTCACAGGCAAAGTTGAATGTCTCTTGCAATCCCTTCCTAACTTCCCTTTTCCCCTTTCAGATTACAGAAAAAAAAGACAGAAAATGTAAAGGAGATTTTCTAGGGCATTCTGTAACTGTTTCAAGTTATTTATCTTTTATGTAAATCAATATATTTGCTAAGATCACAATGCAGAAGCATAAATCAAAGCCACTTTTCAGAAAAGGTTTCCTTAGGATATTAAAGGATATGAAGGAAATAGGATGTCTTGTTCAGGGAAAGCAGAGATGTTGCTTGAAGTTCAGAAAGAACACCCTCCTTCCTCCCCTTTATTGCAGTCCCTGGTGTACATTGAAAGAAAAGGAATAACCCTTAACTATATATTTTATTTCCTTCTCTTTTGCAAGAAAAACATTCTTTAGTTACTGATTTCTTTTCCTCTTGGTCAGGTTGGCGGCTGCATCTCTAAAACACTTGTAAGTACTGTATGTTCTGACATATCCTGAAGTCATGCATTAGCACCTTTTCATTTAGCAAAGGGTGAGAACAGAAATCTCTTGGCAGCTGACAGCAGGGTGCATGAAGAAAGAGAGGGAAGGAAGCTGGAGGACAAGGACACTGTGGTGGCCTAGTGGCTAGCAGGACTAGCAGCACCAGCTGTGAAAAACCCCCTTTTCCCCCCTCCCATCTAACCAACAGATGTCTCTCTGTCATTGTTATGTCCTCAAGCTATCCCAGTAAATTATTTGTACATTGCAACTGAGTCACCAATGTGGCCACTGAACCTCTTCCCAGCTCAAAATTGTTGATGTGTGCACCAAGGCCCTGTGGTTTTACTATTCATGAAAGAACAGGGATGAACTGACTGGGGAGGGGTGAATGGAACAGCACCAGAAAGACAGAATGAGAATAAGAAGCAGGAACCAGGAAGGATAGTGAAATGTCAAGGTTACCTTGTCTTGCCTGGGGAATTAAGAGGAAGGGCACATTAATGTCTGCCTCTATTTGGTCTTTGGCTCTCTTTGGCTAATGCCGCCCCTTCCTGCTCTGGTAGATAGACATATCACTTTGAAAGATTAAAAAATGAAGAATGCAGTGATCTGTATTGTATATACCCTTTATTCTGTGAAAAGAATATTAATAAATATACTGTGAGCCTGCAAAGTTTGCCAATATAAATAATGTGGCATTTCAAAGTCTGTCAGCAAATGTAATTGAATTTTTCAATGTAAAAATATAGTTCAGTTATAAATTGGCGTCATGCTTGACATTAGTTGGGCATTAGAAGATATTAATTAGATACTACTCACTTTTTCTCTCTGAATTCTTTATATTAAATGAATTATCAGGAAAGGGAAATTTGCAACCATGCAATTTAAGGATTTTTATTCTAAAAAACAAGCTGCCTAGTAATTTTTTTAGTGGAGGAATAAATGCTTTCCTTTTCAAGAACCTTGTCAGTGAGCTGTCTAAAACATGCCCTTCCCAATATGAGCACAATATGGAGAAGCTAATCCATTTTAATACTTTGTAATGATAATAAGCTACAGTGAACAAGTAGCCTAGGGAAAAGATAGTAGTAGTCACCTTTAAACAGAAAGAGAATAGCAAGTAATTGTACATTTTTACACTACGCTGATGACAACATTTCCCATGACTTTGAACTTACTTTGGCTGTCACCATCCTGGCAAACACTTTGCATATCAATCAGACAGTTGTATTTCTTACATGACATTTTCAGCATAGTGTAGAAATTTACTTATGTGATCTTTGTATATAATCAACCTAGTTAGATGTAAATAATTGCACTCTTTCATGGTATAGATGTGTATATGGAACGATTAAAACCTTTGAAATCTCAAAAACACGTGCTTTCCCCCCTTAAGTTTAAGGTTGTTTTCTTGCTTAAATCAGTCTTCATCATCTTTTGGCATGGTTCACCCTGAGAGTGACGTATGTGGTTCTGGGTGCTGAGCGTGTGTGTGTGTGTGTGTGTGTGTGTGTGTGTGTGTGTGTGTGTGTGTGTGTGTGTGTGTGTGAAATTTCATATGTGTGCAGGGGGTGGGGGTTGAGATTTCAGAAATAGATTTTAATATAATCTGAATCTTACTTTTCTTGAAAATTTGTCATTTTTTGTTTCATATCTAGTAATATACTGTAATTCATTATCAGAAAAAGCATAACCAGATATAGATTTTAATTTCACATGTTTAATGTTTTCTGCACATGCCAGACTATGTTTTCCAGCCCATGTTATTTCATGTTCTTGGGAAATATATAGAATATTATCGAGTTTTATTTAAAATTTCCAAGAATCTATGACCTCTACTTTTCCTTTAACATCAACTCATAAAGCTTATTTTTTTAATATTTAGTACTTTTAGAAAAAAAGTAATCTAAAGTGTACTAACACTGCATAATGTGTATCACCCATAAATATATTTATGACAGCATTTATCTAGCAATTCCCACTCCATTTCTTCTCCATAAACATCACTTTGGTTATGACTCATCTTTGGAATTTGGGTTGAATTCAGGGTCATTAAGTTCATTTTGCTTCTCCTAGTGAATTTTTCTATTAATATGCCATTTATTATATCTAATTAAAAGTTTTAATAAATACTTTTTAAATGACTTTCAGTGGGAGTCTGAAGAACCTATTTACATACCAACTCCAAGCTTTTATACCCAGAGCTACCACTATGACGAAATAACAATAACTTTAACTTAGAAATTTGTAGTTTAATTATATATGTGCATGTGTGTGTGTGTGTGTGTGTGTAAGATTATAATAATAATACTTGGTCTGTCTTCTGATATTAATATATAAATGGGATAGTGGCTAGTCCAGGGAAAGTAAGGAAAATGATAAAATTAAAACATTAAAGGAAAACAATGAAACAAGAAATGGAGAAAATCATGAAGGACATGCAATATTTGCTGGTGTCAATGGCTCAGGTCTGTTATACTAGCTACTTGGAAGGTTAAGATCCAGCGCATCATGGTTCAAACCCAGTCAAGGTAAACTTTTCTACAAGATTCTGTCACTAAACTAATCAATAAAAAGTTAGGGGCATGGATCAAATGGTAGGATGCCAACCACACAAAAACCATTTGAATGAAAATGCAAATTGTGGTACCAGCAAAAACTTTCAGTTTTAATTTTGAAATTGTTCAATCTATCATTCTCATCTCATGACTAACACTAAGAAAAAGGGGACAGGAAGGCTACATTATAGCAGTGGTGGTTAGCTGTCTCTGACTGACTCATTTTTATGCACCAGGCAAGAGACACTTCACACAATCCACCTAAACTTACTCATATTGGAATAGCTGCATCAAAGCTGCTTTCCCTGGACACACAATTAACCGAAAACAGGAGTCAAGTGTGACATCTTTGCTTGCATTCTGAGGATGTCTCAGTTCTCAGTCATTCTCTCTGATGTCACTTTGCAATTAGCCTGGAACACCTTAGACGCACAAAGACATCCATATAAGGCCCAAATCACTTCTAAATAGTATTCTGAGGACAGATCATCCACTATACAATGATCATTTATCTGGAACAAAAAAAACTGAAATAGTCATCAACTCGGTTATATTTTGATGGGGACTATTCAATAATTATAATAAACTTTATAGTTAATCATAATTATCCCTTACTTCCTGTCCCTAATTCTCCCTGTTTATCCTAAGGCAAAGGTCTGCAACCCAAAAATGTTTGAAGAGGAGGTAAAATGTGAGCATCCCATGGCAGCCTCTGCTATGTTTTCTCTGTCCTACCATGTCTAATCATTTGCCATTAAGAGGTCAATAGCTAGACATGATATGTGAAACTACTGAGTTTGGGCTTTAAAAACCCTGGTCCAGTTATAGTTCTATAACTGGAGAATTAGGCTACAAGCCTAACTCTCATGTGTCAGGTCGTGGTTCTTGCTCCAATCTGCCAAAAAAAATAAGTAAATAAAAAATAAGTAAACTGGAGGACAGAGAAAGGATATTTAATTTATGTGGCATGGACAAACTGGGAAGAGGTGAGATATGAGTTGCAGCCTATGTTGGAAATATAGACATAATGCTTTGGTTTAAATGGGGGAAGAACTAAGACAGAGTGAAACATTTTCACACAGTTATTAAACAGTGACCAGAAAGCTCCAGTTGTCAGAGTTGGGCTCATTCTCCTAGGACAAGTAAGAACAGAGCCTTGCCAACGAGAAAGTCATTGTTTTTTGGTGTCTAATCTGGCTTTCTATTCTTTTCCTTGGAATAATTTCCTGTAAAAATGTTGTCTTGCCTTGGAAGCCTAAATGAGTGGAGCCTAAATGATTCTTGGAACCTAAATGATTCCAGAACAGAGTAAGAGCAAAGGATACAGATACAAAATGAAGACAGTGATGAATGTTTTTATCTTGCTTTCAGCTAATTTGTAGACCCCAGGAAGGAGTCAGTGCGTCTCATTAAAAGGAGCTTCTAAGAATCTGCTACAGTTTTCTCTGAATTATGTCAACAAAACTAATCTGTCCATTCCAGAAGACGTGCATTTGCAACTTTTCTTTATTTCCACTAAGTAGATAGATGTTAGGGGTGGACAGAGCCTGAAAGTATTATGGACTTCTGAGTTACTTCTTTGGAGAATAGCTCTAAACATGTCAGATTGAGATGAGAAAAATATATCTAATACTTTAGCTATTGCTATTGGACCTTAGACTGTCTGAACCATTAGAACTTTATTAAAGAAGTTACTGATTTTATTACCTTCTGGGTCCACTTTTTTAATCTGTCTTAAAATCCTAATGAAGATATTACAATCTTTTTTTATAGTGGGAATTTTAAGACAATGTGTTTGACAGACTTGTCTACCACAACACAATCACATCTTGAGATTTTTTGTTTGAATCCTAACTTATGCTCTTTTGTTCACACTTATACTGATTATTTTTTAATCCTTACAATTGTCTTACTTTGACCAAGAAAATTTGAATGAAGTTCATAATATACTGACAAATCTGGTAGTTAGAGATTACCCCTAAATCTGTAAGCACCTCCTCATGAATGAGATCACACCCAAGGTCAGTGTGCTCCACTAAACCTTAGATAATTTTGAACTTATCTTTCTGAAAGATAATCACAACAACATTTAATATCCCAGTAATCTCAATGGTATTATCCATTTTATACTGTGCATATTATTGGACCTTGTAATACAAACTGAATGAAATGATATTCACTAGTAGCATGTTGTTTGTGCTACTAATTTTTCCCCTTGTCTTTTATTTTCCCTTTGTCTTGTATTTTATTTTCTGAGCTTTCTTATATACCAAAATTCTTTTGATTTTCCTGAAATCTATCAATTTATCCTCTTTTGCTTCCATGACTGATACTTAGAATGTTGGCTACTACATTTCTAGAAATCAGAGTGAAACCTGATTTTTAGACATCAAGCCTGAAATCTAGGAGTTCCACAGGTTCTGTCAAACAGGTCACAGAAGACTTTCAGTGCATATTCAGTTATCTTCAAGTATGAATATGAACTATATATTTAAATAGATAATGAATTGTGAGCAGGGGAGGAAGGTATTCATGGGTAAGAGTTACAGGCACAGATTGTACCTGGTTGGCCACTCTCTCAGTCCTTGTTTTGGAAGGGCTCCAGAGAAGTTATCATTATCATAGTTGGTCAGGATAAGCAAGTCAGCATTGCCTGGCTGGTGGTCTGTCTTGGATAAGTTCTATTGTTCCTTAGGTATAATCTTGGCCTTCATGAAGATACTTTGGAACAGTTATGATAAGTCCTGTCCTTGGATTCCAAGATAAATGCAAAAATGACTGCAGAGAAATGAATTGGAGCAAAGACAGTACAAGGCAGTGGCAACAGATGACAAGCATTTTTATTTTACAACATATATGTATATATATATATATATATATATATATATATATACATATATATTATCTTCACTTGTTCAAAAGAGTTACCATTAAACAAATCAGTTTATAAGTACAATGTATTCTTATTCATGGCAACATTTTCATTATTCTCCCCCATCCCTCCCAACTTATCCCCTCCCCTCAATTTTCTTAGTGTCATAGGACATACATGGAATATTATGACTGCATTTCCCCCATTCCTGTCTTCATTCCTCCCTTCATTTCACTGCCACACACATACCTTACAAGTGCCAGTTTCCTGGCCTTATTTTGTTGGGTAGTTATTTATTTATTTATTATTGTGGGACTACCATACAGAGGAGTTACAATTACATGGGAACGATAATGAGCACAGTTCTTACCAAGCATTGTTGCCTCCTCTTTTTTTCCCCTGCCCATCCCTTCCCATACTCCCCCCATGTTCCCCCACCCAATCCTCCCCCCACACCACCAAAGTTGTAAAGTTCATTTTTCGACATAATGACTTGTACATCTCATTGTTGCAATGGTTCAACCCATATCCCTAGTTAAACGATTTGTTTTTTCCCTTCCCCTTCACAAATTATACCAACATCAAATACAGTGAAAGCAGGGGTTATACATTGGCAGAGGGACATACAAAGCAACATAGAAATCATCTTATAAATGTGTTAGAAACAATTGCATGAAAGAAAAAAAACATTTGAATACTTATCTTGGGGTTCATTCCCCTAACATAAACTTATCTGACCTTTTCTGCTTGATTCAGACATATACTAGTTATTGCAAATAACAATAAAAGACCCCGAACAGCAAAAACAATCCTCAGCAGAAAGAACAGTGCTGGAAGAATATCAATACCAAATTTAAAACTCTACTACAAAGCTATAGTAATCAAAACAGCTTGGTACTGGCACAAGAACAGACCTCAGGACCAATGGCATATAAATTGAAAACCCAAAAATAAACCTAAAGACCTATAGCCTTCTAATCTTCGATAAGGGAGCTAAAAAAATAGAACAGAAGAAAGACAGCCTCTTCAGTAAATGGTGCTGGCAAAATTGGTTAACTACTTGTAGAAAACTAAAGCTAGATCCTTATATATCAGCCTGCACCAGAATCAACTCCAAATGGATCAAAGACCTCAGAGTCAACACAGACACTCTGAAAACATTACAGGATGGAATAGGAGAAACCCTAGGTCTCCTTGGCACAGGCCGAAATTTTCTTAATAGAGACCCAGAAACACAAGAAATCAAAGAAAGTTTGGACAAATGGGATTGCATGAAATTGCAGAGCTTCTGCATGGCAAAGGACATAGCTAGCAAGTTCGAGAAAGCCCACAGATTGGGAGAAGATCTTCACTAGCCATACAACAGACAAGGGTCTCATATCAAAAATATACCCCTGCAACAAATCTTCAAAGAAACAACTGCCCAATAAATAAGTGGGCTAAAGACTTAAAGAGAAACTTTTCTGAAGAGGAAAGAAAGATGGCCAATAGACACATGAAGAAATGCTCAACCTCTCTAGCCATAAAATAAATGCAAATCAAAACAACATTGAGATACCACCTCACCCCAGTTAGAATGGCTATAATCAAGAACTCTAATAACAACAGATGCTGGAGGGGATGTGGACAGAAGGGAACCTTACTACATTGTTGGTGGGAGTGTAAACTTGTTCAACCACTTTGGAAAGCAGTATGGAGGTTCCTCAAAAGTCTCCACATAGAGCTCCCCTATGACTCAGCAATCCCACTTTTGGGCATTTACTCAACTGATCACAAGCAAGACCCAACTAAAGCTACCAGCACAATTATGTTTATTGCAGCATTATTTACCATAGCTAAGATATGGAAAACCCAGATGCCCCTCAGTAGATGAATGGATCAAGAAAATGTCTTATACATACACAATAGAATTCTTTTTTTTGTTTGTTTGTTTTGGGGTCCAGTTGTGGGGCCTGAACTCTGGGCCTGGGTGCTGTGTCTCAGCTCTTTAGCTCAAGGCTAGCAACTAGCGCTCCCACTTGAGCCACAGCGCCACTTCCGGCTTTTTTCTTTTTGCTTATATGGTGCTGAGGAATTGAACCCAGAGCCTCATGCTTGCAAGGCAAGCGCTCTACCACTGAGCCACCTTCCCAGCCCTACACAATGGAATTCTATGCCTCCATCAGAAAGAACGACATTGCCCCATTTGTTAGGAAATGAGAAGACTTGGAAAAAATTATATTAAGTGAAGTAAGCCAGGCCCAAAGAAACATTGGTCCCACGGTTTCCCTTATTTGGATAATTATTTTTTTAAGGAATTACACACTTTGAATTCTCCTCTTCATGTACCATACTTCAGTTAATACATTTCTGTATATTTGTACATGAACCCATGTAGGCTTACTTGTATACTCATAAATTAAATCTAGCTTCTACATTGAAAGAGAACATTCTTTGGCTCTCTGGGCCTGACATTATTTTTTAGGTCCATCATTTCTTTTTCAAATGATGACATAGTATCTTTCTTTCTAATGAATGTGTAACATTCTATTGTATCTATACTGTATCTCAATTTGTAATATTTTGCCCAAGAGCCAAGAGTGGCATTGCTGGATACATATATATATATATATATATATATATATATATATATATATATATATATTAGTTGTGTTGCTTTTCCCTTACATCCTGTACAAGCATCTGCTGTTCGTATACTTGGTGATGTTCATTCTAATTGGGGTGAGATAGAATCTCAGTGTTGGTATTTCCTTTATGGTAGAGATGACAAGCATCTCTTTATGTGTCTACTGGATGTCAGCGTTTTTTATCTTCTTCTAGTTAGTATGTAGACCTAACAAAAGCAGCTTCTAACACCTCTTACAAGAGCATCTAGGAAACAGTTGAATCCACAAGTTCCCTACCTTGGAATGCATTTGGAAAATGGTATTATTTTGGTAATTTATGGTTTTACTGCTCATAGGAAGCCACTGGGCAGTCTGAACATGCCACAAAAAATTTTTTTTTGTTCGTCATGGGGATTGAACTCTGGACCTGGACTCTATCCCTCAGCTCTTCAGCTCAAGGCTAGCACTCTACCACTTAAGCCATAGCACCATTTCCGGTTTTCTGAGTGGTTTATTGGAGGTAAGAGTCTCATGGACTTTCGTGCCTGGGCTAGCTTTGTACTATGATCCTCAGATCTCAGCCTCTTGAGTAGTTAGGATCACAGGCATCAGCCACCAGCACCTGACTCCAAATTCTCAAGTTTATAATTTTAAGGACAGTAAGATATTAATCAACAAGTCTGACTGAACCTCTCCTTATTAACAGGAATCCTATATGTTTCAGTTTTAAGAATAATTGAAGGGGGACTGGGAAGGTGGCTCAGTGGTAGAGTGCTTGTCTTGCATGAATGAGGCCCTGGGTTTGATTCCTCAGCAGCACATAAGCAAAAAGAAAAAGCTGGAAGTGGAACTGTGGCTCAAGTGGTAGAGCACTAGCCTTGAGCTGAAGAGCTGAGAGACAGCGCCCAGGCCCAGAGTTCAGGCCCCACGACTGGATATCCCCTGCCCCCAAAAAAAGAATAATTCAAGGGACACTAGTGTTATAGAAGTAGATGAAGATATCATCAATTCAAACTTATGTTAGTGGATCTCAAATGTTTTCAGCATATGAAATACTTGGTGTGTTTAAGACAGACTATTGGTCTTACCTTCAGCTTTTTTTTTTTTAATTCAGTAAGTCTGATGTAAGTCTCATACCTTTATAGTTTTATGTCAAACTCCTATGGCAAATGGCTGTAATCTCAGCTACCCAACAGACTGACATCTGATTGATTGCAGTTCAAAGCCAACTCAGGGTAGGAAAGTATACAAGATTCCATCTCCAAAGTAACCAGAAAATAAAAAGCTGAAGTGGAGTTATGGCCCAAATATAGAGCACCAACTGAGGAAGTAAAGCCAAGAGAATGTGCAGTCCAACTTAATAGTTTTATACATTTTCCTGTTGATACTATTCATTCTGGGCCAGAGATTATACATTTAGGATCCTGTTCTAGAACAAAATGCTTCAATGTGAATTTGTTTATCCATAAATCCCAAAGAAATTACCTTGCTCAAGTTTCTTTGTGAACCTCCTTAGAAGTGTTATTTTCCAAAGTCCAAATGGTCACACTTTATCATCTACATTTTATATACTTACAGGTGGAAAATTAGTCAGACACAAATGATCTTGGGAATATCAACTCTGTAGCTAGGGTTATCCTGGCAGAAGGGTCTGGTGACTGAAAGTACTGTTAACCACACTTGCAGCAGCTATAGCAAGTTCTTCCTTGAACTATGTTTAGGTGGCATCTACATGCCAAACACCCTCATTATAAAATCTGCAGAGTCCTGCATTTTCATGGGCAGATTTGATGTTCTTAATATCACAACCACCAGTCTCTCATATGTGAATTGATATTTAACTCAGCCCAGCTCTGGGGCTCATGCCTTTAATCCCAGCTCTTTGGAAGACTAAAAAACAGGTGTATACCCGAGGGAAGATTTTGATTTGAGGCCACCGTGGCAAAAAAAATTTGAGTGGCAGGTACTTATCATCTCAAACTTTATGGGAGATTAAGATTGGGAGGATCAACATTTATTGTACTGTATCCTTGGCAGAGAAGTCCAGTAGACTCCCTCTGCACATAAGAAAGCTGGACATGGTGGTGCATTCTTGTAATTCCAACAATCACAGGAAGCCTCAGAGTAGACTGTCAAGTAGATGAGGAGGAAGACACTCTTCTAAAAACAACCATGAAAATCAGGGCTGTAGGCACAACTCAGCAGTATCAGGCCAGCCTAGCAATATGAAGTACAAAGATCAAACCCAAGAGGAAAAAAAGCAAGGGGAGATTCACTCAGTTTCTTTCTACTGTGACTAACAAGTCACATTTCTTTCTTCTTTTGGTCTTGAATTTCTTTCTCATGCTCTAATCTCTTTCTGTAATACCATTCTCTCAATTTCTTCACTAATTTGTTTTTTAATATATTCTCTGAATAGATATCTGTGTTTTCCTGGTTCTCCTCTGCCTAATGTGCTTCCTGACAATTGCACTCTGGCATAGAATACTAGTAATATTTAAGTATACAAACGTGATTGTTTTCTGACTCCTCGACTACATCTTAGCTCAACAGTAATGGAAATTGTTATTCAACATTAAAAACTCAGACTCACCTAGAACAAAAGCTGAGAGCCCTAATGGGAACCTTTCTAACTATTTGCTGGTTGTGCACGGTAGAGCTGATCCACAAAGTTTCATGGCTTTTCTATATAGAGAGTTTTCTACAGTATAGAGTTTTCTATATATAGAGTTTTCTACAGTATAGAGTTTTCTATATATAGAGTTTCTATACTATAGAGTTTTCAAAGTCCCAGGTGACAACCTGGCCTAACTACATCCTCATGCCCATCCAGTACAAGCAGAGTTGGTTTATTAACAGTTCTTGTCATAGATGAGAGTAGTCTCCAGGGTATATTGAGAAATTTCTGGAAAGCAGAAGGTGAATTGTCACTGATATCTAAGATGTTTAGATCAGAGATATTACTAAATTCTTATAAAACAGAAAAGGAGCCAAGAACCAACATTTTACTGGCCCCAAATAACTGTCGACCAAAACAAAAACACTTGTGATTTAATTTGCCTTTAGAATCACTGCTAAAGCAAATGACAACAAATACTTATTACATTTTATTATTTAGACATTGATATCAAAACATCTACATACATTTTAATAGCTTTTCTTCTTTCATTTTTTAATATTTTCTATTTTTGGTGGGTTGAATCTATAGATGTGTTTAAGTGTTCCATTGTTTTTGCTGCTTTTAACAAATGACAACAAACACAGTTATAAAAACAAAAATATATTATCATATAATTCTGTTACAGCTTCATTGAAGTAAAGTCATAATGTCTGTCTGGCCTGTATTTACTTTGTTTCCAGTACTGGGATTTGAACTCGGTCCTTGAGCATATGCTTCTAGACCCGCTCAAATATTTGTTTGAGATTCCAGAGAGATTTTTCCATCTTTTGTGATTTCCTTTAACTTCCTAGCCAGCTGCATTACATTAAAAAAAAAACAAACAACAACAAAAACTTTTCAACAAAAAACACATTCATTCATGGTAATTTCTCCTGTGACCACAGTCAGTACTATTCTTCTATTTTAAGGACCACTCATTTTGTCCACCTAGATAATTCGAGATAATCAACCTATACCAAGTTCTTTTGCTTAATTGCTCCAGCAAAGTCTCTTTTGCTATTTAGAACATCATAGTTACTGAATGTGGCCATCTAGAGGCTAGTAAAAGAATTTTTCTTTCAACACCTAAGCTATGGACTTCTGGTCAAAGGAAAATATGGAGTAACAGTATCTGTTGATAGTGAATCAATGTGATCAAAAAGTATGTGGTTTTCTCTACTCTTCTTTCTCCCTTTTCTATAACAAAGATGAACTTTCCTTCCATAGCTGTCTCTTCCTTTACTTATTGTTTGTTTTGCTATGCAGAAGCTTTGATTTGATGCAATAGATTTGTCATTCCATGATATTATACATATTAACTTTGAATTTATTCAGAAAGTCATTGTCTACGCCTACATCTTGCAGTATTTCCGCCCACCTTTTCTTGTGCTAGATTCAGAGTTTAAGGTATTACCTTAAGGTTTTTGGACTGTTTTGAGATTTTTATATACGGTAAGAGAGAAGGATATAATTTCAGATTTCTACATGTGAATATACAGTTTTCCCAACACTACTTATTGAAAAGGCTGCCTTTGTTACTAGCATGTATTTTTACATCTTTGTCAATAGCCAGATGGGATTTACATAGGATTATTTTCTAATTTTTTGTATTATTTGTCCCTTGTCTATTTTTTTTTGGTCAGTCATGAGGCCTGAGCTCTGGGCCTGGGTGTTGTGCCTCAGCTCTTCAGCTCAAGGTAGCACTCTACCCCTTGGGCTACAGCGCTACTTCCGGCTTTTTATTTCTCCTTATGTGGTGCTGAGGAATCGAACCCAGGGCCTCATGCATGTGAGGCAAGTACTCTACCACTGAGCCACCTTCCCAGCCCTCCCTTGTCTATTTTTTATGCCACTTTCATGCTTTTTTTTTTTTTATCACTATGGCTCTGTCATATAGTTAGAAATCAGGAATTCTGATATTTCTAACATTATTCATTTTGCTCAAGATGGTTATTCAGGATCATTTGTACTTCCAAGTGAATTTTAGGATTGTTTGCCTATGCCAATGAAGAACATCATTGGAATTTTGTTGGGGATAGCATCTAATCTATAGATTTTTATGTATTTTTAAATATCAGTTTTAATAATTTTAATAATATTTTAATATGTTTAATAGTATCAGGTCTGCCAATCCATTAACACATGAGATTTTCTAAAATGCTATTATCTACTACAATTTCTTTCTACAGTGCTTTACGGACTTTATTGTAAAGGTTTTTAACATCATTTAAGATTATGTCTAGACATTTCATTCTGAAATGCTTTGAAAATGGTACTACTTTTCTGATTTCTTTTTCAACAGGTTCTCTGAGTACAGTAAAGCTCCTAGTAGATTGAATATATTCTTCTGGGAATTATACACACATTGCTGATATGATTTAAGGTAATTGTAGCTTCTGTGACATTTTTTAAAAAATAATTTAGTGGCTTCATGTACTTGAAGCATACATGTTTGTGGCTGGTGGCATTTCCTTGTGAAATAACTCAGGACTTGACTCTGCACTTGTGACCAAGCATTTCTAGAGCCGTGCTGTCCTCTTCAACAATTTGTTACAGAAATAACTACATCAGAAATAAATACAACATCATAAAACATTGTTTCTTCGTTAGCTGAAAATATTTGTGGGTGAACCTAGGTTTCAGTAGTTTGGAAATTGATCCCTTGATTGACAGCTGCTTCTCAGCCAGCATTGTATATTGTGGGAGGGAAGCCATCTCTGCCACATTTTTGGCAGTAGGAAGCAAGAAGGGACGCTATAAGATGGAACAAGTTATGCAAGGGCAAAAACAAAGGTAGATAGATTCCTATAGAAAAAAAGAATGGATGTTCAAAAGCTGCACAGGAGAAGACAAATGAAGTGGAAGAGCAGTTACAGAAATGACATGATTCATGCGGAGGCAGAAGCACATGGATGAGAAATGAGAAATAGCATGGTGATCAGTGTGACTGTTAAAATACAGTGAGAAGAGGCAGGTAATACAGCCTGATAAGAGTGAGAATGAATTCAAGATGCTCTTGCACAACAAAAAAAATCTCCTCACTATAGCCAGGCTCACCCCTGTAACCCTAGCTACTCAGGAGGCTGAGATCTGAGGATTACAGTCAGCCTGTGCAGGAAAGTCCTTGAGACTCCTATCTCCAATTAACCACTCAAAAACCGGAAGTCATGATGTGGCTCTAGTGGTAGAGTGCTAGTTTTTAGCACAAAGTGGCCCAAGGACAGTTCCCAAGCCATAGTTCAAGACCGAAAAAAAAAAAAAAAAACAAAAACAAAATCTCCTCACCAGGAGCCGCACAATATTAGAAGTGACATATTTTAAATTGATTGATTGTCATACACAAGAAAGACCATCTCTGAAACAGATAGCACAATCCACAAAGTCAACCAATAAAATGCAGACACTATTTCATGAAACAGAAAACAAAGAGAAGTGAATTAAGTTGGAGGTGTGGCTCAAGTGGTAGAACATCAGCTAGCAAAAGAAATAAAAATGAATGTAAGATTCACTCCTCAGATAATTGCACTAGTAAAGAGGTGAAAATGGTTTTATATATCAATTTTATTGGGCCATGGCATGCTCAGGTACTTGCTGAAGCATTACTTTTAGTATTTCTGTGACAATATTTCTAGACAAAATTAACATTTGAATCAGTAGATGGGTGAAACAGCCCTCTCTCCATATAAAGCACTGTATGGCATAGACAGTCAACCATTTTTATCAGAAGGAGGGAGAGAGAGGAAAGAGGGAGATAAAGAAAGATAGAACAATATAAAAAATCATCATTTTTGATACTTTCCTAATCTTAATTTTGAAATTACCCAAGGAGAATGCTCAAGAAAAGCTACCGTTAAATGAAATAGATATGAATGTCTTAAAACAGGATCTAAATGATACTATTGTTTATTGAATCAATAAGACTCTGTGATAATCTATGATGGTCTTAAATTAATATCAGGAAATTTACTGACATAATTGTGCATATAAGGATTCTAAATAAGAAAGGTATGATCATCTTAATACATAATTTATGAGAGTAGTTGATAGAACTCAATACTTACTCCAGATAAATAGAATTTATGGCATAACTTGCAGTAGAAACACCAGAAAGTAGCTCAGCTACTTTCTCAACACTACCATTATATACAATTATAAGTAGAAGTCCCAATGCAAAGTACTGTTTGAGGTTCTGTTAAAGTATTAAATCCAGTCAGTAATAGAAGTTAAAGAAGTAACAGATTCAATGTGTAAAAGGAGGTGGCTGATCTGGAGATAATGCCTAATATGATATCCATGGTATTTCTGGAAATAAAAAATAAAATACAGGCCATTGTTAATTTCAGATAGAAAACTAAAGGAGACATTTACAAGGTGCTTTCAAAATCTCAGATGGCCAATTTTGATACCCCCTGCATGCCAAATGAACTTTAAATAAATAATAAACAATAACGAAAATAGTTCTTATTATAACATCCATTTCAGTACACGTGATTGTTCTATATTCTAAATATTGTAATTTTTAGTTACCTACAAAAAGCCATTATTTAAGAGCGATTTCTAATCTATGCTTGTAATCATAGTCATATATTAATTGTATAGTATTAGGTTTTCTATTATTTTCTAGAGATATCTTATTCTGTATTATTCATAAACATAACTCTAAAGTTTTTAATGTAAACCAAAGGCTTGTCCTAGAAAAAGAGACCTGATTAAATTCACAATGTGCTCATTTATGGTGGTGTTTTAAATAAAATATTATCAGTGGTAAAATGTAAATAAAAAAGCAAATTGCTTCATTTATCATGTATTTCAAGCAGTTAAAATGAATGAACTCTCCTTTGAGAAAACATCTGACTAAGCAAAATAATGGTTATGAGTTTGGGAAAATGTTTAATGAACTTGGTGGTTAAAATGCAGTTGTTATTTTAGAGCCTGTTATTGTGTGTTTGTAATTAATTGAGGATCCTTTGCTGAGTTTTTTTTTTTTACTATTTTTTTAGTTCTTTCTCATAACGTACCAAAATAAGTGACCTTAGTAACTCAGGCTGAAGGCAGAAAACCTAGTTGTCCTAATAACAGAACATGTCTAGAAAAGTGTGCACCAGTTAATCTTAGGTCTGACTGAAGGCAGAAAAAATTGCACTGATCAAACACATTTGTTCTGTAACAACTCGTATTATAATCATTCTGACTGGCATTCACTTTTCTTTCTTTTTGCTGAGAACCAAACGATATATGCGAAACATTGGCTTACTGTAATGGCAGAAAGCATTTACGTTAACAATTGTAAGCTTCCTACTAACTTTATTTATAATGGCAAAACATCAGATGCAACCAAGATGTCCTTCAGTCAGAGCACAAAAAAGTAAATGGTGGAACATCCAGACAACCCTGAAGAGAAATGAGCTAAAAAGCCATGGGAAGCACAGAAGAAACCAGAATGTCAGGAAGACTGTCTGTGAAGCCTTGGAACTGTGTGAATCCAGCTATATGGCATTTTGGAATTGGGGAAATTATGAAGATCACAATGCAGTTAAGTGGTGGTTAGGAAGGAGGGAAGGATAGATTGGCAAAACAGAAAATACAGTATTAGAGTTGTGAAATTCTGATAGTTTTAATCTGCTTTCATATATTTGTCCACAGTCAGCACCAAAAAAAGTCACAGGTAAAAATGTTGACTTGGCATGATAATCATATGTCAGTATATGTCTTTTGTATGGAATGCACCAGGAGGGACAAGTAGATAACAGAGGAGGCTATGCTAAGGCCAGGGAGGATGTAACTGGGAATTTTACATTTTCCACTCATTAAAAAAAAGAATCTAAAACTGCTCTAAGGAATAAAGTCTACTTAAAATATAAGCTTAACCATGATAGTCAATGTAGTACTTAATTAGGACCTAAAATTGAGGGATAGTTACATACTAATGCAACCAACAACTTCACTACTGCATGTGTTGGTGAGAGAACTGTGTCTATGTCTTCATGAAAAACATTTGTTTCTACACAGGGTAGATAGTAGATGAGATGTAACAAGTTATTAAGCCAGAAAACAAGAAATGTGAAAACCTCCACTCAGGAAAAATGGAGTGTGTTTGGCAAACCTGATCTTAAAAAAATAATGACAAAAAAAGAAAACCTCAGACCAAAAAAATGCGTACTAAGAAATAGTTTTGTAGGAGATTATGCTTTATTTGAACCTAGAAAATTGCAAAAATTGTAATTAGAAAAAGGGTATGAGCCTTGAGCTGTTTCTTGCTAGTTTTAAGATCTTCAGCAAGCTAATTATGTCTTCATAGGTCATATCACCATTACATGTACAATATCTGCTCCATAGCTTCATGGTATAGGTATAAGCAAGGTCACATATGAATTTGGTTAACTTGAGTCTCACTGGAGTAGTACATAGAGTAAATAAACTCTGAGTACTAATAGTTCTGAAACATGAACCTGACATTCCACCTCATTTTATATCTTGTGAGCTGGATGTAACAGATGCAGTTTTAGACTCCAGGTTATGTGTGATAAAAAGATAATAAGGAATAGAAGGTGTGAAAATATGTACCAGATAGAAATGGTTTCTCTAAGATATATTGTGAAGGGTCATACTTACAATATTAACTCAATAATTGTAAATTGATATCCTTATCTACTGGATAAACTACATTTGGTAAACTATATTTCCTCAAAAACAAGTTTGCTAATGATTGATGAAATTAAGCATTTAAAATCTGGTGACCATTAATATATCAAATCATTATCCTGAACTAATTTAGTAAATAATTCTTTTTTGTTGTGCCTTTATGTTTTTGGGTTGATAATAGGGTCTTCTTTTATAGCCAATTCTAGCCTCAAATCTTGAATGCTGTGATTCTAAGTGTGTACTGCTATGCCCAGCTGCATTCACTTTTCAACATTATTTATTTTATTTTATTTTATTTGAGAACATACTGTACAGAGGGGTTACAATTACATGGGCAGGATAATGCATACATTTCTTACCAAGGATTGCAGCCTCCTCCTTTGTTTACCCTTCACCTCCCTTCCCAGCCTCCCCCCTCCCCCCACCCAATCATACCCCCCTCCCCCCCCCACCGACATTGTAAAGCTGGTTTTGACATGACATTTTGTACTTCCCATTGTTGCAACAGGTCCACCTGAATCCTTAAACGACTTCTTTGTCCCCATCTCCTCCACATGTTATACTGACATCAAATATAGTGAAAGCGGGGGTTACACTGTGGGGGAGGGACATACAAAGCAACAAAGAAATAATCTTATAAATGCATTAGAAACACATGCATGAAAGAAACGAAAACATTGAAATACATATTTAAGGGTTCATTTTCCTAACATCACATTATCTGACATTTTCCACTTGACTCATACCTATACTAGATATTGCAAATAAGGGAAACCATGGGACCTATGTTTCTTTGGGCCTGGCTTACTTCACTTAATATAATTTTTTCCAAACCTTTCCATTTCCTAACAAATGGGGAAATGTCATTCTTTCTGATGGAGGCATAGAATTCCATTGTGTATATATACCACATTTTCTTGATGCATTCATCTACTGAGGGGCATCTGGGTTGGTTCCATATCTTAGCTATGGTAAATAATGCTGCAATAAACATAGTTGTGCTGGTAGCTTTAGTGTGGTCTTGTTTGTAAACATTTGGGTAAATGTCCAAAAGTGGGATTGCTGGATCATAGGGTAGATCTATGTGAAGTCTTTTGAGGAACCTCCATACTGCTTTCCAAAGTGGTTGAACAAGTTTACACTCCCACCAACAATGAAGTAAGGTTCCTTTCTGTCCACATCCCCTCCAGCATCTGTTGTTGTTAGAGTTCTTGATTTTTGCTGTTCTAACTGGAGTGAGGTGATATCTCAATGTTGTTTTGATTTGCATTTCTTTTATGGCTAGGGATGTTGAACATTTCTTCATGTGTCTATTGGCCATCCTTCTTTCTTCTTCAGAGAAGCTTCTCTTTAAGTTTTTCGCCCACTTATTTATTGGGCAGTTGTTTCTTTGAGGATTTGTTGTTGGGTGGTTTAATTTTTTGAGTTCCAAGTATATTTTAGATATGAGACCCTTGTCCGTTGTATGGCTAGTAAAGATCTTCTCCCAATCGGTGGGCTTTCTATTGATCTTGCTAGCTATGTCATTTGCCCTGCAGAAGCTCTGCAACCTTATGCAATCCCATTTGTCCAACCTTTCTTTGATTTGTTGTGTTTCTGGGTCTCTATTCAGAAAATTTCGGCCTGAGCCAAGGAGACCTAGGGTTTCTCCTATTCCATCCTGTAATGTTTTCAGAGTGTCTACTTTGAGTTCAAGGTCTTTGATCCATTTGGAGTTGATTCTGGTGCAGGGTGATATATAAGGATCTAGCTTTAGTTTTCTACATGTAGTTAACCAATTTTGCCAGCACCATTTCCTGAAGAGGCTGTCTTTCTTCCATTCTATTGTTTTAGCTTCCTTTATCAAAGATTAGATGGCTATAGGTCTGTAGGTTCATTTCTGGGTATTCAATTCTATTCCATTGGTCCTGAGGTCTGTTCTTATGCCAATACCAAGCTGTTTTGATTACGATGGCTTTATAGTAGAGTTTGAAATTTGGTATTGATATTCCTCCAGCAGTGTTCTTTCCGTTGAGGAGAGTTTTTGCTATTCGGGGTCTTTTATTGTTCCATATGAATTTTTGGATTGCCTCTTCTATTTCCTTGAAGAATGAAGGTGGAATTTTGATAGGTATCGTGTTGAATTTGTAGATAGCCTTGGGAAGTATTGCCATTTTCACGATGTTAATCTTGCCAATCCAGGAGCATGGGAGGTTTTGCCACTTTTTAAGTTCTGTGTTGATTTCCTTTTTCAAGATTTTAAAGTTTTCATCGTAGAGGTCCTTCACTTCTTTAGTTAAGTTAATTCCTAGGTATTTTATTTTTTGTGGGGCTATTACAAATGGAGTTGCTTTCCTAATTTCAGCCACACTTTTCTCATTGTTGGCATACAGAAAAGCCATTGATTTTTGGGGGTTAATTTTATAACCTGCTACTTTGCCAAAATTTTGAATCAGCTTGAGTAATTTGGGAATGGAGTCTATGGGATTCTTTAAATACAAGATCATGTCGTCTGCAAAGAGGGAGAGTTTTATTTCTTCTTTCCCTATTTGGATCCCCTTTATGTCTGCATCTTGTCTTATTGCTGTAGCTAGGCATTCTAATACTATATTGAAGAAAAGTGGAGAGAGTGGGCATCCTTGTCTTGTTCCTGATCAACATTATTTTTGAAAATCAGCAAGGTTCTAGGTATCAATACAAAGCAGTAAACACATAAATATAAGTAGACAAATGAATTCTAGAGCAAAATTCCTAATTGTGATTTCATATTTATTTAATCTCTCAGATTATCAACTATAGACAAACTTATCTTCAAAACTTACTTTGTAATTTTTTATTCACGTAAGAGTGAATAAAACTTATTCTATGAGTTACTAAATTGAATAATCAATACAAAATACTATAATAACCCCTAAAATAACCCTTTATAAAAGCAATTTGAGGGGGTAAGAATTTTAAAATTATGTTTAGATAAAAATTTACATAATAATGTAGAATGATTTCATATTTATAGCCTCAAACTACAAACAATTCAATGCCCTTCCACCTAGTAAATGGTTAAACAAAGTGTGTTAACACACCTCAAAAAGATCAAGCTGCATTGCATTCATAAACCAATGTGCTGAATGGTAGCTCATTTGTACAACTATTTAAACATAATAACCATATCATAATAAAATTTTTGAAAGGAAATGAACTATTGACAAACCTCACTACTTAGATACATACAATTTCACAAGCAAAACTTTGATAAAGTTTTGAAGGATTTTTAGGAAAATAGAAACCTATCCTTACGAACAACAACAACAAAAATGATTACAGGTTTTAAAAGTGTAATTGATTTCTGAAAGTGTGGCATTTAATCCTATTTAGATTTAACCAGGAGACAGATCAATGCAAAATAGCTTACACTGAATAAATCAACTAAGAATGAAATATAATATTTATGGGTAGATACAGCAGAATCTTTTATAAATGAAGTGCAATGTCAGTAGTGACAGGAACAGTAGAATCATTCCACTACTACTCACTCTATTATCATTCTACATACAACTTGGCCCTCTCACTTTGATTCTTGCTGCTTCCAAGGTCATTCTCAAGTTATAGTTTACCCTACAAGACCTAACATGTCCAGATTCCAAGAAAAATAAGAGATATGGCCAAGCAAATAAATCACATAAGCTTATAAAACTTAGATGTCAGATGGAGTTGGCAGCCCCTGACTTCCTTATAATGACTTCTCAAAGAAAAAAAAATTGTACTAGCCAAGCACTGGCTCATGCTTTTAATCCTCTCTACTCAGGAGGCTGAGATCTGAGATTCAAGGTTCCATACCAGCCCAGACAGACAAATCTTATCTCTAATTAACCAGCAAAAATTGTTAAGTAGAGATGTTGCTCTAATGGCAGGGTACCACCCTTGAGCAATAAAGATTAACAAGAGCTGAGGGCCTGAGTTCAAGCCCCAGTACCAACACATAAAGAAATAGTAAATATTACCATGCGCCGGGGGCTCACGCCTGTAATCCTAGCTACTAAGGAGGCTGAGATCTGAGGATCACCGTTCAAACCAGTCCGGGCAGGAAAGTCCATGAGACTCTTATCTCCAATACATCACTCGAAAACCGGAAGTGGTGCTGTGGTTCAAGCGTTAGAGCACTCGCCTTGAGCTGAAGAGCTCAGGGACAGCCGTGACTGGAAAAAAAAAAAAAAGAAATAGTAAAAATAGTAGTGGTAGTAGTAGTATTAGTACAATAATATAAACAACAACAATATTAATGGAGGATATACTTTATATTAAAGGAATTATCTACATTTTAGGTATTAATGTCCAGAAGTTAATATATGAATAAAAACAAGAACTATCAAAACTAAGAATATGAAAGAACTAGTAAGAGAATACCAAGAGAACTTAAAAAAATAACCAGACAAACCAAGTTTTCAGTTACAGTGACTAGTACTACAATAAATGGTCTCATTTTTTGAATCTTGGCCTTGAAAAAGACCCATAGCTTGTCTGGAAAATAATTTAGAAAATAACTACAGTAAATCAGGGTAAAAATTTACCTTAAATGAATAAAGAGAAAGCATTTCATTATATGACAATGATAATAAAATAAAACATTAATTTTTAAAATTAATTAATTAAATTTTTTGCTCCTGGAAAACCAAAATTATGTTCATTACCTTCAACTTTTAAGATTGCCTGTAGCATCTGATGAAATCATTTGTTTGTTTTTCCATCATGACATACATCTATGATATTGGATGGGAATGTTTGGATCAGCTACAATTAAATTTGCATATCCTATTTCTTTTACTCCTAAAGATCTTGATAAAGAATGATGTAAATTCAGTTACTAGTTATATTGTCAAGTGGCAAGGCAGAAAATAAAATCTGAAATCTTAAAAACATAAAGGAAAGAAAAGAAGGAGGGCATGTCTCACTTTTGTTTTATTTTTTATGAGACGTGAGATGATGAAGGAATATGCAGAACACATCTCCTCCTCCAGAAAAAAAAAACAAGCACAAAAATTGAATGATTCTCTTTGAAAGCCAAAGTAAAAAACAATAACCAGAATATAAAAATGAAAAGAGATGGAAACAGTTAAAAGTAGAGAGTTTGCAAAGTATATTTTTCGGCGCTAACTTTAATCCCCAAATTATAACTATTAGTTGCTTTCAAATAATTTCTGACACAGTAAATGCAAAGGAATAACTCTCTGTCTAAAAGATATTTTAATACATTCATGTTTATGTTTACTATGTGAAGTTTTCAACCTATCTGCTAGTTATTTTACCTTAGTGAACCTTGGTAGAATGAGTTCAAATCTATTCTTACACAAACAGAAACACACATACACATACACATTTGCATATCTGTGAACAAATTTACATGTCTATACATGCATATAGCAACAAGTTTAGATTTAAGTTTCCACCAAACATAAATCCAATAATTTTAAAGTTTATCATTGATCAATAAATCTACAGCAAAAATATCTACATCTACCAATAAGATTGCACAAAATAATAAAATTAATGTAATAAAAAAAACTATATGTTGGTGGAACTGGTAGAATAGTCTTAAGATGTAGATGACTGTTCATGAGTGAAATAGTTGAGTATAAGTATAAAGCCCTGAGTAGAATCTCCCGTAATAGAACAAAGACAAACATGTAGTTAGAAGAGCTAAGACACCTATAAACCTAGAACATATATACATATATACATTTATACTTTTTCTGACCATGTAGCATGTTGTTGAATTCAGAATACAATGGACAAAATAACTGTAATTCTTATGTTAACTAAACTATCCATTTTTCATGGAAAAAATGATAAAGACTTTCTATGTACACATTGACTTATAGAGAAATTAGGAATATTTAAATAAAATATTCCTTTCTAAATTTTTCTTGATATTTCCCATTAATGTATTTTCATAGCAATTAAATACAAAGAAGTTTCAATTCCAGAAATCAAGTTATGTGCACATCTTAGTCAATGCCATGCCTTCCATTATTCTCCTTCATCTTTCTCCATCCCAACCCTACCTTCAAGTTATGTAGTTCAATTTTTACATTGAATATGATGACTGTCTTTTCTTACTCTTCCTCTTGCCATTTGTGTGTTCACCTTCTCATTGGCTTCTCCTTAAAAATGCTTCAGGTTTCAGATCTATCTTTCGGAATGGTTCATTATTTTTGTTCAAAGGAGTTACCTCTTGGAATTTTCTCCTAAGTATATGATCCTTAAGTCAGTTTGTTTTTGTTTTGTGGAAAAGAAAGATTAATTACCTGAATACATTTAATATGGAGATCATTTTCAAATTGCATAAATTCACCTTATAACCCATTATAAATTGACTACCAATAAAAAAGTAGTTGAGTGTCTATGGCTCATGTTTATAATAATACTGGCTTCTCTGGATGCTGAGTTTTGAGGATTGCTGTTCAAAGTCAATTCAGACAGTAAAATCCATGAGATCCTTATGTTTAATTAAATAACAAAAGCCAGAAATGGAGCTGTGGTTGTAGTGATAGAGCTCTAGCCTTGAGCATAAAACTTCATGGACTACTAGTACCTAGGCTCTGAGTTCAAGCCCCAGCACTGGCACATACCACAAAAGTAGTACAATGAGTTGGGCATTCACGTCTCATGTCTGTATACTCTTAGCTACTCAGTATGATTAAAATTTCAGATCAACCCCCAAAAGAAAAGTCCTCAAGACTTCAACTCCTAAATAAGCAGCACAAAACAGAGCTTAAATATTTGACTCAGTGACTACAGCAAGCAAGCAAGCAAGCTAAACAAACCTGAAGGCTTGAGGAGGGCAGGAGGAGGAGAGGACAAGGTAGGGGAGAGAAGGGAAAGTTAGTGAGTCCATACTGAAAATGCAATGTCTCCATGGATTGTCTTCACAATATTTCACCTACTAATATTCATCCACAAAAACCTTGGAATTCAAAGATGACTGATGTACTACAAAACTATGTAACTGTCAAAAGAGAACAATTTCTAAAAGACTGAAATAGTTAAATTGAGGACAGTAATGAAGACAATATGAAATAATGGAATCCAATATGGAATATAACTCGCAAAACTTTATTTAGGGGCAATTATTAATCAATTCCTAGAATGCCTAAATGCCTAAATATTTCCAGAAGGTTTTGCTATTGATGTGTGTGTGTGTGTGTGTGTGTGTGTGTGTGTGTGTGTGAGAGAGAGAGAGAGAGAGAGAGAGAGAGAGAGAGACAGAGACAGAGACAGAGACAAAGACAGAGACAGAGACAGAGACAGAGACAGACAGACTGACTGACAGACAGAAGGAAACAGAGAGAGAGAGAGAGAGAGAGAGAGAGAGAGAGAGAGAGAGAGAGAGAGAGAGAGAGAGAGACTTCTCTCTGACCACATTCCTGTGAAAAGTCTGCATTCCAGCCAGGTTTGTCTTTTAGCAGAAGTCTGAAGAACTCCATTGGTTCTGGGATTCTGGAAGTAAAAAGGCCTGGTGACTATTATGAAAGATGAGGGCTGCAGCTAATTCAAGCACATAACCATGCAAAACAACTAAATACAGTTCTGGAGAAGAATATGCTAATGTGGGCAGCCAAACCTAGAATCACAGACATCTTTTTAAGAGAAACTGGCAATACATATTTCATTATTAAAATAATTTACTTAAATGCCAAACATGAATACATAACTTTGTGTGGAAAACAAATGATGTCTACACAGGAGTTACAAAGGAAAACAAGTATCAAGAAGTAAAGAGCTGGAGAGCCGGGCGCTGGTGGCTCACGCCTGTAATCCTAGCTACTCAGGAGGCTGAGATCTGAGGATCGCGGTTCAAAGCCAGCCTGGGCAGGAAAGACCGTGAGACTCCTATCTCCAATAAACCACCAGAAAACCGGAAGTGGCACTGTAGCTCAAGTGGTAGAGTGCTCGCCTTGAGCTGAAGAGCTGAGGGACAGCGCCCAGGCCCAGAGTTCAAGCCCCACGACCGACCAAAAAAAAAAAAGAAGTAAAGAGCTGGGAGTATAGACAGCCACATACACTCACACACACACACACACACACACACACACACACACAAAACAAAAAACAACTAACAATTGAATGTATTTTAAGAAGAAAGAGAAAAAGTGGCAAAATTAATGATGTAAAATTGAGAAAATATCTCTACAATATGTGTGACTACTGCTTTAAAATAAAACTTGTGTTTTTGCTATTTGTAACAACTAAAATACCGTAATTTTTGTACTATTTCAAAATATGTTTTTAATGGTTTTCTATTAAACCCAGTTTTTTTCTAAAATGGAGAGGGAAGAACTTCTTTAATATTCTTTTGTGTGTTAAAAGTCTGAAGGTGATTTTAATACGCACCCCCCCCCGCCCCATTTTTAGGCTGCAGCCGGCAGCCAGCAGTTGAAATTGACATGTGAGAGCTCTTCTAAGTCCCAGATGCTAGCTGCCAACTGCCTTTTTGTTCTTGTTTCCTTGGAAACGGAGGTTGGTTTCATGAACACAAGGTAAGTACAACTTTTACAGCAGAGAAGTGGAAAGCTCCTTTGTCATCTGCAGCTTGCTGGCTGGGACCTGTAAGTACAGCTTTCTAGAACATACTGAAGTAGCAAGTCAGCTGAGTCGTAAAGGAGTTGATGTCTATGAACACTGATACATATGTTCCTCATCTTTAAATTTAGTGTTGGGTCCGTGATGCCATAAAATATTAAAATGATCAAAATTAAAGTTTTATCCAGTCCAAACGCTTTAAAATCAAGCACAACCAACAGTGAGGTGTTTTGAAACCTCCAGTACTGTCAAGTAATTATTCTTGAGGATTTATCTGGGTTAGTGGTTCTCTGATATGAAGTACTGACAGTAGGCAAATAACGCTTACTCTGCTTGAAGTTTGGGGTAGGTAAAGAGAAGTGAAAGGAGACATTATTTGTGTCCGCATTTTGCTTAAGTTCTTCAGATGTTTCTGAGTTCCAACTTATTTCCACTGACCAGAGCTATCCTGATAATTTGAGGGGAGTAGAACTCCAAGTACTGGAAGGTAAAGTTAGTCACAGAAACATTTGAAGACCAGCCCCTGGCAATTCAGGCAGAGGTTCTAACTCTAAACTTGCCTCAAAGACATTTCCTTCTTACATCATATTAGAGATTGTCATCTCCCGTTCATCTCAACATTCTCCTGGCTACTTTGTTTTCATTTCAGGTATGTCAACTGAGCATAAAGTAATTGTGTCAGGACAAAAATAATAAAAGTTATTCTTTAAGGACCCGCCAAAAGATCAAAATTTTAAAAGTTCTCCTCCATTTCCCTTCTTAAACATCACAGTTAAATTGCCCAAGTTGTGCATTAGGAAAAAAAAGAAAATATAGCAAAATTAGAGAGTGCTTTATTTTTAAAGATTTTTAACTTAATCAGTGGTGATATTTTTGTTTGACTTTAACTTCATCAACAGAATTTATTTAGAAAAAAAAAAAGCCTACATCATTTTAAGAGACGAACCATATTGTGTGGAGATTCTATGTGTCACTGAAGTAGGTTTCAGGCCAAAATGAAAGCTGTAAAAGCCCATGGCTACATCTGTTACCTGTTTAGGTGTCTTAAAAACATATTTACATTAAAAAAATGGAATGCCTTTGGATTTCTTGTTCAGTCATGACTTGGTAAATTGTCAGTGATATCTGATATTTTGAGAACAACTGTCTCTTTAAAATCATGATAAAACCCAGAACTTAAAAAGCTCATTTCTGTTGCAGTGAATCAAAGAAGAGTGATTAAACACAAGGTTTCTTCAATGATGCTCTATCACAGCCTCCACGTCTCCCATCACACTACATATGGTCCAATTGTTTACAGATTACAAAAAAAATCCCTGCTCAGATGTTAAAACAAGATGTTTTCTTCACTTTCAAATGGCAGGCTGACTGCCAATTTTTAGAATTAGTTATTCTGTGCAAAGGAATAAAGAAGAAGTTTAATTATCACAATTTCTCATGTTTGGACATTACTCTGTGATGGGCTATCAACCTGAGAATTGACAGGAATGAACTCTGATCTATGGCAATAGAGGCAGGCTCTTGGGAGGAGGGCTTTTTGTCAAGAGAAGAGGAGGAGAGCAAAATAGGGAGGGGAAAGCATCTTAGCCCAAAATAGGTACCCAAACATCAAGGAAAAACAGCCACCTGCCAGTGACGCCATTTCCCTATGGCAGAGTCTGGCAGGCAGAATTTCACAGTGTTGAACAATAGGACTGCCGATGCTCTGAGTGCACCTATCAATGGGTCACTGACTTTCTAAAAAGACTTGCTGATGGAGGCAGGGCAATAATCTGGCAGCAGAAAGACTCCTGTGTAAATGCCAAATCCCAGCAACGCATCAGCTCCTAACTGGCATACTCACTCTTTAAAGGAAGAGTTTGGATACCCGTTAAATTATAGTGAGATTGTTAACAGATATTTGGAGGATATCTATGTATACATGTATATAATTAGTAACATGAAAGGAAAATAAATGCGTAGGTAGATTACTGTGTAAAATATATCAATATCCAGGACCAGTCAAGATTCCAACTTGTGTATCTTTGAATAGAATAGTTCATTGGGGGTGGCACTCATCAAAATGCATGGTATTCATACCATGGTGTGTTGAACAGAATTCAGACAACTACTTAAAATTAATAAACATTAAAAAATAAAAGTAAGCAAAAAAGTACCACTGTGTATACAAAACACCCAAAATAATGGCCAGAGGCTATACAATGAAGGAATTAAAAGATATTTCACTTCACCTTGGTTGGCTTTGGATAGAATTTGATAGTAAGAAACAGATTTATAATATTATTTTATAGAAAGTGGCAATAAATACAAATTTTAGGACAAGGAATATCAATATAGTGTCTGTGGAGGTTTTATAAGCTGCTTTTAGCCAAAAATAGCTTGAAGCTAACTTTCTGAGATTTTTATCTAAGTACAGATGACTTTCTATGCTATTTAAATGACTTAATCAATGAATAAATGGCTTTATTAAGACCTCTAATTCAATTTGCATACTCATACCTGCATGCATAAAATTATGTAAAATGGTGATTAGTCTAACAGCTGAAAATATAAATACTCACCTTTGTTTGAGGTGAGGGAATATTCAAATAGCAATTGAGATTAACATTATCTCACCTGACTTCACTTCTGGTTTCATTCCCATAAGTAACACTATTGATATCACTACCATTCTAATAACTGGCCCATCATATAATCACTCAAGCAAATCATTCAACCCTTCTTTAGGTAAACAGGAATTTAACTCAAATATATCACCTCTATTAAGCTGATTTTTATTACTTATGATTTGTCTGCTATCTACTCTCATTTTAAGTTACTTTGAATTCATTGTGATTAAGAAGTACATGTTCTACATTTGTTTATTTTTTTCAAAACCAGGACCTATTACATCCTGTGCAAGCAGTGAACCACTAGATGAAAACTCCAGACTCTTGTTCTGACAGGTATCTAAAAAATATCATAAAACTATGACTTCTATGTTATTCATCTTTATTTTGGGGGTACTAGGGTTTGAACTTAGTGCTTTGAACTAGGTCATCTTCTTTGGCCTGCACATTACCATTTGGGTCATGCCTCTAGTCTTGATTTGGGGCTAGTTAAAGACTTTCTATTTAGGCTTGCTTTGGTCTAAAAACCTTCAGATCTCAGCCTCTTGTGTAGTTAGGATTACAGGCATGAGCCACCTGCATCAAGCCAACACTTATTTTAATCTGCACAAATAACTGCATATTTGTAGGGCCATCATATACTAGACACAATATTCTTGGCCAAATGTCTCTCTTGTAGACAACATACTTATACACAATGTAATGATATTTGATGTTTATACATTTAATATGTGAAGTTGAAACAAGAAAGAACATTTATATTTAAAACAATATTTGAAGCCGGGCGCCGGTGGCTCACGCCTGTAATCCTAGCTACTCAGGAGGCTGAGATCTGAGAATCGCGGTTCAAAGCCAGCCCGGGCAGGAAAGACAGTGAGACTCCTATCTCCAATAAACCACTAGAAAACCGGAAGTGGCGCTGTAGCTCAAGTGGTAGAGCGCTCGCCTTGAGCTGAAGAGCTGAGGGACAGCGCCCAAGCCCAGAGTTCAAACCCCATGACCGACAAAAAAAAAAAAAAACAATATTTGAAGCTATTCTTCAGGTTAAGTTTATATATAAACTAAATGAAATTGATGCCATAGTGGCAAAAATCCTATGTTATTTTATACTAATGCCCATAAAGTTATTCATCCAATGTTTATTTAGTTATACACAAATATTTTAGATACTCAAGATGGGTAATCATCTATTACTCTTAAGTGTCTTTGAAGAGAGTACTAATCAGTATTTAAACATTAGTTCTCAAGTTGATATTTGGTCCAAATCTCCTTCTCTTTGAATTCTTGTCCAGCTGTTACTCCTAATCATTAAGTAAACTGGCTAATTCCCTTGAATATAAACTTGTCTACCATTTTCATGTAATTTCTAAGGCCTCTGCCACAACCTTTCTAATGTCAAATTTAGAAAAATACCAAACCATACTATTTTACACTTTAAAACAATTATTTGAAGATTTTGTTTTGTTTTGTAGTACTAAGATTTAAAATAGGGTCTCAAACTTCCTAGGCTAGTGTTCTACCACTTGAGCCATGCCCTCCAGCCCTGCTTTTTTCTGAGGAGGTTTGAGGTAGACCTTAGCAATTATTTTCTGCATCAACTGGCCTGGATCTTAACCACCTTTGCAGCTAGGATTCAAGGTATGAGCCAGTTATGATCAGCTAAAATGAGTAATTTAGAAAGTTGATATTCTAACCAAGATTATAATTAACTTTAATGAACAGAATTTATACTGAATAGTGCTTATTTAATGCTTCCTTAGCAATTTTTATTGTAAAATATCAAATCTAATTAACCCAAATTATTCATCATGCTAAATATGATATTGAGCATAGTTTCCAATAGTGCTCAGCTTTATCAAATCATAAACATCAGTTATGCATTTTCTCCTCTACAATGGTTTGATTTTTGCAGATAGTGGCATGGAAGAATTTGAAAATCATTTGCTGAGAAAGTAGAGGGCTGCTGAACAAAGTCTCAAAATTTTTGGTGTTTTTCTAACTCTGATGCCACATTAAGTGATTTTGGGAAATATTCCCTAAGAATATTTATAGAATAAGATCCTTGGATAATATTATATTAAATTTATTTATGCTTCTTATATACTGATAAGGCCAGAAATTTAATGATTAAAAATATACTAAAAGAAATCTTTGTCTATCAATAGATTAATTTTAAAGATCTCTGTTATAGTAAAATTAGCAATAAATAGACAAAAATTGTAATATTTTAGAAATATTGTTTATTTGGTGAATATACAAAATTCCTGTCTTCAATAGTATTAAGTATAGATAAATGCAGTATAAACTTATAAACATGCAATGAATAGTTTATGTGATCATTTGCTTAAGTATATGAGATTTTCTGTGTAACAGCACCCCACTTTGTGCTGCCATGTGGTGGTGTCTCACTAGAGTAAGATAGCTCTGATGTATAATGATTAGTGAAGTGATTAAAGAAGATAGGGCTGTACCCTGAAGACAGGGAGGAGATATTATGTGCAAATGGCTTTGGAAGTGAAACAGATGAGAGTAAACATAAGGAAGACAAAAATCACATGAAAATAACACCGAGTAAATATTACCTCAAAATGGTGGTAGACTATTGTTTTTAGGATCTGAAGCTAAATAATCTATGCGTGCATTAAGAAGCAGAACTATTAGTTAAAATAATACCTCACATCATCAACTATTACATAAAACTGATTCAATACAATTATGCTAGTAATTTGAAGCTATTGTAATAAAATCTGTCTGATATGATTAAACTGAAACAATCTATTTCAAGAAAATGAATAGTCAGAAGTCTACATTTGTATCACATATTATTCTTGATGGTCAACATATTGCTTTAAATGATTAATTTTTGTAATAGTAAAAAAGAGAACAGAACTACTGTTGGTGGCCATAATTAGCTACAATTCTAGAGCTGCTTGGGAGGCAAAGATTGAGGGCAGTTTGAAGCTAGCCCAGGTTTAACAAAAGAAAAAAAATGATTTACAAGAATCTAACTCCAGCAGGTGTACAACGGTGTACACCTGCCAGCCCAGCCACATGGAAAAGCCCAAATAAGAAGACCACAGTTCATAAGTGGTCCAGGCACAAGGTGAGACTCTGGAAAACAACCAGTCCTAGGAGAAGCTATTGGAGCGGTTCAACATTGTTCTAGTCTAGAAAGCAAAAGTCCCCGGGTTCATAACCCTAGGAAAAAATACCACGGGGGAAAAAATGACTGAAGAGGTGATAACATTTTCCACTACATTTGTGCTTAAATATATTTTAAGGCACTTCTAAATAACATTGTTTTGCTGACTTCTTTTTGAGTATGTTTATTACCGGTGTATAGAACAACTGCTGATTTTTATATGCAAGTTTTTAATATTGCCAATTTGCTGAAGGTGTTCATTACATCTAAAGAGTTTTCTGATGGAATCATTAGATTCTGCTGTGTGCACTATGGAGCATTATTTAACCATGAAGAAGAGTGAAATGATAGTATTTGTAAAGATGGATGGACCTGGAGAGCATCATGCTAAGTGAACTAAGCCTAATAGATGAATAGAGCATGTTTTCCCTCACATGTAGAAACTAGATCTTCCAAAATTATGCAAAAAAAAAATAGGAATTATTTGGAGTAACAATAATTGGGGGTAGAAGAGGGAAAAGAGAAGGTAGAAAGTATTTACATAAACATATAAAGGAGTTATAATGAGATCCATGTAAAAATACACAAGTGACTTAAAAGATATTTTAGGCTAAGAAAAATAACGAGAATATATGATTAAAAATCACATACACATTAAAAAATATTACTATCCAACCCCTTATTTATATTATTAACATACAACAATGAAATTTTTACCAAAAATGCAATTACCTTGTTTGCAAGAAAATGGATATAACTGGAGAACATCATGTTAACTGTAATAACCCAGACCTACAGAGAAACATTTCTGTCATTTGCAGAAGCAAGGTAGATTACAAGAAGGAAAGGAGAAAAGGGACAAACAAAAGTCATGAAAGTAGATTGTATATTTACTAGGAAAGTTAAAGTGAAAGAAAAAGAAAAAAATGGACTATGGGTAATAAAAAGTTTTATCCAATTACATTGTATACATGTATAGGACTATTATAACTGTCATTACTTTGCACATTTAATATATCCTAAGAAGTAAAAAATATATTTTCCCAAAGAAATAATAAAAATAGATTGTTGAGCAAAACATACTAAATATATACAGTAGTTATACACATACAATTTAGACCTAAGCATACAAAGAAGTAGAGAAAATTCTGGAGATCCTTTCTAAGCTAATGGAGAATTGACAATAGAAACTTCTTGAACAATGGAATAATAGCATCAAGGTATTCATTTCTACCATCCATTCCAGGTTCTGTGTGGAGATTGTTCCAAATATCACTGCTGCCAGGAGTTCCATTGATCCAGGTTTTCACAAACTCTCCAGTCCATCATGTTACAAAAGGATACTATGTACTAAGTGATCATTTGGAATAGCTTTAAAGGGTAAAAAGTTTGGAATGTTATTTCAAAAGAACAGAATATCAAGAAAAGAAATTTTTATTCCATATGAACATTTTGAAGTCCAGCAATGAGAAGCCCACAGACAAACCAGGTGAATGACTGTGTAGTAACTATCAAGTTCCATTTGTTATACACTTCTTTATAGGTATCAGAGGAGTTGGGAGTGCTCCGAAAGAACTGCCTAAAAGTTTAGCATTGTAGAAAGTAACTCAGTTTTCATTTTAGATAGTTTTTGAGCTTTTATTTTCAGAGTACTATAATGGATAAACTATTCTCTGGATTTAAAAAAGTGCAGTGGTGTGTGTGTGTGTGTGTGTGTGTGTGTGTGTGTGTGTGTGTGTGCGTGCGCGCGCATGTGTGCAGGTAAATTAGAGTTTTTTTGTCAAAGAGGAATGAAAGAAGCCCAGTGCTTCATAATAATTATAGTGCCTGAGAAACTTTGTCAAGAAATGAGCATACAATGTGTTGAAAATTAACTTACAACTTGTGAGTGAGGACAAGAGAGAAAATCTGAGAGAGAACGGATGACATTGTCCAAAAAACGATTTACTCATTACTCTGATTTATGTAATGTAACCCCTTGTCTATCACCTTTACAATAACAACAAACATATAAAAGAAATGAGTATATTAAACATTGAATATATTTATTTTTCTAATATAAAAACAATAAAAACATAAAAATCATATGACAGTTGTCACTTAACTCTTAATTGCTAACTCCAGGTATAGCAGTGTTTTAATCTTCCTTGAGGAAATTGGAAGAAAGAAAGAAAACAAAAACAAAACCAACTTACATTTTGTTATTACTTATATTTTAAACTATATTTATTACCAGGAAAAAATAATATATTAAAATTTAAGAAACTTAAATGGTTATATGAAACAAATGTTAGGAAACTTCTTTCATTCATTATTGAAATACAGTTTTAGATCTATGTGTCTGTGCTGCTGATAGAGTAATTATTGGAAATAAATAGCTGATTAAAAGTTAAGGTCTGGAAGTGGTGCTGTGGCTTAAGTGGTAGAGCACCTGCCTTGAGCTGAAGAGCTGAGGGACAGTGGCCAGGTCCTGAGTTAAAAAAAAAAAGTTAAGGCTGTGTGGAGAATGGGGATGGGGTGGTTAGGGGAAGATTGGGTGAGAATGTTCAAAGGGGGAGGGGTGACATAGATCACTATACATTGTATACATAGACTGTTTTGTTAAATGGTAACTCCTTTGTACAATTCTTTAAATAATAATAATAATAATAATTTTAAAAAGAAAAGTTAAGGTAATTAAGTCAAACAAAACATTTCAAGTGTGGTCAGACTCTACCATAACAGTGATATAAAACAACTTAAATATCAAAAAACAGTCTGAAAGTAATCTGTGAAATTATGATAATGAAATACTTAAGATGGTATTGTCTATATTTATATTTGTGTGTAGTTTGCATAAACAATGGCACTTCAATATTCAAAAAAGAATACTCAATTTAGTTTTAATTTAGGGATGCTGCATATAAAACCATGTTGATAGGAATTTTCATATCAAAATGGAACTGTAGATAGTAACAAGTTATTATCATCCATGTGATTAATTCACAATGCATATTACTTGTAATAATGGTACCACTACAATAGTCTGTTATCATTCCTTCAATTAAACATGGAAATAATACATTTTACAAGTATCAAAATTAATATTCATTTGGCAATTTATCAAATTAGTTCATAATCATTGTAAATTCCGCAATTAGTATGGGAAGCCATTGTCTTACATGGAATAATATTAACAAAATTTTCAAAACAAAAGTACAAAGTGGATTTTTAAAAACACATCTGTTCTAAGTTTGATAAGTAATCATTATAATTAGTGCTTTTGGTGAAGATTTTATTACTACAACTCAGTTTGCTTCTGATTATAAGACAATCTTAAATAAGTCTGTAAATATTAAGGCAGGATTAAACATGAAATCCAATATATATGAGCTGAAGGTAGAAACATTTGATTATGGCAGAACATACTGAGTAATTTTTTCCAAGTGAATTTTAGGTATAATTTAACACAGCTACCTAATTTTATTGATGAAACAATTAAGAAATGTGGTGTGTGTGTATGTATACCCTGACTACTCTGAACTAGAGCCCTTTCCAGAATGCTAGGACAAAGGAATGATTCCTTCTTTTCAGTTCTCTTGGCAAAGAGGTTGAAAAGGTGACATTAGCTTAGCAAAAGAAGGTGAAACCTAATGCCTTGTCTTATCACTAACCATCCGAATACAAAGCATTCAAGGCTGCATATAATTCAAATATGACATTCATAATTATATCAATAAATATTGAGTAAACTGACCATATAGAATCATAACATTGCCACTTATACTTTAACAATTAAAGTGGGGTTCAAAGTGAAAATGATGAAGCTATCCAAAACTCTTGACTTAGCATACAGGCTCTGAACAAACTGGCTCTAGACTAAATGCTATTGCTTATATAACTACACAGTCTTTGCCTTAGTCAGTAAAGTTTCCAGTCTAGCAAAGATTTGTTGTGGTTGCCTACCATGTGTCTAGATTTCTTTCAGACACTAACAACACCCAAGAAATAACTTGCTATCTTCAACAAATAGAACAAGATGGAGAACCAAGTAATTTTCAAATCTTGGTGTACAATTAATTTTATTAAGGAGAAAATAAATGTCCTGTCATACTATATTGAAGGCATAAAAGACATAAATGTTCTGTCATACTATATTGAAGACATAAAAGAGATCAAAAAGAATTTGAATTTTCAACAATGACTAAGGTTTAAGTAAGTATTAGTCAAATAATTCTGAAATGATTATTCTAGACAGAGGCTAGCAAAAACTTCTGTTGAAGGCTAGAACCATTTAATAAATTGCCTACCCTACATTTCTTCAGGCTTACTATCCTATAACTCAGGTGTCAACTCATCATTTTTTGAAACCTTATCTATCCCCATTATATTCCTACACATTAGTCATTAGTCATTTGGGTATCCTTTCTCTTTGTTCCCATACTATAGTTATTTTCAACTACCAAATACTTCCAAATTAATACTTGGACTGATGTTTAAAATCCATCATTTTGGTCCCATACTTCACTCTCTCTAATCTTGTAAGGTACTTAGCATCATTCACTTAGGTAGTTGTAATTACTTGCAACAGGCCTCAGAAGTAGATGAAGGGTTGGAAAGATTCAACAAAGGGGGAAAGATTCATTGAAAGAGGTCTATCTGATTTTAAAAGTCAGATATGCACTACCACTCCCAAGATCATAATCTTTCAAATATTTTTCATTGCTTTGAAGGGCAGTAGCCCTGATGACCCCTTTACCTACCTCATCATAGATATGTCCTCATCTATCTGTCAGTAAGGACAGTCTTCTAGTTTCTTTAACCCACCATGTTCTCTTTGCCCTTATGGTCTCTATACTTGTTATTTTGTTAAACTGAAAGCTCACAATCACCTTTTTCTCTTTGAATGCCTTAATTCAGTTCTCAGGATGGACTTTGATTAAATGTTAACCCCACGACTAAGTACCCCTAGTTTTTCCTAGTCCTTCTTCTGTGTTCCCTCAGTTTTCTCCATTTTATTTCTCCATTTATCCTGTATTTTTAAATTCCTAAAAAAGCAGTAAACAATACCTACATTTATTGTTCTATGTTCTACTTATCTTGCTTGACCTAAAGAGGAAGCATAGTAATTAAGAAATACAAAGTTTAATTTCTGGGCCACATTTGCTTTAGTCATAACATGTGTGAGCTAGCTTAATAAATTACATTTGAAGATGCTCAGTTTTAGATTTATCTTGTTTGGTGAAAAAGAGACTACATTACCGCATAGGTTCATAAAATTGCCTAAGTAAAACTTCACTTTGTGAATTAATGTTGTATCATTTCCTTTATACTGTCAGCTGAAAGGCTGCTTAGGTTAACATTCATGTCCTTATCTCTAAGTTAATAGTTCCTGACATCCAGTGATATTCAGTTTATATCATGTAAATAAGCATTGAACATATTAAGTAGGAGTGTAGTATTTTCCAGTGACCAATTATTAGACATTTCCTCCAAGTGCCTGTGGCTCATGTCTATAATTCTAGTTACTCAGGAGGTTGAGATCTGTGGATGCTGGTTTGAAGCCAAACCCGGGGCAGAAAGTCAGTGAGACCCTTCTTTCCAATTAACCACCAAAAAGCCAGAAGTGCCTCAAAATGGTAGAGAGCTACCCTTGAGCAGAAAAGCTCAAGGTCATCACCCAAAGGCTAAATTCAAGCCCTACGACTGGTACACGCACACGCACACACACACACACACACACACACACACACACACACACACACAAATATTATGATTACTTTTTTTGTTTACAAATGGTAGTGTTCAAACCCAAGGCTTGGCCCACACGAGGTAAATAGTCTACCATCAAGCTACATTCTGGCCCTAAAAATTACAATAGCTCCTAAGATAAAATCATAACATACTATGAAATACTAGATTCTGGGATATTCTTTTTAATTTTTAATAAATAATTTTAATAATTACATTTTTATTAAATAAATTTTAAACTTTACCTATTTATTTATTACAGTACTAGTGTTATTTCAGGGCTTTATACACCCCATCCTGATGACGTACTTCTGAGTCATATCTCCAGCCCTATTAATACATTTAAAGCATGTGATACAAGATAAATGCAATTCTTACCAACCTCTTCTTTCCATTACCACCTAAAAGGAGAACATCTTCAACCCAGAAAACAATGTGTATATATATATATTAGAGTTCATCTTTCATGTTTTCCTTTGCTTAGAAAGGCAATTAGTCAGGGATAATTGGTGGACAAAATTACACATATCCCTCAGTTGCATTTTACTTCCAATGACTTGTTGTTCATTCTGCTGAAATTCTTCTTTGCTATAAAACTCAAGGAGTAAATATACATATGAAGGCTCATATTTCCACATATCTGTAATAGTGTTTCTGCAAGGAAGAATTGTGTAATCACTATGGAGAGGCTATTAAATATCTTCTCAATTGAGTATTCTCAGAGCCCAGATAATGGATCAAATCTGGGTCTTCCTTAGATCAGAAGCTAAGACACCAGGCCCAGTGACTCAAGTGTTACAGTATCCAACTAGCAAATGTGAGGACCTGAGTTCAAAGTACAGTACTGTAATATAAGGAGTAATTTGCATGTCTTTTGTGCTGTTGATCACATAGTCATCAAATGAGAAAGCATCTGATGAGCCTAGGTGTTCATTATAATCACATTATAAGGATGAAACCTTTGTTTGCATACTTATATGTTTGGTTATGGCAATTATATAATTATATTCTGCTAAGTGAGAGTATAAAACAAATAATGTAAAGTTACAGAATGAGTATCTTCTAGATACTAGCTATCATTTATCTTCCTTGACAGTTCAGACTTCCCTCTATATATCTGTGAAAGAAGTCTTAAATGCTTCTCTATGGGTTCTGCCTCCAAGGGAAACTGACACTTTAGAATCACATACCTTCCTTAGATCTCATACATGAAATGAGGCATTTCATTATTGCACAGAGAAACTTCTCTAGACACACACCTAATAAATTCATCATGCTCATAGAACACAATGTGCTCATGAAAGAGATGTGACATCAAATCCATTCATCCTGACATGTTTATACTATCAACCATTAAGTACTTTTATAGAGATTTATTTTTCCTTGTAGCAACAGTACACTGTCCATGCTTTTAATATTAGAGGTTTTTACATTTCTTACATTCTTAAGCTTAAATAGTTAAAACACAATGTAATGGATGTTATAGCTAAGGTAAATTAAATATGGAAAATGTAAATTTAATGTGTATGTTCATTGCTGCTCAAACATCAATTTGTGGACAAGCCTTCTGAGAAGTTTAAACATTTTACTTTGTTTTGCATATAATTTAGAATCACTGATTTTGACTAGCAGAACCTCAAACATTTAACTATGTTGTGACTTGATAGATTTCATTTAACTTATGAAATTAGTAACACATCTATTCCTTTTAAACTCTACAAAGCCATATTTTCAAGAGTATGATATCTATGAAAATCTTTTGAGATTTTTTATTGTATCTTTACCAATAAAACCTAAGAATACACCAAACTGTCACCAAATTGCCAATGTGGCTAAATACAACATTATCTTATAAATGGTACTTTTGGCACTACTTCATTGGCACTACTACATTGATTCTATGAAGTTCTTGAATTTATATATGCAAAAACATTGGAGGAAATCACTGACTCATAATAAAAGAAAATAAATAAATATATGTATATTTATTATTTGTAGAAATGCATCTCTGCTTATAGACCCTAAATTTAGAAATTGATGCTTCAAGTAATTGACTTAAGGGGAAATAGTACAACTGAATGAATTTAGAAAAAAAGAAAAAGAAAAAGTCTGTGTTTCCAGATTTTAATATCAGACCTATTATTTCTTGCTTAAACTACAGGATTTGGACAAGTTATCTCATTTATCATGCTCAGTTTTCTCATATAGTTGATGTGCAAAATATATATCAAATACTTAGGATGAAAAATAGTTCATTGTCCTCCATGTATGTGCAATAATTTAAGCTTTTTTTAAATTTTATTTTATTTTATTTGAGAACATACTGTACAGAGGGGCTACAATTACATGGGCAGGATAATGCATACATTTCTTACCAAGCATTGCAGCCTCCTCCTTTGTTTACCCTTCACCTCCCTTTCCAGCCTCCCCCCTTTTTAAACTGGACCTTTTTCTTTTCTAGTTTCAACAGACGCCTTTCAAATATTATGTCAGCCATACCTCTATTACACAGAAAAGTTGTGGATCATTTAGACAGGATTTGCCAAGGAAGCAGGTGATTACTCACCTTCAGTCTTTCAAGAGAGAGATATAGCTTGAAACTGAGGTCTCTGGAGAGACTTTGGAGTTCAGATCAAAGCTGGCAAATTACTTTAGAAGCTTTCTAAACTTTCATTTGAGATAGTGTAAAAAATGCATGAATGTTTCTCATAAACTGGAGGGAAAAAAAACAGATGAGAATGGCTTTATATATTAGGCACAAGCTGAGTGTATGCCTCATAGGCTACACAGTATCGTTCATGAGAGGCCGGGATCAGCACCAGTCATCACATAAAGCATAGTGCTGGATTCCAAAGGGAGCACGGCCGATGGCTAAAATGAAAAATGATGTTGTTTATCTCATGAAAAGCTTTCTAGTAAGACTCCATGCAAAGATAGAAACATGGCTAACCAGTCTCAAGTATCTTCTCTAAACGTTGGACACACAGATGGAAACATGGCTAACCAGTCTCAAGTATCTTCTCTAACCGTTGGACACACAGAGGTAACCATGGCTGTTTTTTTTCTGTCTTCCCTCCATGTTCTTGCCTCACCTCAACCCAATGTCCCTGACTACTGATAAAGGGTTTCTTGTGCAATGTGTGAGAGAGGGGGGAAATCTGGCCATGTGACAGAGTAAAAGGGGAGCCAACCACCTTCTCCATCCTTGCTACAGACTTAGCAGCTCCAAGGGCTAGACTGATTAAGAGAGACTTTTTTAAATTGAAACATAGCTAAATGAAGAATCAGATTATATACATTAAGCGAGGTGCCAGGACTGGTGGCTTTTGCCTATTATTGTAGTTACAGAGAAGGCTGAGATTTAAGGCTCTGTTTTTGAAGCCAACCCAGGCAGTCAAAATCAAGAGTCTTATCTCTAAGCAACCAGAACAAAGCCAGAAATGGAGATGCGGCTCAAATGGTAGAGCACTTGATTTGAACAAAAAGCTAAGCAAGAGTAGAAGGCACTGAATTCAAGCCCCAGTAACAGTAAAGAAAACCAATAAATATGTATGTATATATATGCACACATTCAAGGTATACAATGTGTTGATTTGTGGTACTTGCAAATTACATATTAACTACAACAGAAAAACACATTTACACACGTTTTAATATCCAAAGTCTCTGTGTATAACATTGATTTTCTCTGTGTATACACCTAAAAACCTATTATCTTGTCAAATTTGAGGTAAACAACACACTGCACTCATCAAACTCTCCTGAATATCTGAAAACAAATGGAATTCATTCATTTCCTAAGTATGAGCAGATAGTATGATTTACAAATTAAGATTACAAGGCCAGGTTAAAAAGAAATAAGATGAAATAGTTAATTTGAATTCAATGATGTGTTACAGCTCTTCACTCTGTTTATATACATCAATTTAGAAGAGCTGGTTGTTATTTGGAGTAATTATGTTCAAATGTATTATCTGCTTATTAATATACTTCCATTCTCTTTTTTTCTTTGACTATTTTGGATAATTTCAAATAGAATGAGAAAAGAATGTCACAAAAGTAATACAGGTATTTAAACCAAATAAAATGTTGGCATTAGTGATTTTTTTTCTGTTTGTTTTATTTTGGATGGTACTCAGGTTTGAATTAAGGGCTAGTATTCTACCTCTTTAGCTACACTTGTAGCCTTTTTGCTGTAGTAGTTTTCCAGATAAGATGTAGCCTAGCCTCCATTAATAGTCTTACTATCACATATCTGAGATTATAGCTCTGACCAACATTTATGATAGTCTAAATACTTGTAAAATAAAATAAAATAAAAATAAAAATATAAAAATTAAAAAATAAAAAATAAAAATACTTGTAAAAATAAAAGTGTTATTAAAGTGCTGTGACTATTTTAAGAAACATTTTATAGGTTTGAACATTTAAAATTATTTTAAATCTATTTTTTCAGAATTTGGAGACTTTTTTTTTTTTTTTTTTTACAATTTCAGGCTTAAACACTACAGTAATCACCAGCACGAAGAATTGAGTTGTTTGAAAATATTCTTGGACTCTTGTGAGTTTAACATTCATTATGGTTTTCTTTTTAGGCATATGCATCCCCTCAAACAAAAGGCAATTATATTTAGTCCATGTAAAAATGTATTGGTGTTCTTTGTATCTCTAACTTTCCCAAGATTTAATGTGATACATTAAAAACATAAAATTAAATGAAATGCTTCATGATAAACACTAACCTACAAAAAAGTTCTTAGCACATTATTCCATGGGGAAATACGTGTAAGCTTTCTGCTGAAAACATATGGCAAGTCTACAAATAGTGCTTTTGCAGGTGTTTTAAATGGGAATAATGTTGCCTGTAAATCTCCTGGAAAATGATAGCATGTTAGTGGTTGAGAGGCTAGAGAACTAAAAGTGCACCCCCTCCCTCAACAGAGGTGGAAATTGAGGTCCATCGTCACTTTGCTTGGGTGGCAGTGTAACACAAGAATTGAGGATTTGGGATTAGAGTTGGAAGCAAGAAATTCAGGCCCTGAATCTGGAAAACATATGCGGAGCAAAATTGAACATTTTAGGCTTAATTTTCTTTCTTTTATGCATAAAACAATAATACCTATTTCAAAAATTTCTAATAAATAGACAATGATTGCAACATATAATTCATTTTAACAGGCATTTTTCTCCTTCATTATTTGCTTCAACTTTTTCTATAACTAGCTTCTTAAAGGTACATAGAACAGGTTAGTAACTAGCCACTGATCTTTCTTTTTTAAATAGCTTTATTATCTTTATGTAGTTGCACATAGGAGTGGCCACTCAACCAAGTAGTTTGTGAATACAATGCATCTTAATGTATTACTTACAAATAGTATCAAGGGAAAATAGATAACTTTATGGAGGAGAAATCCCATAAGACTTAGAAATCTGCTTAGATCAAGTAAAGTCTTTACAGTGCAAACCTAACTTGTAGCACTGATGCTACAATTCAGACAGCTGCCAGCTCTGGCTTACACACATTGAACTCATACAACACATTGGCCCAAGTGTTAAATATCCCCCAGAATGGAAAAGAAAGTATTTGACAAGTTAGGGATATTCCAACTAACTCCCCCAACAAATCTCAGAAGTTGCATTCCCAGCCTTTCCAATTTAGTTTTGAGAACTTCAGCCAAGAAAAGAGGAAGCCTAGGTAGATGCCAGGCTACCCAGAGATGCACTCTGTATTCTCTCCCAAGTATACTTATGATTACCAACAGCACCAATTTGACCTACTTCACAAAGTTCTAGTAGTTTTGTGTGAGCACTGACTACTACTCTTTCATACCACACAACCACACGGTAACACATTAAGATGTCAAATAATTGACAACTATTATCAACTATTCTGTCCTTCAGCTTTTCATCCCTTTGTTAAGTTAATCTGACAGTGGTGCATCTTCCCACTGATCATAGAATAATCACACCAAATTGAATGATTTTATTCATGCCTTTAATACTAAAATAACCATGAAGGACTACCCAGGAATTCTCTTCTATTTCCCTACTGAATTCAATACCAGATTCACTAGGGTAATAGTTCGATTTTGTTAGGCATGAGCCTTCTGGATGATAAACTTGACTCAACCTTTATCAAAAATAAATTGGTTGTATAGCTGTCAAAGATCTCCCATTCTTAGGACTGTCTTTTACCTTGTTGACTGTGTCAAAGGCCTAAAATCTGGAATATACAGAAACTAAACACTCAAAGAATCAACAACTCAATTAGTAAATTGGCAAATGATTTAAAAAGACACATCTGAGAAAAAGAAGTAAAAAGGGCCAACAAACATATAAAGAAATGTAAACTTGTTCAACCACTTAAGAAAACAGTATAGAGTTCTCCAAAAAATTAAACATAGAGCCCTTGCTGGTAACTCATACCTATAAACATAGCTACTCAGGAGGCTGAGATCTAAAGATCATGGTTTGAAGCCAGTTGCAGCAGAAAAGTCTGTGAACCTCCTATTTCCAATTATGCATAAGAAAACCAGAAGTGGAGCACTAGCCTTGAGCAGAAAAAGCTCAGGAACAGTACCCAGGCCCTGAATTCAAGCCCCAAGACTGACAAAAACAAACAAAAAAAACCAAAAGGGACATAAATAAATATCTTTTCTCTTTCTTGATATAGTTTCTAACATATTTATAATATACTATGTATTTTTGTTGTTTCTTTGTGTGTCCTCCCCCACAGTATAACCCCTATTTTCACTGTATTTTTTGGGGGGGAAAATACTGTACAGAGGGGTTATAATTACATGGGCAAGATAATGAGTACATTTCTTATCAAGCATTGTAGCCTCCTCCTTTGTTTTAACTGTATTTGATGTCAGTGCTCAATATCTTGTATATACACTTCTCTAATTCGGGGAGGGAAGGGAAAAAACAAAATGCTTAAATAAGGATTAAGGTTGACCATGGTAACAATGAGATGTACAAGACACTATGTTGATTCCATATCTTAACTAATACTATGATAAACATAGTTGGGCTGGTAGCTTTAGTATGGTCTTGTTTGTGATCATTCAGGTAAATGTTCAAAAGTGGGATTGCTGGGTCATAGGGGAGCTCTATGTGGAGTCTTTTGAGGAACCTCCATACTACTTTCCAAAGTGGTTGAACAAGTTTACACTCCCACCAACAATGCAGTAAGGTTCCCTTCTGTCCACAACCCTTCCAGCATCTGTTGTTATTGGAGTTCTTGATTTTATCCATTCTAACTGGGGTGAGATGGTATCTCAATGTTGTTTTGATTTGCATTTCATTTATGGCTATGGAGGTTGACCATTTCTTCATGTGTCTATTGCCATCCTTCTTTCCTCTTCAGAGAAGTTTCTCTTTAAGTCTTTAGCCCATTTATTTTATTGGGCAGTTGTTTCTTTGAGGATTTGTTGTTGGGGGATTTAATTTTTTGAATTCCAAGTATATTTTAAATATGAGACCCTTGTCCATTGTATGGCTAGTGAAGATCTTCTCCCAATCAGTAGGCTTTCTATTGATCTTGCTAGCTATGTCCTTTGCCATGCAGAAGCTCTGCAGCTTCATGCAATCCCATTTGTCCAACCATTCTTTGATTTGTTGTGTTTCTGGGTCTCTCTTAAGGAAATTTCGGCCTGTGACAAGGAGATCTAGAATTTCTCCTATTCCATCTTTTAATGTTTTCAGGTGTCTGCTTTTACTCTGAGGTCTTTGGTCCATTTGGAATTGATTCTGGTGCAGGGTGATATATAAGGAGCTAGCTTTAGTTTTCTACAAGTGATTAACCAAGTATTCCAGCACCATTTACTGAAGAGGATGTCTTTCTTCCATTCTATTTTTTCCTCATTTTTTCTTTTTTTGTCAGTCATGGGCTTGAACTCTGGGTCTGAGCACTCTTCAGCTCAAGCCTACCTCTCTACCACTTGAGCTACAGAGCCACTTCCCTTCCATTGTATTTTTTAGCTCCATTATTGAATATATGGAACGAACCCAGATACTCCCCATTAGATGAATGGATCAAGAAAATGTGGTATATATACACAATGGAATTCTATGCTTCCATCAGAAAGAATGATACCTCCCCATTTGCTAGGAAATGGAAAGACTTGGAAAAAATTATATTAAATGAAGTAAGCCAGGCCCAAAGAAGCATAGGTCCCATGGTTTACCTTATTGGAAATTACTAGTATATGTCTTGGAAGAGCAGAAAAGATCAGATAAGTTGATGTTAAGCGAAATGAACCCCAAGTGTTTTCTTGTTTTCGTATTTATAAAGTACCATGTGATTTTTTTGTTGTTGTTGTTGCTTTGTATGTCCCTCCCCCACTGTATAACCCCTGTTTTCACTGTATTTGATGTCGGTATAATTTGGAGAGGGGAAGAGAAAAAAAACTAATTTGTTTAAATAGGGATAGAGGTTGACCCATTGCAACATTGAGATGTGCAATGAGATGTACGCTATATTGAAAAATGAACTTTACCAGATTGAAAAGAAATGGAGAGAGTGGACATCCTTGACTAATTCCTGAGTTACAAGGAAATGGCTTTAGTTTTTCACCATTAAGTATAATGCTGGCTGTAGGTTTGTCATATACAGCCTTTATTGTATTGAGGAATGTTCCATGGATTCCTAATTTTTCCAAGACCTTCATCATAAAGAGGTGTTGGATCTTGTCAAATGCTTTTTCTGCATCTATTGAGATAATCATGTGGTTCTTATCCTTGCTTCTGCTGATGTGATGAATTATATTAATTGATTTGTGTATATTGAACCAACTTTGCATTCCTGAAATGAATCCTGTTGGATCGTGGTGTATGATTTTTTTGGATGGATTGTTGAAGTCGATTGACCAAAATTTTATTGAGAAATTTTGCATCAATGTTCATCAAAGAAATGGGTCTATAGTTCTCTTTCTTTGATTAGTCCCCTCCTGGTTTTGGGATGAGGGTTATGATGGCTTCATAGAATGTGTTTGGTAATGAACATTCTCTTTCAATTTCATTGAAGAGTTGGAGGAGTATTGGTGTGAGGTCTGCTTTGAAGGCCTTGTAAAATTCCGCTGTAAAACCATCTGGTTCTGGACTTTACTTAGATGGGAGGTCTCTTATTGCTGTTTCTATTTCAGTGCTTGATATGGGCCTGTTAAGCTGGTTTAACTCATCTTGGTTTAGTTTTGGCATGTCAATATTTGCTAGAAAAAGGTCCGTTTCTGCCAAGTTCTCAAACTTATTAGCATAAAGTTTTGAGAAGTATTCCCTTATGATATTCTGAATCTTGGTTGTTTCTGTGGTGATGTTTCCCTTCTCATCTCTGAGTTTATTTATTTGGGTGTGTTCTCTTCTTTTTCTGATAAGATGTGTTAAGGGTCTGTCAATTTTGTTAATTTTTTTGAAGAACCAACTCTTTGTTTTGTTGATTCTTTCTATAGTTTTTTGGATTCTAATTCATTTAATTCTGATTTAATTATTTCTTTCCATCTAATGGATTGGGGTTTATCTTGCTGCTCTTTTTCAAGGAGGTTCAGATGTCTCATTAAATTGTTGGTTTCAGATCTCTCCAATTTGTTGATGTAGGAGCTCAGAGCTATAAACTTGCCTCTGAGTACTGCCTTTGCTGTGTCCCAGAGGCGCTGGTAATTAGTGTGCTCATTTTTGTTGAATATCATGAATATTTGAATTTCCTCTCTAATCTCTTCCATGGCCCACTCATGATTCAGCAGTGTGTTGTTCAGCCTCCATGTGTTACCGGACTTTCTTTGGTGGTTTTGGTGTTGAGTTCTAATTTTATTCCCTTGTGGTCAGAGAGAATGCAAGGTATAACTTCAATGTTTCTGTATTGGACAAGTTTGCTTTGTGGACTTCAGGACCAATGGAAAAGAATTGAAAACCCAGAACTGAACTACAGACTTATAGCCATCTAATCTTCGAAAAGGGAGCTAAAAAAATAGAATGGAAGAAAGATAGCCCCTTCAGTAAAGGGTACTGGCAAAACTGGTTAACTACTTGTAGAAAACTAAAGCTAGATCCTTATATATCACCCTGCACCAGAATCAACTCCAAATGGATCAAAGACCTCAGAGTCAAAGCAGACACCTGAAAACATTAAAAGATGGAATAGAAGAAATTCTAGGTCTCCTTGTCACATGCCGAAATTTCCTTAAGAGAGACCCAGAAACACAACAAATCAAAGAATGGTTGGACAAATGGGATTGCATGAAGCTGCAGAGCTTCTGCATGGCAAAGGACATAGCTAGCAAGATCAATAGAAAGCCTACTGATTGGGAGAATATCTTCACTAGCCCTATAGTGGACAAGGGTCTCATATCTAAAATATACTTGGAATTCAAAAAATTAAATCCCCCAACAACAAATCCTCAAAGAAACAACTGCCCAATAAAATAAATGGGCTAAAGACTTAAAGAGAAACTTCTCTGAAGAGGAAAGAAGGATGGCAATAGACACATAAAGAAATGGTCAACCTCCATAGCCATAAATGAAATGCAAATCAAAACAACATTGAGATACCATCTCACCCCAGTTAGAATGGATAAAATCAAGAACTCCAATAACAACAGATGCTGGAAGGGTTGTGGACAGAAGGGAACCTTACTGCATTGTTGGTGGGAGTGTAAACTTGTTCAACCACTTTGGAAAGTAGTATGGAGGTTCCTCAAAAGACTCCACATAGAGCTCCCCTATGACCCAGCAATCTCACTTTTGGCCATTTACCCAAATATTTACCAACAAGACCACACTAAAGCTACTAGCAAGACTATGTTTATTGCAGCACTATTTACTATAGCTAAGATATGGAACCAACCAAGATGCCCCTCAGTAGATGAATGGATCAAGAAAATGTGGTGTATATACACAATGGAATTCTATGCCTCCATCAGAAAGAATGACATTGCCTCATTTGTTAGGAAATGGAAAGACTTTGAAAAAATTATATTAAGTGAAGTAGGCCAGGCCCAAAGAAACATAGGTCCCATGGTTTCCCTTATTTGCAATAACTAGTAAATTTCTGAGTCAAGCAGAAAAGGTCAGATAAGTCAATGTTAGGGAAATGAACCCTAAGATATGTATTAAAATGTTTTTTTTCTTTCATGCGATTGTTTCTAACACATTTATAAGATTCTTTGTTGCTTTGTATGTCCCTCCCCCACAGTATAATCCCTGCTTTAACTGTATTTGGTGTCGGTATAATTTGTGGAGGGCAAGGGGAAAAACAAATCGTTTAAATAAGGATACAGGTGGACCCATTGCAACAATGAGATGTACAAGTCCTTATGTCCAAAACGAACTTTACAACTTTGGAGGGGGGGTGGGGGGAGGGTTTGGGGAAGGGGAGTGGGGAGCATTGGGTGGGGGGGCAGTGGAAGGGATAGGAAGAGGAAACAAAGGAGGAGGCTACAGTGCTTGTTAAGAAATGTACTCATCTTTCCCATGTAATTGTAACCTCTCTGTACAGTATTTTCACAATTAAAAAGAAAACGAACTTTACCATTTAGAGGGAGAGGGTGGTGTAGTTGAGGAGGTGGAAGGGAAGGGATGGTAGGGAAAAAAAACAAAGAAGAAGGCAACAATGCTTGATAAGAAATGTACTCATTACCTTGCTCATGTAACTCAACCCCTTCTGTACAGTATTTTTACAATATAACACTTATCAATAAAAAAAATTGTGGGGGGGAAGGAAAAAAGCAAATAAATAGGGATACAGATGGACCCATTGCAACAATGAGATTTTTAACACTTATGTCGAAAAATGAACTTTACAACTTTGCGGGGGTGGGGGCGAGAAAGGGGGAGGGGAGGGGGAGATAGGAAGGAATGGGAAGGGCAAACAAAGGAGGAGGCAACAATTCTTGATAAGAAATGTACTCATTACCTTGCACATGTAATCGTAACCTCTCTGTACGGTATTTTCACAATTAAAAAAATAGAAAGAAAGAAAAGTTTTTTTAAAAAGGCATTATGAAAAAAAGCACTATGTTGAACAACGAACTTTATAATTTAGGCGGAGCGGGGGTAGGTGTGGAGGTGGGAGGGAAGGGATGGTTGGGGAAAACAGGAGGAGGCCACAATGCTCAATAGGAAATGTATTCATTACCTTGCTCATGTAACTGTAACCCCTCTGTACAGCATTTTTACAATAAAAATATACAAAAACCCCCAACAACATAGAACTGCCCTACGATCCATCTATTCTGCTTTGGGGCATTTTTAAAAAAGATTGTGAACTAGCAAGCAGTAAGGACAGGGGACGCTTGCACAACCATTTTCATAACAGCATTCTTCCTCTCCATGACCAAGGCAAGTAGAATCAGCCCAGATGACTTTCATTGACAAATTTGTATCAATAATCCATGTCCTATAGCTCCAGTGCTTAAGATTGTTCCATTTCTGTGCTCTCTTTTGAAGTAAGTTTTCTATATTCTGTCTCCTGTTGGCTCTCCATGTTTCAGTATTTTGTTTTTATTTTTCCTATTACTCTGTCAAAATAACCAATAATTTCCTTGAAAATTTAAGCTAATGAATAATTCTGTTCCTTACATTTTCTTAAGCATATCAAAATTTAACTTCGTACCATTTGACCTAACTGCATTAGTAATTAGTAATTCTGAATTTTGTAATAAAATATTCTCAACATTTATAGCATCCAATGAATTATACTGATAATTGAAAAAAGGCTAAAATGGTAGTATTTGTGTTTCTAATTATAAAATGAATCCTATGGTTCTACTTCCTCAAATTTGGATAGTTTACTTGGCATCTATTAATATTTTGTCTGGTGTAAACTATATAAATTCTTTAATGCCTACTACATAATGAACATTTTTGAGTCTATCAGGTTCATTGTGGTCATTGGCATTTGATGTGAAATGCTCAAAAAGCAAGAAAAATGAAGTCAAAGAACTCAGAATTTACTATCCATTATAAAGAACATACTGCTTATTTTGTTGTTTTCGTTGAAAATTGAATTTTCTATTAGTTCTAGACAATCAGAGTGCTGTTATTGATTTTGATGTACCTAAGTTGTTTGTTAGTCAAGGCTAGATTTTTTTGTATGTTTATTTTTTTCTTTTCAAAATATTTAAATTATTATATTTAAGTAGGTTACAAAGAGGTTGCCATTTAACAAAAAACTTTATGAATGTAAATTTTTCCTTGAGAATTTCTGCTGTAATTTTCTAAAAGAAGCAATCTATGCTTTTTCTGTCAGTTGTAGGGCTTGAACTTTGGGCTTGGGCTCTGTCTCTGAGCTCTTCAGCTCATGGCGATCACTCTACCACTTGAGCCACAGCATCACTTCCAGTTTTCTGGTAGATAATTGGAAATAAGAGTCTCAGGGTATCTTCTACATATTCTGGTTCTTACAGATGAGGGAGATCACATGACCTGCTTTTTTGGGTTTGGCTTACTTCACTTAATATTTAATTTTTCCAAGTCTTTCCATTAATGCAAAGGACTATATATAATTAGTATACATCTTGGATAATTTTTTTTTTTTTTTTTTTTTTGTCGGTCGTGGGGCTTGAACTCTGGGCCTGGGCGCTGTCCCTCAGCTCTTCAGCTCAAGGCGAGCGCTCTACCACTTGAGCTACAGCGCCACTTCCGGTTTTCTGGTGGTTTATTGGAGATAGGAGTCTCACGGTTTCTCCTGCCCGGGCTGGCTTTGAACCGCGATCCTCAGATCTCAGCCTCCTGAGTAGCTAGGATTACAGGCGTGAGCCACCAGCGCCCGGCCCATCTTGGATAATTTTATCAGCTGAGCAGAAAACTTCAAAAGCTATTTACATATGACCATATAAGATGATTCTAAACAAAACAAACCCCAAGATATGAACACAAGTGCTTCTTCTTTGTTGTTGTTGTTTTTATTGTACTATGAGATTGTTTTGTTTCCTTTGTATGTTCTTCCCCCTATGGTATATCTCTTCTTGTCAATGTACTCGATATTGGTACCCTGCATCTTGTATATACATTTGTCCAATTTGGGGAGGGGAAGGGTAATAACAAAATGCTGAAACAAGGACACAGGATGACCTATTGCAATAATGATACCCACAAGACAGTATATTGGAAATTAATTTTACAACTTGAAGGGAGAGAAGTGAGGAAGGTGGGGGACGGAAGGGATAGTGGGAGAACAACAAAGGAGGAATAACAGTTCTCGACAAGAAATGTACTCATGACCTTACTCATGTAACTGTAATACCTCCATACAGCATCTTTACAATACAATAAAAGGTGTTTTTATTGAAGAGTCTCAAGGACTTTCCTGCCTAGGCTGGCTCTGAACCATGATCCTCAGATCTCAGCCTCCTGAGTAGCTAGGATTACAGGCATTAGTCACAGGTGCCTAGCTATACTGTCTATGCTGTCTAATTAATTAAAAGAATGACACTTCCCAAATCATATGCTTTCTTCTTATCGTATTTTTATCTTATTCTCATTTTATATTTATTTTATTATTTCTTAAGCAATATGTAAATGTTATATCTTTTTCCTTTCAAGTTTGGAAGAGATGTAAATGCTTAGATTTATACCTTCACAATGTATTGGTCTCCTTCATTGTGTATCTTCTTTTCTACCTTCAAAAATACAAATACATCATTCTGCAAATGTATATTATTTAGTATCCTAAAATCCCTTTCCATTCATAATTATCATTCTTTTCACTTAGGTAATTAACAGCTTCATGTTTCACTTTCTTTCCAACTAATCTGCATTTAGTTCCATGAAACTCATATTCAGCCAAAATAGCAATCCCAAAATTGACATCAGTGTCTTTATTCCATAGTAACAAAGCTATCTCTCCTTCCTTGTGCTTTATATTACTGTTAGTATTGCTTATTAGTTCTGTTATTTTTCCAACAACAGCAATATCTGAAGAGGTGCCTGCTTTGCTTCTAACAAATATTAAAGATGTACAGTTCCATCTCTATTCTATTTTAACTCCCCTTCCATTAATGAGCTAGGTTAATCATGACATCCAGGAGAAAGTTCAGGATTAGGTTCTAAGATAGTGCAAAGGGAGACTTAATAGAACCTAAATTCCAATACTAAATTATTTGCACTATTTCATACTCTAATGCATTTGTAATTTAATTAAACAATATAGAAGCACCAAGTAAAGCCCCATATTAAGTACAATGTAAAGTGTTCTTTTTGGCGGGGCTAGTAAACTGACCATATTCCTATTCCTCCAAAATAAATACCATTCATAGTCTGAGAAAAATTTCTTCAGTTGTAACAAAAATATCATTACCTAAAAAGAAATCTGAAGATAGACGAAAGTAAGATATGTTAAATTCACAGATCCCCAAAGTAAAGAGTTTAGTTCATATTTAGCAGACTTAAAATGTTTAAAAATGCTTCATTCATCCTGCAATTTTAATGGAGGCTTGTCCTGCCCTGAATTCTCCTATTCAAACACAAATTGATAGGGAATATATATTTTTTAATGGCTTTGCCCTTCTGGATCACAGTACCTTTCTTTTCAATTACACTCCTGGTTTGGCTAAGGAAGTTAAGTTCAAATGATAAAAAATATAATCAGCTCCCCCAAAAGACTCATTTTACCAGGAAACCAAAAGAGAAGACTTTTAAAAAAAACCTGTGGAAGGATTCAGAGCCATTTTTATTATTTTGGAAGTTATCAGAATGAGATATTATCCTCTAAAAAAAGGAGAAAACAAACAACCCAAATATAGGGAATGTTCATGTTCATTTAAGAGAGTTAACATAAATCTCTAACAGAGCTAATATAAATCTTTAAAGCCATAATCCTGAAAACTTAAAATCAAAATTGTGAATACAAACCATGGTTGCTCCACATATGACAATGACCCCATTTGGCCTGGCCTTCCTCCCCTACCGCCACGTTACTTTTACATATCCTCCAACATAATAAGCCTGCCACCCCTAATGTTATAAAGTAGTAATTGTTCCTAATTGGTAGGGAGGCGACAGACCATTCTGGTAATGTTGTGAAACTGTAAGAAAGGAGGAGAGAACATTCACAGGCCCAGCAGTAATTATCCACTAATTTGGCCTGTTTGTGTGGGGACAGCTCATTATAGCCCTTAAGAAACCTCAGAATAAAGAGGGAAAGTAGGTAGGAGGCAAGGTTAAATAATTACTGTTCAGCAGATATTTTTAAAGATTCAAAGAATAGGATTAAGGGTGGGAAATGTGACCAGAGTGACAATTAAGACATAGTAGAAATTTTGAACAAACTGAGTTTTATGTTTTTTGTGGGAGTAGGGGTATATAACAATCCTATATTAGGGCATTAAAAATGACATGTCACTTTTATTGCAGTCTTTCAATTATGACCTTGGTCATTCTTTTACATTTTATGGTGCCAATCTGATGCTTAACAAGAGATTTATTCTCATGAGTCTTGCAAAGATTTTTAGCTTTCATGAACTAACCTGTGAGAAGTTTTAATATGCTGCCTTCAGTGTTTCTAAATTTATTTTTAGAAGTTAAAAACATATCTCTGTGTTTCATATCTATCTCATAATACACATATATATTCATACCTCTGGTAAATATGTGATATGTGTATGCCTATAGTGTTTTGAAGCTTTTTCTCTTAATGTAATTTTAAAATCTCTTTACAATGTTTAATAATAACCTGTCAACCATCTTAAAGTGTTTTGTCCACCTAATAGAAAATTAAATAAACTAAGTAATTTTTAGTTAATGAGCTCTTTAACTGAATATTTCAGAAAATATTTATTTGCTTAAATATATATTTATTGAATTAGTTTTGAAAATGTTCTATGGTAATATAAATTTCTTCCCACTGCTAAGACATGAGAACATACCAATCTATAATACAGAAATACTTTACTGATTAAGCAGAGGGCTACAATATGATGCTCATAATGCTAATTATACATTTTTCATATTATATATGTACATATATGACAATTTTGCCTTATTTTTTGGGGGGGGGGAGGTATGGTCGTGGGGCCAGAACTCTGGGCCTGGGCGCTGTCCCTCAACTCTTCAGCTCAAGGCTAGCGCTCTACCACTTGAGCCACAACGCCACTTTCAGCTTTTTTCTTTTTCTGCTTATGTGGTACTGAGGAATTGAACCCAGGGCCTCATGCATCCAACCCAAGTGCTCTACCACTGAGCCACCTTCCCAGCCCCAATTTTGCCTTATTGTAGTGCAAAGTACACTTTTCTAAATTATTCACGGAGTTGGAACAGTGTACTACTAGTCACCAAAGTAATTATAGTGTCAATATAGGTATCAATAAATAAATGAGGAACTATTACCAATATTTTTAAAGCAATTCAAGATTAGCTACCATCTCTAGCTGCAAATGATTAAGTATTACTTTCATGTATGAATAACTTTTCATATTGTGTGAATGAGTATGTTCATTGTTATAATTTTTGTCCTTTTGGAAATACATATTCTTTTTTTTTTTTTTTGTCGGTCGTGGGGCTTGAACTCTGGGCCTAGGCGCTGTCCCTCAGCTCTTCAGCTCAAGGCGAGCGCTCTACCACTTGAGCTACAGCGCCACTTCTGGTTTTCTGGTGGTTTATTGGAGATAGGAGTCTCACGGTCTCTCCTGCCCGGGCTGGCTTTGAACCGCGATCCTCAGATCTCAGCCTCCTGAGTAGCTAGGATTACAGGCGTGAGCCACCAGCGCCCGGCTTTGAAATACATATTCTTATCATTCAGTAAGAAGAAAGTTTTTGTATCTTTAGCCAGTACATGAACTTAGACATATAAAAGTCGATAAGAGGAATTTGTTTCCATTGTGCTGATAAAAATATTTTTAATATTCAATCATGCTAGTAATTATTCTGGAAATCACTTTGATGTTAACTAGTAATCCTGTCATTTTCTCAATTTGTGTTAATACTTTCTATATTCTTACAGAAATAACATCAACAATCCAAATCAGCAGTTTATTAAAGAATGGTGAAGTTAAAGTAAACAATATTCTATTAACCATTAGTGGAAGAATTATTCTCCAATGTCTATGGATATTTTAAATACACATCTATAACAACATCTTAGAAAGGCTTGAAGGTCTTTCCAAGTTATTTTGTGTGATAATATTTGATAGTAATATTTTCTTTAAGAGAATAGTCTCACAGATATTTTGCTTTTCCCAATTCATTAGAGTTACCATTAACATTTGACTGATTTTAATCTTTCTTATGCCATGTCATCAATGTAGTTAATGTATTTTGTAGTGCTAACTCTGTGTGTTTCATGTGATTACTTTGGTCTACATACTGATGCTCTGTTGGCTCCTTGATATTTTCCATCCTTCCAGGCAGTTAGTTTGAGACTACAAGCCTAGTTCTTTAATAGATTGAAATTACAGGAGTTAATTTACACTGAACATGTATCTTGGATTACCTCCTGCTATGGATATCCTGGAATTTCCAGGAATAAATTATGGTATCATAATCTACAGTAGTCTAGATCTCAGCCACATTTCTAAATTAGTTATTCTGGAGTTGCTACCATTATGTAATGATCTTTATATGTGAGAAAAAAATTATTAAGCCAGAGGTATTTGAGGTATGATATTACATACACACACATATATGTGGTTGATTTCATCTATTCATTTATATATCTGGTTATACAATATATTCAGTACATATATAAATATCATATAAGTATATTCAGTGTTATATAAATCATATATCAATATATGATGTATTCAGTACCTTATCAGAGTTAGATACTAATCTTACAACAGTATATGATGTATTCAGTACCATATCAGAGTTAGATACTAATCTTACAAAGGTAATATATACAAACTCATACACAAAAATAGATACATGCATAATAGATATAAAATTGTAATAAAATTAACTTTAGGTTCAAATACAAGCATTAAAACTCTAGAAAGTATTAATGCATATGTTGAAATGATAGTTAAATACAGTTAATGTGTTATGATTTCATTATATTCTCTGAGACACAGTATAATGGGTAGTACACAATAATGATCAATTGATTCAATATGTAATAAAAATAATAAATAAATAACATTTTGATAGAGTATGCAGTTTTAATTTTTTCTAGATTAAAACAAAAAGGAAAAGTGACTGAAACAATATTGACAAAGAAAAGAAGCAGTGAAATAGTTATTATAAATGCAAGTGTGAAAATTATATTAAATAATATAATCTTCATATGCTAATCAAATGCAATAAATGTTCTGACTGTATTAAAATCGAAAGTCTAATATACAGTCTTTAGATCTACCTATCCAACATACAAAGAAGCCCTGTAAGAATGAATGATATGAATAAAGATAAAACAAGAGAACATTTTCTGATATAATAACATCCAAAAATATTGATTTAAGAAGCATTGATAGATTTAAATATAGTCCTTTCTAAATGATTAAAAGAACACAAAGTTGCTAGGCTCTGGGGGCTCACACCTGTAATCAAGAGGCTGAGATCTGAGGATCGCGGTTCAAAGCCAGCCAGGGCATGGGACTCTTATCTCCAATTAACCACTAGAAAATGGGAAGTGGCACTGTAATTCAAGTGGTAGAGCACTTGCCTTGAGCTGAAGAGCTCAGAAACAGCACCAGGCCTAAAGTTCAAGCCCCATGACTGACAAAAAATAAAATTTTAAATAAAATTTTAAAAAAGGAAAAAAAGGAACATCAGGTAATGATCTCCATTGTAAATACATATAGTTAATAATATAGCTAAAATTATATAAAATAAATGATGTCAAAATTAAACTAATTAATAGAGAAACCCATGACCAAGTTAGGGAACTTTCATACATCTTCCAGTGCTGGTAGAATAGGAAAAATGTGGCAATAAACACAAGAATAGAATTCAATAATCTAGTTGAAAATTTTAGAACAATGCAGCCAATGATAGAACATATATTTCACATTGTACATCAACTTTTCCCCTAATTTTATAATACGCCAGATTCTAAAGAAAAAATTCATTAAAAAGAAAGAAATTCACACGAATATTTTACCTTATTTTGGGAAAGTTAAAAGTTAGAAAAAATGGCATAAAAGACAAGAATGCTTTAAATATTTTAAAATATATTTTAAGAATCATATCGAATGGAAAGTATATCCAGATGGATATTAAGTAATTGTGAATAATATAATAATCAAATATAAGACAATGAATTCATAGGTAAGAATTAAAGGGAAGTTTAAATGATATTTATAATAGAAATGTTTTTATTGTTATTAAGAAGTTATATAAAGAGGTTACAATTCCTTGTTATGAGTATAGAAATGATTTTTTTTGGTCGATCATGGGGCTTGAACTCTACTCTTGGCCTGGCGCTGTCCCTCAGCTCTTCAGCTAAAAGCGAGTGCTCTACCACTTGAGCCACAACATCACTTCTGGTTTTTTGGTGGTTTATTGGAGATAAGAGTCTCATGGACTTTCATGCCTGGGCTGGCTTTGAACTCTAATCCTCAAATCCCAGCCTCCTGAGTAGCTAGGATTACAGGCATGAGCCACGGGCACCAGGCTTAGAAATGATTTTATAAGCAGGTTGAAAGCTAGTGATATATAGATAGATGTATGCATATATACATATTTACTCATAAGAAGTGAATAATAACAATGATGACTATATATTAGAATCCAAAGTAAGCTTAAAAAGAATAATGAGCTAATATAAACCTCTGGCACAATTGTTAAAGCAGGTACAAGAACACAGTTAACCGATGGTAGAAGTTAAAGGGGGAGATGTGTTTTACATCTTATAGCACAAAAATGTAAATGTGATAGAATTTGGAAAAATGTTTTCCCAATATGTTTTAAAAATATAGAAATACTTCAAACATCAATCTAACTTACATAAGAAGTGAAAAAAAAACAGAATACATGAAATCAAATCAGATTAAAAACATTCCCACTAATAAAGCTTAACAAGCAGCAAGATATCTATAGCCAGTAATATGAAAAAATTACAGCACATGACAATAAAAATGGAAGTAGCATCACCATGATATGAGGAGCATACCTCATTAGCAAGAGAATGATTAAAAGTCAACAACAGAATTAAATTGTCTGTAATTTCATTTAGACAGTTCAGAAATATAAACCCATTTTATACCCTTAAAATTATTAAGAACATTTGCTTATTTTTAGTACAGCAAGGGAGATGAATGGACTTTGTAGAGAGTGGGCAGTGTTTGATTTTTTTATGTATTCATTAATTACACTGATACACTTGCATTACGGGGTCTCATCAGTGTTATAAACTCACAATTTAGGATTTTTTTCCGTGGTTCTAAACTACTTCTACCTTCCCAGTTCACCTTTACCATTTCCAGAGTTAATTTTGGCTGTCCCAACTTGGTGAGGGTACTACTGGCATCTAGTGGACAGGAACTTGGATGTTCCTAAATTTAACATAATGCACAAGACAGCTTCCCTCAAAAAAAAAAAAAAAAATTCTAGCCCAATGTCAGCACTGCCACATTGATAAACACTGATATATATTGAAGCAAATATAAATTTGATTAAAATGAAATCTTAATAGAAATTTCCCTTAGTTTTTGAGAGTTTTAAATGTTTGAGGCCAATTCCATCAATATTAAGACAGAGAGAAAATGTCATTACAGATAGCTCAGAAAATTCACCAGTTGAAATCATGAAATTTAAGCATCAACAAATTTCATAGGAATAAAACCTAAAGGAATTATGAATCAAATTATATTTTTGTTTGTAATTCATCTGGAAAAGATTTTAGGAGGATTATGCAGTCTGTGAAAATACAACCTTGATTCAACACTTTTACTAAAGTTATTAGGTAAGAATAATGGTTTTATCAGAGGGAAAATTTCCAGATATTTATCAAAAGTAGCATTTTGTCGGCTGTATCATATTCATAAGTTTTAAAAATCAAACTCATTTTTATGGTAACATAATCTCTTATATTAGGTCCTTTTCTTAATATAAAGTTATAATGGATCCAAGTTTTTATGTATTTTTATATGACTACTTTACTTAAACTAAAAATACATTCCTTTCTTTAAATGGAAAGTAACACACATGGTAAATAAAAAGTATCCATATTGACTTTAAAATGAGATTTTTAGAAAATTTTTTTAAGAATTCTAGAAATTATTTTAGAATTGATAAGGATGTGGTCAAGTAGAGCACAGCAGATTGTATAATTTCAAAACTCCTACATCATTTTTTATTAAAAAAATACTCCCTCTGATGTCAGCTTGAAGACAGAAGCAATAACAAAAGGCACTCATGGGACAGGAATGTGGTGCATGAAGCCGCGTGAATCTTACCAAATATTCCCTTGGGGTAATTCACATCTAAAAGTGAGAGCTTCCATGTTCCTGTGAAAAGTAGATTGCAGATTGTTTTTGTTAAATTGAGACAAATAAAGTCAACTTTTTTCAAGTTTTTCTATAAGACATGTAAGTATTTTCCAAGAAAAACAAAGAAAAAAAGGAGGGTGTAAAGAAAAGGAAGGAGAGAGGGCAGGAAAAAGAAAGGAAAAGAGAGAAAAACATTTCTTTATCGTAACATAATTGAATAAACCAAATTAGCCTTAAAACTTGTGATAGAAGTGTGTGTGTGTGTGTGTGTGTGTGTGAGAGAGAGAGAGAGAGAGAGAGAGAGAGAGAGAGAGAGAGAGAGAGATCCCAGATATAAAAGAGAAAAAATTTCTCCAAAAGAATATGTAGCAAACATAAAGAATAGCGTGAGACAGTATTTTGAAAACAGAAGCACTTGAGAAATATTTCTTATTTTTAAAATAGGATAACTATTTGCCAAATGTTTAAGTTGGGTGACTGCTACAATATTTAAATTTTTGTATGAAATTAGCAGTCTTTTGGCAAAAAAAATTATACAAGACAACTGCCAGATTAAAATATATACACTCAATCTGTCCTGTAGCTCACCACTCATCCCCTCCTCCTCTACTTTCTTCCCTTTTTCTTTCTTATTCCTTTAATCAGAGAAAAGAGATGCCTTTTTTATCATCAGAAATGGAAATAAACCCTGAATGTGTGAACACTGAACAAAATGATTAATCACAAACCATTCTGAGTTTATTTAAAGCATTCTGCTGTTTTCTTAATCCAGAAAAAAGTCTATTTCTTGTTTATACAAAGTCCAAAATAACTGGGGAAGAGCATATGTTCATGTGTCATTTTTTTAAATGTCCACATTAGAATCATTCATTTGCCAGTAGTCCAATTAAATATAAGAATATTGGAAAATATACTTGTTATAAATCTGATCCTTCCTGAAAGAAAGCAAGTGGAGGAAAATGGAAAAATAATCATCTGAATATATTTTTCTAAAACATGAATATATTTTCTCATATGTATGCACACACACATACACACAGCTAGGAGGAAGTACATAGATTCACATTCACAGATTTGTACTTCCTTGAATTGAAACTTATTATATATCATTATATATTACAAGCTGCCTTCTACCAGTACAGCAGATTATTTTATTTTATCAAGTTACTACATATGTTTTAGGATTATTTTTAATGTTGATTTATTTCCCATTAAATCAATAAAACATACTACAATTTATTTTTCATACTCCCTTATTGTTAAATTCTATGCTACACAAAAACAATGAATACCACTCACGTATAATCAGGCTCCACATAAACAATGGTGCTGGAATTAATGATGGACCACACGGACAATATTGGTATATTGAAACTATGAAGCCACTGAAACATGCCTGTGCTCTAGCGCTATCACAGCCATCATGAGACTGTTACATAACACAATACTGTTGTGTTTGCTGTGATGCTGTTTTAAACAAGCCTACTATATGCTGAGAGTAAAAAATTAAATGAAAAGTTCGGAAAGCCCACGGGCTGGGAGAAGATCTTCACTAACCATACAATGGACAAAGATTCCAGAACTAAAATATACCTAGAATTCAAAAAATTAAATCCTCAAAGAAACAACTGCCAAATTAGTAAGTGGGCTAAAGACTTAAAGAGAAACTTCTCTGAAGAGGAAATAAGAACGGCCGGTACACACATGAAGAAATGCTCAACTTCTCTAGCTATAAAAGAAATGTAAATCAAAACAACATTGAGATTCCATCTCATCCCAGTTAGAATGGCTATAATCAAGAAATCTAACAACAGGTGCTGGAGGGGATATGGCTAGAAGGGAATCCTACTGCATTGTTGGTGGGGGTGTAAACTTGTTCAACCACTTTGGAAAGTAGTATGGAGGTTCTTCAAAAGACTGCACATAGAACTCCTCTGTGACCCAGCAATCCCGCTTTTGGGCATTTACCCAAACGATCACAAAGAAGGCCATACTAAAGCTTCCAGTACAACTGTGTTTATCGCGGCATTATCCACCAAAGCTAATATATGGAACCAACCCAGATGCTCCTCATTAGATGAATGGATCAAGAAAATGTACATAGAATGGAATTCTTTTTTTAATTTTTAATGTTTTTATTGTGAAAATACTGTACAGAGGGGTTACAGTTACATGAGCAAGGTAATGAGTACATTTCTTATCAAGCATTGTTGCCTCCTCCTTTGTTTTTCCCCTACTTTCCCTTGCCTCCCACCTCCACATACACTCCCCTCACCTCTGCCTGAATTGTAGTTTGTTTTTCAACATAGTGTCTTGTACATCTCATTGTTACAATGGGTCAACCCTTATCCCTATTTAAACATTTTGTTTTTTCCCTTCCCCTCTCCAAATTATATAGACATCAAATACAGTGAAAACAGGTCATACAATGGAATTCTATGGCTTCATCAGAAAGAATGGCATTGCTCCATTTGTTAAGAAATGGAAAGACTTGGAAAAATTATATTAAGTGAAGTAAGCCAGGCCAAAAGAAACATAGGTCCAATGGTTTCTCTTATTTGCAATAACTAGTATATGTCTAGGACAAGCAGAGAAGATCAAAAGCTATGTACATATGACCATATAAAATGATGTTAAGCTAAATGAACCCCAAGATAGAGACACAAGTGGTTTTATCTTTCTTGTTGTTGTTTTGAACATATTTATAATGTACTATCTGATTTTTTTGTTTCTTTTGTATGTCCTTCCCCCATGGTAAACCCCTGTTTCCACTGTATTTGATTCTGCTGCCCTGCATCTTGTATATATACATTTTTCTAATTTGGGGAGGGGAAGGAAAATAACAAGATGTTGAAATAAGGATACAGGTTGTCCCACTGTAACAATGAGATGCACAAGACACTTTGTTGAAAACGAACTTGACAACTTCGGTAGGGGTGAGGGGAGGGAGAAGTTGGAGGTGGGGAGGGAAGGGATGATAGGGGAAAAACAAAGGAGGAGGTAACAATGCTTAATAGGAAATGTACTCATTACCTTACTCATGTAACTGTAACCCCTCTGTACAGTATTTTTACAATAAAAATATATACCAAAAATGTCTGTACACATACATCGATTTTCTTCAGTACATATTTATTGAAAATGATAGTGAAAAAATAATTTTAAAATGTCCTAAGTTGTTACAGGAAAGAGAAAAGAAGGAGGAAATAGATACGAGAAAGTCATGTTAGTTTGCTGATTCCAGCTGCATAAAAAAATGAATGAATGAATGAATGAAAAGAAAAGGAAGTTTTCCATATTCTTTCCCTGCATGCTAAAGGCTACATTGACCCTTCAATCAACAAAACAATAATAATAAAATCTTGACTTTTATAGAGTAATGTTCTATCTCAGTATATTGTCATTTTAGGTTGTCCTGATCTATAGATAAGAGTGCAAATGGTTTCTATTACTTCTCCCAGAAATATTATTATGAAACATGCTAGAAGTTTGTATCTAGTGGATGCTTTACCAAGTGACATCTACCAAATCTTCTGGTGGTTTAGGAAATTTATCTCAGTTAATGTCAAGAGTGTTCCTTGTATCATTTGGCCAACATCTATTTTTTGAGAGTTCTCAGTCTACAAATTTGATGCAACAATGGTAATGAATGACATAGTGGTTTATGCACTTTAGTATACTTTTCATTGTTATTCTAAAATGGCACTCCATTGCTCTCATGTTCTTGATGTAATTGTGTTGTTCAGTCATCAAAGACTCAAACATCCATCCTTCTATACATACATACATACTACATAAACTTGTTTCTGATGTTTTAACAAGAGATCATCTCAACTGATTACCCTGGAAATATAATTTAAAATATCAAAACTGTGCATGTGGAAAATTAATGATGGTTGTTGCTTGCTAGGGAGACATCTTAGACCACAGATATGCATTTGAAGCATATAGAGAGTCATAGATTTTATTAAAGGATCTGCTTCATTTAAGCCAGTAAGATTATATCAGGTATAGAAAAATTTTAATGACCTTGATTAAAGATCATAAAAAATGTAAAAATACTTTCAGCACTATGGCAATCATAGCCTAAGTGAAAGGTATGCTTATCATGTTGAAAAAAAGCTGGACCAAACTAGGTAGATGAATTTATTTTAATATTTGGTGATTTAAATGATTCGGTATATTATCTGAAAATAAGTGGTGAATCTGAATGGGAGGATTTGAACACAACTGAAGAACTTTTCGAAACTATTGGTTAGGTGATTTGCCAGAACAAATCCTCAATATGAATGAAACCTCTGACACATTTGTCTAATGGTGCATTTCTCAGGATGTTTTGTGCCACTAAACAACTCATGATGGCATATACGTATATACATATGTGTATATAACATATAAAATGTGTATAACATACTTCAGCTTTTTACCTTGTGTAGTTACTTATAAAGATAGTAGTTAGACCCAAACAGCATTCAAAATTTGTAATCAATAAAATGCTAAATTTCCAAAATACATATTTTGAATAGTGAGGAAAAACATGTTATTGAGTAATACAATTTTATTTTTAGACTATCATGTAGCTGAAAAATATCATTTTAAGTATATATTTATTATTACCTTTAAGTTGTTGTGCAAAGGAGTCTTCATTTAAGAAAGTAGCTTATGGCTACAATATGCCTTGATCAATATTACCACTTTCAGATATCTTCATATTGTCTGAATTTACTTTTCATAAATACTGGTGTGACTCAAAATGGTTTGTTGGAGACACTATTTCTGTTCTTAATTTATACGCCTTTTCATTTTCAATTGATTTTTTAATTTAATTTTATTGTCAAGGTGATGTACACAGGGGTTCCTGTTACATGCATAAGGTAGTGAGTACATTTCTTGTCAAACTTGTTACCCCTCTCCCTGATTTTTCTCCCATTTTCCCCTCCCCCAACACCTCCCCAACTTGTACATTTTCAATTGATTTTGTTGTCCTTATTATCTTGACATGTAAGAGATATTTTGATATAGGTTTGGTCTTTGCATTGATCCTATTTTTCCTATTGTAAGGTACATATCCTACTTTAGTTTTGGAAAAACTGCTCTTGGCTTTTTTCAACATTTTTTGATACAAACAGTATGTTTTCCATCTTCAATATCCTAACCTACTTCCTGTGCCTCTTATGACTTATTCTATAGTCTTATAATTCTTCTACTTTATTTTCTATACTTAGATGTGTGCAAAATCATCCATTTATCTTAAAATGTTTTATAAATAGCCTTCTAGGAAAATATGTCTCATTTCAACCAGATTCTATTTTTTTGCCTTGGAAAATTCTAAACAAATTTGTTTTCAAAATTATTTTCATTCCATCATTATTATTTTGGAATTGTTCAATCTAGTTGACTAATTTTGAATGCCTTGCTGATTCTAAATTAGCACAAATTAAAAAAACCTACAGTTCAACGAATAATAGAGTAGCCCCTTACTATCTTTGGGTACATGGTTCCCAGGAGACTGCCATTGCTGAGGAAATGCAGCAAATGCTGTTTGTCTGGGCTCCATACTATGATGCAGATGCTTTATTCCCATAATGTTACTCAGCTTTCTATAAAGATATACAATCAAACATTTTTACTTCCAATCACACATTTTTACTATACTATTTAACTTAAACACATCAACTTTTATCTTGCTGTGTGGAGGCACGTTTTCAGAAAATTGAAGATACTGAAATACTCAGCAGTTCATATAATGATTTCAACACAATGGATCAAACTTGGGACTGGGAGAGCTTCCCTGTATCAAGTGATCCATGTAAAAGTAAATACAGGAAATTATAAAGGTTTTTCCAAATATATTCATTCATTTATTCATTCATAGTTGAATGTTCTTGATCGAAACCATCTATGATGAAGCAATGAATAAGGTAGGCTTTCAGTAATATACTAAATAACACATAGTAAATAAATGGATGTTTTAGGGAGAAAGATGCCATGTTCCATTATTTCCATTGTTTGAAGATGTAATGAAATGTATACAAAGTTTGGGGCTCATAGTATATTCCAGCAATTGGTGGTTAATGTTTTCTCTACCTCACTCTTCCTGTTTTACTCTCAAATAAGACCACATTTATATACAGTTCACTTTTATCATTTCATTTTATCTTTGAAATTTCTTATTTCTCATACAGGATCCAGTCAATATAGCTGGAAACCATTGTTTGGTAGACATTAGAGGATTGTTAAAGCTAGTAAGGACATTTTAAGGAAAGACTTTCTATAATCTACCAGCAAAGTAAAGACATACATAAATTTTAGTCCATGAATAGATACAAATAAATCTTGAACTAAAAAAATAAAATCTAAAAATTATTTTGTTTTATCCAATTTTCTAGATCAGAATAAAGTGGTTCTTAGGTGGTAAAACAAACATTGAAAATAACTTTTTAATCATCTATTTCTAAAGGGTCTTATGACAGCAAAAAAATCTGGTTGAAATTTAATTGGTATATGTGGTAATTGTTTTTATATAAACAATGCTACAAGAGCCAAGTAAATCCCATGTTACTTTGGCCTGTTTTAGTATTTGTATTGAGAGTCATTAAATCTACTCACAAGTTCGCATAGGGTTTATTTTTTAACCCCTGTGTTTTGTGAGCCTTCGCTGGAGTCAAGAGAAATGAGATAAAGGGAAGGCATACTTTATGTCAGTCAGATGGATGTCACCCAATGTATTTTTAGGTGGTCAGTGTTTAGGCAGTCAGGGTTCATTTAAGGATTGACTAATAGATTTCATTTTGCTTACTTTTACCTGAACAAAAAATGTTTTAACAACACATAATATCAACAATAATTATTGTGGTAATTTTTGTTGTTTGTGTCTAACGTTACTTGAGAATGTATTTTTATGGTATAATGCTATTTGAACAAACAAGTTTCTGTTGTTCCTCTCATTTCATAAAAAAAGTAGCATTGTGTTTACATAGGAATCACAGTGATTATTTTATTAATGTTAAAGATAATGTTACTGACAGTATATGCTCTTTTTCTTAGTTTGATATGTTACTTAAGGAAGTGATTATTGGTGAAGAGAGGTGTTCACTATGATTGATGGTGCAAGAAGAAATTGCGAATGGAAGGATTAGAACTTTCATTTGTATGTGTCAAACTTGTGAAACCATAGAAAGAACATTTTGAGAAGTCACTTGTAAGTCTAATGTAGACATCTTCAGTATCTTGGGTGTGAATAACTCTTCACACTCTTAATAAAGTGACAGAGTTCACTTTTAAGAAAATGTCTGTCAAATGTCAAAGTATGAAAAGTCAGAAATGCTCTGTCACCATTTTTTTAAGTAAAAACCAATGGTACAAAGAAAAAATAAAGAAAACACCAACTACTAAAGCCCACACCTTAACCAAGTAAGTTTGTCTTTGAGACAATTACTGTACTTCAATATATAGCAAAATTTTTTATATGTTTTCTACTTTATGAATCAGAGAAAAAAAATCTGTACTCAATAATTTTGATGCAACAAAGCAAGCTTGGTTACTGTTTGGTACTGTTTCAACAGATATTCTTAAGGAAGCAGGCTCTTATTCTGTGTAGTAAGTAGAGTATACCACCCTGGCCTTGAACTACACTGAGTCACCAGCAATTCTTACCAATGCATTGTACCAGCAGCTCCCATCTCTACACAGCTGTGTCATGATAACTTGTGAAGGTCATAAAGACCACTAAATACTTTACCATTTAACTCCTTTATGTTTGCTACCAGATACTTCCATAAACAGTCATATACACTGATGACTTGGTATTGACAACAGAGTCCTCTTTCATTGGTGATGAATTCATCTGGAGAGTACAGTTCTGCAAGTGAGATGGTGTAGATCTTTAATTGATGAATTTTTGGAAGTCATTTGCATTTTGGAAATTTCTTGCATTCTCTCCTCATCCAGCAGGCATTGAGTAATGTCAACTGTACAAGGTCTTTTAGTTTTTGAAAAATTATGTCAGTTCTCTAAATAGTGCAGAACAATAAGAAAATCTGTAGCATACCTCAGAGTTCATTATCAGTTTTCAAAGCTGAAACTAGACCTTACTAAGTGGTAATTCAGCCCATCAAATAGGAATTTCCTTTTCTTTAAATAATAAAAGATTATAAACACAAAGTTTCATCACATCAGAACTGATGCCAATATTACCTTAACTGTCACACCAGCTTCAAATTTCAAATCATGTGACCTGTGAGCTTTTTACTTCCACTAAATTGGGATTCTTTCCTGTTACTTAGATAAAAGAATTTATGTAAATACAGTAATTGAGTTTCAGTACCCCTCTGGCAAATACTTTAGTAAAGTTATAAATTTCATTTATTAAAAGATAACTTCCCTCCTGGGTCATAATTTTAATTTAGTATGTTTTTCCTTTTACTGGCTAGAAACAATTTTTGAAATTCTAAACAGAATGCTTTATGCTAATTTACAGGATAAAGTGGAAGAATTAAAAAAATTCACGAGGAGTGTATTAACTTCACCTGAAGTTGCTTTATTAAATCCCATAGGGAAAATGTGTTAAACATTAGGTTTATACATTTTCCAAGAATAAATCCTTTTTTCCTCCTTAGAGATAAATATCACAAATACTAGGGTCCTAAATCCTGTACACTAGTCATAGAAGACAAATTTTTATGATTTTTTGACACATTTGTACTGCTAGACTTCACTAAAGCATATGAGGCACACATGTTACCCTGACAGCAAAGAAATGAAAATTATGCTCTATATATATTTTCCAGTGGCATCTTTGTAGACCTTGCCAGTATCTGAACTGTTAGAACATGGTTGAATGTCAGTTTTGTGCAGGAATTTTAAAGCAGGTTTATTATACTGCTGAACAAGACTGGTAATAAATTTTACTATGTAGAGAAAGCAAACTTTCTCCAAACATGAAATTTTATAAATACCCATTAATTGTTCAATATAGCATGGCTTTCCAGTTTCTACATAGTATATCAATATTAGTGTGGGTTTACAGTGAGTTCTCAAAGAAAACAAATAGAACTTATCTTCATTTTAACTATATGCTTTTGAGTAATTTAAATTGTGTTCATTTGATCTGTCAAAACTTTTTAAACACCCAGGGTTAACATAGTACTTTAGGGCTATGTTTTTTAATATATATGTTCTTATAGTACATTATTCTTTTTAAATACGTTTTTAATTATAAAAATGTTGTACAGATGGATTATAGTTACATGAGCAAGCATTGTTGCTTCCTCCTTTGTTTTTCCCTTACCATCCCTTCCCTCCCACCTCAACAACTAACCCCCTTCTCCAAGTTCATATTTCAACATTGTTACAATGGGTCAACCTGTTTCCCTATTTAAGCATTTTGTTTTTTCCCTTCCTCTCCCCAAATTAGCAACGTGTATATCGAAGATGCAGGGCACCAACATCAAATACAGTGAAAACAGGGGTTATAATGCAAAAATCACATGACACATTATAAATATGTTAGTAACAATAGCAAGAAAGAAAAAACCACTTGTGTCTCTATCTTGGGGTTCAGTTCACTAAACATAATCTTATCTGGTCATATGTACAGAGCTTTTGACCTTTTCTGCTTGTCCTTACACATATACTAGTTATTGTAAATAAGGGAAACCATGGGACCTATGAACTCTAATAACAACAGATGCTGGAGGAGATGTGGCCAGAAGGGAACCCTACTGCATTGTTGGTGGGAGTGTAAACTTGTTCAACTACTTTGGAAAGTAGTATGGAAGTTCCTCAAAAGACTTCACATAGAACTCCCCTATGACCCAGCAATCCCACTTTGGGGCATTTACCCAAATGATCACAAACAAGACCACACTAAAGCTACCAGCACAACTATGTTTTTGCAGCATTATTTACCATAGCTAAGATATGGAACCAACCCAGATGCCCCTCAGTAGATGAATTGTCCAAGAAAATGTGGTATAGAAGTATATATATATGAATTCTATGCCTCCATCAGAAAGAATGACAACTCCTCATTTATTAGGAAATGGAAAGATTTGGATTTTTTTTTCTTTTGGTGCTTGTGGGGCTTGAACTCAGGGCCTGGGCACTGTCTCTCAGCTCTTCAGCTCAAGGCGAGTGCTCTACCACTTGAGCCACAGTGCCACCTCCAGTTTTCTAGTGATTTATTGGAGATAAGAGTGTCAAAGATTTTCCTGCCCAGGATAGCTTTGAACTGAGAGATGCTAAGATCTCAGCCTTCTGAGTAGATAGGATTACAGTGTGAGCCACTGGGGCCCGGCTGTTTTGGATTTTTTTTTTAAAGGACATTGTTTCAACAAAAATAAGTGATATTTCTGATAAATATTGAACATCTTTTTTCACGGCTCATCTGTTTTATTCCATCTTGCTATCAACATTGCTCTTAGCAGTATCAAAAATGACACTGAAGCTGGATGCCAATGGCTCATGCCTGTAATCCTAAGAATTTAGGAGACTGAGGTCTAAGGATCACAGTTCTTGCCAGCCCAGGCAAGAAATTCCATGACATTTATCTCCAGTGAATCACTAAAAAAGTACCAAAAAAAAAAAAAAAAAGAGAGAGACACTGAAGTCACATATAAACAGTTCTCATGAATGAAATAATATTTGAAAGCTCAAATCTTTGAGATTACTTGCAAAACTTTTTGATTCAATACTGATCTTCAAAGTTTTGTGTTTCGTGAAGTAGTAATACTGAGGTTTGAACTCAGTGCTTTGCACATACTAACTAGGTGTTCTACTGCTTGAGCCACACTACCATCCTTTTTACAGTTAGGTGTTTTAAAATTTATTTTATTGTAAAGATGCTGTACAGAGGAGTTACAATCACATGAACAAGGCAATGAGTACATTACTTGTCGATCATTGTTATCCCTTCCCTTGTTGTTGTCTCACTATCCCTTCCCTACCTCACCTCCCACACTCCTCCCCGCCTCCCACAGAGGCAGAAGTTGTAAAGTTCGGTTCCAATATACTGTCCTGTGGGTATCATTGTTGTAATGGGTCATCCTATGTCCTTGTTTCACTGTTTTGTAATTCCCCTTCCCCTCTCCAGATTAGACAAATGTATATACAAGATGCAGGGTCCAAAATCAAGTACAGTGACATCAAGAGGTATGCCATAGGAAGAAGGGAATACAAAAGAAACAAATCACATAGTATATTTAAAGCAACAGCATGAAAAACAGACCTCTTGTGTTCATATCTTGAGGTTCATTTCACTTAGAATCATCTTTATTATCATGTGTACATAGCATTTGAGCTTTTCAGCTCATCTGATAAGATTATCCTATACATACACTAATTATTGCAAATAAGGGAGATCATAGGACCTAAATTTCTTTGGGACTGGATTATTTTCACTTTTCCCAAATCTTTCCATTTCTAACAAATGGGGTGCTGTTGATCTTTCTGATGGAAGCATAGAATTCCATTATACATTTAGGTTTTTGGTTCATATTCCTCTAAATGTTTTGCTCCAGGCTGGTCTCAGGGCACTATTGATTCTTCTAGCTATAAATTTCCCTGGAGCTGAGAAGCCACCTAACCTAATTTTTGTCTAGATGGCCTTAATATATGATGCTCCTGATCTCTGTCTCTTGAGTTACTGTGATTACATACATTACACACTGTACCAATCACAACTTTAATTTTTGAACAATGACTTAATAGTCACTGCAATCAAATGTTCCTTATTCAAAATGTTTGAGATCTTTAGTATTTTGAATTTTAGAAATTTTTTTATTAATAAGATTTTTTATTGTGAAAATACCATACAGAGGGTGACAATTATATGGGCAAGGTAATGAGTACATTTCTTTTCAAGCATTGTTGCCTGCTCCTTTGTTTCCCCTACAATTCCTGCCCTCCCATCTCCCCCTCGATCCCACTCCCCACCCCGCGCCAAAGTTATAAAGTTAGTTTTTCGACATAACGTCTTGTACATCTCATTGTTGCAATGGGTCCACCTGTATCCATATTTAAACAATTTGTTTTTTCCCTTCCCCTCGACAAATTATATCAACATCAAATACAGTGAAAACAGGCAGGGGTTATACCGTGAGGGAGGGACATACAAAGCAACAAAGAAATCATCTTATAAATATGTTAGAAACAATCACAGGAAAAAAAAAATTTGAGTTCTTATCTTGGGGTTCATTTCGCCTAACATGAACTTATCTGACAGTTTCTGCTTGTCTCAGACATATACTAGTTATTGCAAATAAGTTATTGCAAATAAGGGCCTATGATTCTTTGGGCCTGGCTTACTTCACTTAATATAATTTTTTCCAAGTCTTTCCATTTCCTAACAAATGGGCCAGTGTATTTCTTTCTGATGGAGGCATAGAATTCCATTGTGTATATATATCACATTTTCTTGATCCGTTCATCTACTGAGGGGCATCTGGGTTGATTCCATATCTTAGCTATGGTAAATAATGCTGCAACAAACGTAGTTGTGCTGGAATTTTTTGAATTTTGAAATATTTTATATATCATTAGAAATTGTGACTAGAATGCAAGAATAAACTCAACATTCTGATGTTTTTTACATACATCGCTTAGACACACAGCTTGAACATAATTTTATGCAATATTTCTAATAATGATGTTCCTAAAAGAAAATTTCCTAGTGTAGACATTTTCATGCCTGAAATCCCCTAGCTATCAGGAGACTGGAAATACCATGCTTCGGATTTTTTCCAAAAGATTACAAACCAGGATATTGTGCCACTTGTACAACAATGTTCATTGCTGCACTACTTACCATAGCCAATGTGTGGAAACACCTTAGATGTCTCTCAGTGGATGAATGAAATAAGAATTATATGTATGCATATGTATATAATGTATATATACACATACATGTGATATGTATCATCTCTATACATATACATTTTATGTAATATATTACATGAAGCATATAGTTTATATATAGTATACAGTACATATACATATATAGCCTATAGTATAGGGAAGAATAATATAAATGGGTGAGTTAGATCAGAATTCACAATATGCATTTCATAAATATCACAATGAAGGATGTCCACAAATTAATTTATGCTAAATTCATTTTTTACAAAGTCACTTTCGTAAAGGTCACTATCACAAAAGCATCTACTAGAAAATTTTCTTTTCCTTTGCCTTCTCATTGTTGAAAAATAATAATTGATAATGTTTATTTAACAAAGCATGACAATATTGTTTCCATATTACTAGTATATCCTTTTCCTATGTTGTGCCAATATTGGATCTTGAACTGGAGTTTTTATAGATATTTCCTTAATGATTTTCCGAAAGCCTGCATTAACATCTCCATCAGTACATACAGATTGCCCCTTTCACACCAGCATTTGATGTGATGTGTTTTATTATTTATATCATTCTAACTGGTGTGGGATGGAATATTAAAATGGTGTGGGAATATAAAATATTTATAAATTTAAATATAAAATTATTTGTCACACAAATGTAAATATATTAATTTATATTCCCTTTATAATTTTCATTTTTTCTAATTTACTTTATTGTTGTTTTAGAGGTGATATACAGTGGGGTTATCTTTAAATATGTCAGGTAAAAGTGCATACCCTTTCACATAGTATCATCTTTATATTTCCATTATTAAGTATGGTGATCATCTTTTTCTTGTATTTATTGGTCAAGGATATTTATTCTCTTGATAAATATCTGTTCACCGCACTTGGGTATTTAAAGGTTGAATTCTTTGTTCTATTGGTGCTTAATTAATATTTGTAATATTAATCTTGGGTCAGATGAATCGCTAGCAAAGATTTTTCTACCACTATTTAGGATGTCTTCATTGTGGTAATTGTTTCCATTCCTGTGCAGAAGCCTTTTAATTTGATGCAATCTCATTTGTCAATCCAAGCTGTTACTTCTTGAGCTATTGGAATCCTATTCATAAAGTAATTGCTAATGTTTGGATCTTGGCGTATTTCCCATATATTTTCTTGTAGTAGTTTCAAAGATTTGGTTCTCATATTACAGTCTTTAATCTATTTTTGAATTGATTTTTTGTAAAGAGTGAAGGATAGGAATCAAATTTCAATCTTCTACAGGTAGATATCCTGTTTTCCAAGCACCATTTACTGTCTTTTTTCTGACATACATTTTTGGTACCATTGTTGAAAAGCAAATAGCTGTGGGTATGAAGGATTATTTCTTGATGAACTCTTTGATACCATTGGTCTTTGTGCCTTTTCTGTGCTATTATTCTGTGCTTCATGTTTATGTCTTTGCTGCATATTTTGAAACCATGTATTATAATACCTCCAACACTACTCTGTTTATTTAGGATTGCCCTGGCTTTTCAATGACTTTTGTATTTCCATATTAATTTTAGGATTTTTCTATGAGGAATATTATTAGAATTTTGATGGGAATTTCATTGGATATAACGATTATTTTCAGTAATGTATCTATTTTTAACCCCATTAATTCTGCCTATCCATAAACATGGGAAGTCTTTGCATCTTCTAGAACCCAATAATTTTTTTCTTCTTTAATATTTTACTTACAGTTCTGATTGTAACAGTTCATAATTTCTTGATAGATTTGATGTTTTGTATATTATTTGAAAGGGATTGTTTTTCCCATTTATTTCATACATTAATTATTTTTGTTGTGTTACTTTGCTGCATGTGTTAATATCCATTGCAATGTCTTATTCAATGTAAGAGTTTCTGGTTAAGTTTTAGAAGTTTTAATCAATCATATTTTGTATAAGTGAGGGTAAGTTTATTACTTCCTTTTGTATTTGTATCCCTTTTATTTGTTGTGGTTTGCCTTATTGCTTTGATTAAAATGTAGAGTACTGTGTTGACAAAACAGTGAAAGAGTGGACACTGTTGTCTCATTCCTGATTTTAAATGAAATGATTTTAGTAGTCTGCCATTTTATATGTGTGTGTGTGTGTGTGTGTGTGTGTGTGTGTGTGTGTGTGTGTGTGTGTGTGTGTATATATATATATATATATATATATATATTTACCAGATACAGGATTTTTTGGAATGTACATTCTATTCTTAGTTTCTTAAGATCTGTTATCATTTTAGGATGTTGAGTACTATAAAAAAAATCTGTATATATTAAGGTAATTATGTGGTGTTTTGGTACTTGATTCTACTTGCATGCTGTATTACATTTATTGGTAGTGACGTATGATGATCCATCCTAGGATTCTTGTAATGGCATCAGTATGATCTTCTTAGTGCATTGGTGGATACAATTTTATTGCACATTTTTGCATTATGTTCAGCAGGAATTTGATCTATAATGTTCTTTTTGTTGCTGTTGTATTCTCATCAGATTTTATATTACACACTACTGGCTTCATAATATCTGTTTGTTAGTATTCCTACCCTTTCTTGTCTTATGCAATAGTAGAAACTTCTCTACTATATTTTCATGAATCCATGTTTCAAATTACTTTTATAGAATAAGATTTAACATATATTCCATCAGTAACAAATTGTTCACATCATATGATACAAATATCTCTTTATTTATTTATTGTTTGTATATTTGTTATTTGTTCTAATAAACTGCATACAAACTTTATAAAAAGCTGAAATTTTATTTTATTTTATTTATGTTATCCTCAATCCTTCCAAGAATGCCTTACATATACTATTAGAACACAATGATTATATTATGTGGCATTTGCCAAAATTTATTTCATCTTGGGTCTTTTAAACTATGGCTCACGGGATTAATATTTCTTTTGACACACTTTGGAAAGTATTTTATGCTGAATCTTTCCTTCTTGGTTCTCAAGACTCTTTTCCAAATCTTTCCTTTTACTATTGGACCCAACGATTGTCCCTAATACACACTGGCTTGATGAAATTCCTTTCTTTCTGCTTCTGGGTATTCAGTCCACCAGAGACACTAGGAAGAGGACAACCAGGACAAGGGAAGAGAAGACATTTCTTCTTTTATTTACACTTCTCAGGTCCCTTCTTGAAGGCCTCAACTACTGTGATGTGACAGTCGCTGATGCTATCCTCTCTATATTACGCAACTACTCCTTTCCATTTTCTAATCAGACTAACTTTGATTAACACCACAGACTTTTTGTATGAAGTGCCAAGTTAGGATGCAACTACTGGATTAAAAAATAATAATAATCCTATCCATGCATTTTAATACTCCCATTGTTACCAAACCCTTGATTTTCATATTGATGAAAAAAATCTCTTAAAGAAATGGGTGTTAAGGTATGACCAATCCAAGATTCTTTGCCCTGTTAGTCTACTGTGTAGTGTTAAGGTTGAAGACCGGGTGTTATATAGTCAGGGTAGTGTGGATATAA